>NC_083586.1:3851250-4222500 GCF_027579695.1 Neoarius graeffei
TAGTCCTGGTAATCTTTTATATTGGTAAAGTTGTTTATAGGACCATTTCTCAGTCTTTGGTTTTTTAATCAATAGTTTTTCAGTAATAACTTAATATTTAACATATCACTCAATTTTAATCACAAAAAGAGAAAATCGCAACAATTCCTTGCAACTTTCACTTCCTCCCGCAATGTAATCGCAACAAAAACCTAAAAAACACCGCAACTTTGATCGCAACCATTAAATACCATACAGGAGCCACAATGAATAATTAGACAACAACAATTAATCAGTGGAGGATATATATTCAAAGTTACTAATTTAAAATTGAAAATATACTGTATAATTTTAATTTTCTGGTTTTCAATTTCTCATAAATAAATTAATGATTGATGGAGTCCAATTTTTTTCTGCAGTGAATAGATTGTGTAAAAGTAATTCTGGTGAAATTAGTTTATTACAAATAGTTTTTGTGGGGTTTTTTTTTCAAATTTTTCTTCGGACAAGTCAACTTCACATTCGGACAAGTAAATTTCCTTTCAACTTGCCCGACAGGACAAGTGGTTTCAAAAGTTAATGTAGAGCCCTGCTTCCTGTTGTGACGTTATGGATGTCAAGGTCATTCACTCAGACCACTACCTATATAAATCACTTTAATTGTAAAAATTACTATATTACATTTATTGTTAATGCTTAAAACTATTCCTGTGCCATTCTTGAGGTCTCAAGGCATTTATAAACAAAAATGAGGCCATGGCTCTGCGTATATGCTTTAACCATTAGGTGACAACAGGCAAACCTAACAATTTGCCTCTCTCATTCTCTCTCTGTCGAGTTATATGTCACTCCTGAGATACCAGTGATGCTGACCTCTCCTGCTCTTTGGACCTGCCTGATCCATCCTGATGCCCTGCTTCTGGCTGGAGTTTTCATCACTTCACATCTGCAAGGATGACCCCATATGTACAGCCCCTGAGCCATCCTGATGACCTACTTCTAGCTGAGGTTCTCATCACTGTTCTCCGATGGAAGATGGATCCATATGGACAGTCAAAACATACAATTTAGGACTGTAGTTGTCATGAACAGCTTTGCACTCAAGTGTCCATCAATGAACAGTTGATAACGTCAACAAAATAGACTTCATGTTAAAACTCAAATGAATTTCCTGGTTATACAATTGCATTTTTTGACCATATAGGACACACATTTAGCAGCGAGTTATTTATAATCATGCAATCTGTCATCACCCAAATAAGGAGTTGTTCCCTTTTGACGTTTCTTCCTCATGTCATGTCGGAGTTTTTCCTTGCCACCGTTGCCCCAGGTTAGCTCATTAGGGATACATTTATTAAGTCAAGTTTATTTTTATAGTGCATTTAACAAGAGACATTGTTGCAAAGCAGCTTTACAGAATTTTAATGACTTTAAACATGAGCTCATTTTATCCCTAATGAACAAGCCTGTTGCGACAGTGGCAAGGAAAAACTCCCTCAGATGACATGAAGAAACCTCGAGAGGAACCAGACTCAAAAGGGAAACCATCCTCAGTTGGGTGATAACAGACAATGTGATAACAGTTTTAACATGAAGTCTGTTTCATTGATGTTATAAACTCTTCATTGATAGGAGTGCAAAACTGTTCATGACAACTGCAGTCCTAAAGTTAGCAAGTCAACTGTAGTCCTCAGCCATAAAAGCATTACTATAAGTGTCCAGAACATCTTCCAAGTATGACTTTCAACTGTCTGTATGGAGCCATCCTCTACAGGATAGCTCCAACCAGACATAGGGCATCAGGATGGATCAGGTAGGTCCAAGGAGCAGAAGAGAAGAGGTCAGCATCTCAAGCTCAGGATTGACATGTAACTCAGGAGAACAGACAGAGTGGGGGAGGGGGGGAGAAAAAGAGAAAGAAAGCACAGGTTGTTAGGTATGCCCAGTGTCACCTGATGAGTAGGAACAGTATACATTTTGCGCTGAGTGCAAGCAGGGACTCTGGCAAAACTAACTATGACAGCATAACTAAAAGAGGAGAGCCAGAAGGTAACACAAGCATGAGGGGCCCCGGGACATAAAGCAGCAGCCACTACACCATCAACAAACTCGAGTGAGCAAGTGAGTGGAGTACTGACAGCATCCAAACATCCCAGTTTACCAAAACACCATGTCTGAAGACCCTCCAGATCTACTCCTTTACCTCAAACACCATTAACAAAAGGCTTGACTAAACAGATATGTTTTCAGCCGAGACTTAAACACTGAGACTGGGTCTGATTCCTGAACACTACTTGGAAGGCTGTTCCATAACTGTGGGGCTTTGTAAGAAAAGGCTCTGCCCCCTGATGTAGCTCTGCCCTCTGATGTAGCAGAGCCTTTTCTTACCAAGCCCCACAGTTATGGAACAGCCTTCCAAGTGTGAAATGTGAAGTTCACTATAATGAGGTACCAGCAGATAGTCTGCACCTTTTGATCCAAGTAGATGTGGCGGGTCATAAAGGACCAGAAGTTCACTCAGGTACTGTGGTGCAAGACTATTCAGTGCTTTAAAAGGTCAATAGTAGCATTTTATAATCAATACAAAATTTGATTGGGAGCCAATGCAGTGTGGATAAGACAGGGGTGATGTGGTCATATCTTCTAGTTCTAGTAAGGGCTCTTGCTGCTGCATTTTGAACTAACTGGAGGTTTTATATGCACTTATTGGAACATCCAGACAGTAAGGAAGGACAATAATTCAACCTGGAGGTAACAAAAGCATGAACTAGTTTTTCTGCATCGTGTAGTGACATTAAAATTTCTTATCTTAGCAATATTTCTGAGATGAAAGAAAGCTATCCAGGTAATCATCAATATGAATTTCAAATTAAAGACTGGGGTCAATAATCACCTCGAGGTCTTTTACTGCTGCACGTGAAGAAGCAAAAAGGCAATACAGAGTTACTGTGTAATCAGAAAACCTAATTCTAGCCGCATGTGGTCCGAGTACAAGTACTAGGATCTTGTCAGAGTTAAAGGGGAACTGAAGTCATTTTTAAAACTTGCTTTATTTCTTAATTAACATGTTATTCAATTACGTTTTCGGTTTTATTAACCTTATATTGTGACTGGTATTGGCAGATTATATTACACTGTAAGCTCTCTGAGGTGTGGGTGGAGCACAGAGAACGGCAGGACAAAGCTTCAGGTACGAAATAGGCTTTTATTGCCAGACTTTTCAGTATAACAAAAAGCTTTATTCTCATAAACACACACACGCTGTGTTCTTGTCCCGGGAAGAGCTCTCCTCTGCTCTCCCTCTGCCTCCTTAAATAGGGCACGGTTACTGGGAAGACACACAAACATAGGTTAATTACCGTCAGGTGTAGTGATTCTGCCACTCACCTTCCCTGGCTCCGCCCTCCTGTCACAAACCGGCGCTTGACCACGCCCCCGCTGCCACATACCCCCACCGCCCGACTCAGGCCGGGCGCCCGTCCGGCCCGCAGCCGACTCCCCCCCCCCCGACGAAATCCATCCCAATTCTTTCGAACGTGGTCTCGATTAATGGTAGGGGGCGCAAAGGCGCTTTTGGAATGGCCACTGGATTTACTAACTGGCATTCGCGGCATGCCGTACACCACTTATGGACATCGCCGCGAATCCCCGGCCAATAGAATCGGGCCATTATCCGGGCTAGTGTCTTATCCTGCCCTAGGTGTCCAGCCATGGGATTAAAGTGAGCCGCCTGAAATACCAATTCCCGGTGGCTCTTTGGAATTAACAGCTGTGTGACTTGCTCTTTCGTCTGAGTGTCCTGCGTCACTCGGTATAATCTATCCTTCATAATAGAAAAATAGGGGAAGGACGGGGTGGCGTTTGGCTGGAGCGTTTGACCATCGATTACTCTCACTTGGTCAAACGCATGTCGCAGAGTCTCGTCTCGCGATTGTTCTAATGGGAAATCCGCGAGGGATTCCCCAACAGAAAGAAGAGGAGCCGGCGGCTCCTCACTCTGTCGCGGAGATGACGTAGACGGCTCTGCGACAGCAGCTCCAGCCAAAGCGACACCGGGACCTCCCCCTGTCAAATGGCAGGACCCACTCTTTACTAGGCGTGTCATTAAACCCCGAAATCCCGGCCAATCAGTCCCCAAAATTAAAGAGTGGGTAAGGCAAGGATTAACCGCTGCCTTCACTATAGATTTTTCCCCTCTGAAATATATGTGGACTGACACCAAAGGGTAGCTGTGAACATCCCTGTGCACACAACACCTTCACCCCCTGTGCTCCCCCCAATGCCTTGTCTTGCACTAGGCTTTGGCGGATCGAGGTCTGATTGCAACCAGAATCCACCAACGCCTGATATGTAGCCCTTTGGACACTCACCGGTATGCGATATGCTCCAGCCCGATCGAGGGCAGCTTCTGGCGTGTCGGGGATCCGTACCACCGCGCCCACCTCCATTGCTGTGCACTGTTGTTGCAGGTGGCTCGGCTCCCCGCAGCGCCAGCAAACCGGCCCGGGCTTTCCCTCTGCACCTGTGCTCTGGGGCTCACTCACCTGAGGGGGGGGAGAGACAGACACAGAAGGGAGAAATGGGAGGGCACCACGGGTGCGGCGGGCCGGCTGGGGTGGAGCCGGCCCCCGCCTCCGTGGTGGGGGAATGGGGCGAGGATGGGACACAGAAGGGAGGGGAGAAAGAGACAGAGAAGAGGAGAGAAGAGAAGACGTCGTCGGTTGTCCTGCCGCTGGAACAGCCGCCAAATGATCTTCCGCCAGTCCTACTGCCTGATCCAGCGACGCCGGGTGGTGGCACGGGACCCACTCCGCAGTTCCGGCTGGTAAGCGCGCGATGAACTGCTCCAGCACCACCTGATCGATGATTCCCTCAGCGTCGCGATCGTCGGCCCTCAGCCACCGCCAGCAGGCGTCCCGGAGCTGCTGGCCGAACGCGAATGGCCGGCCAACTTCCTCCAACCGCAGCGCGCGGAAGCGCTGGCACTGTTGTTCTGGTGTGCGCCCCATGCGCTGGAGGACGGCCCGGCGAAGGTCCGCGTAGGCCAGCCGGCGGTCGGCGGAGAGCTGTAGCGCGGCCAGCTGTCCTCTCCCGTCAGGAGGGGGAGGAGGCGCACAGCGCGCTGCTCCATCGGCCACCCCGAGGCTTCGGCGACCTGTTCGAACAATGTGAGGAACGCCTCGGGGTCATCCTGCGGGCCCATCTTGGTCACGGTGAGGGGAGACGGGCCCGCAGCCGGGGCGCTGGTGGACCCCGCCGACGCGAGGAGATGCTGGAACGCCTCGCGATCTTCCTGCTGGGCCAGCACCAGGGCTTCGAAGCGCCGCTCTTGCTCCTTTCGGAGCGTGACGAGTTCCTGGTGCTGGCTTTGCTGAGCCGTGGCGAAGGCGTGGACCAGGTCCGTGAATGGGGAGGATTCCATGGGGCTATGGGGTTGGTGCGCCACCTTTTTCCCGGGTTTCAGCACCACTGTAAGCTCTCTGAGGTGTGGGTGGAGCACAGAGGAGGGCAGGACAAAGCTTCAGGTACGAAATAGGCTTGCCAGACTTTTCAGTATAACAAAAATCTTTATTCTCATAAACACACACATGCTGTATTTGCGCAATCCTCATGAGACTTGTGTGAGACTTCAAACATGAAGTGTCAGCACCGCCATTTTGAAAACTGTTTACATAGTGGCCAGATTGCCATATTCCAATTTAGATTAATTTCGAGATTTGCCAGCTTCATCAGTGATGGAGTGTCAGTCCTGCGCGCTGTGGTGCATGCACCAGAAGGCACGCCTCAGGCTGTGTGCACCGAGAGGACTCCAGCACGCACGCCAAGAATAAGGTGCACCTGAGCTCAGTTAAGGAACTGTGTGTTTGCCTATTTAAGGACTGTGCTGATGCATTTGCATCGCAAAGTATTATGATATGCATTACCAAGCCTTTCTACCTATTGTCTTGATTTCCTGTTTCACGATCCTTGTGCCAGTTTCTCGTTCTTGTCCTCGCTTAGCCTTTGATGTACTATTTGCACCTCAACTGACCTTTTTGTCTGTATTCTCGTTTTTGATCTAGCCTGTCATTTTGGATTGCTTTTTTTCCCTGCACTTTATTAAACTGTATACTTCTGCACATACATCCGCCTCCCTCGCATACGTGACACAGAGATTATTCCATATGACTTCGAACCAACTGAGAAGACTTGGAAAGACAACAGGATAAGGACTAGTCTGTCGCACTGGTATTTACCTCATTACTGTCGCACAATTAAAACGTGCCACATCAGGTGGCTGGTGGGTTTTCAAAATAAATACATGCATGTTTTTTGTGATAAATACATTTTATACCGAGCGCATTTCCCACATAATCGTCACTAAGATTTCAGACAGCACTACAAAATGGCGTCCCCACTATATAGTGTCCTATAAAGTGAGTAGGGAGCGATTTCAGACACAGGGAAAACTTCCGGCTTGATTACGTCAGCATTCGAAGGAGGGAGCACGTCTTTTGACAACATTGGCAGATGTTGGTCACTTTGATTTCCGCTGGACATTTTACTTCCATCCCACAAAGTTTCGCACAGGTCTCAGTGAATCTCGTTTACAGCCATTGCTTTGACATATGGACTGATATATTACATGGCATATTTCAAACACTCATAACTTGCTATAGCAGTGACAAAATAGCTGTCAGAAATGCATTCCTACATTTTATAAAATGAGAAATAGAATTTTGATAATTTTAAAAAAATTGCCTTCAGTTCCCCTTTAAGCAGAAGGAAATTAATAAGCATCCAGTGCAGGGTTCTCCACTTTTCAAAAATAAAAAGGTGGAGGTGGGGGTTTGCCCCCCTGAAGCTGATGGACTTTGGGCTTTTTGACAGTGAAACTGGCCAATAAATGGATAGGAAATACTAAATCATTGTTAAAATCATTTTACAAAAAATTAACACACTTACTGTACATATCTTTATTGTCAATGTGTGAATCATTACAGTGACATTTCAGTTGAGACTGATGTACCTGTAAAATTTCTATCGTTTTAACTGTAGAATGCCCTCGTATATCTGTGTCACGTAGGTTCTTAAATGTGACAATGATGGACAACAGCCAAAGATAGAACTTTTAATACAAGATGTTTTATTGGGTCCGGGTTCCCAAAGTAGCAGCAGAAATTTAACACAAAATAAGTTATAATAATAAAAGTTCAAGTAATTATTAAAAAGAAGAAAAAAAAAAAACTTTGTCTACAAAACAGAATACTGTATTGCGCTATGTTTGCACCGCCTGATGACATGCACATTACAGGACTACTACATAACAGACAATGCCCATGACCCAACTAGTCCACCTCCTTTCAGAGGGCTAGATATAGTGGCCTGTCCCCACCCACTGGAAGATATCAATTACTTTATATTACCAACATTGCATAAATCATACATTTACATAACAATTTCAGGTCTAAGTGCATCCCAATAATCTCTATAATTCATAAACAAAACACCCAATTATAATAAATGCATACATTTTTTACAATACACATAATTAAATGTTAATTGGGTGGAACTACTACAATCCATGCAAGAGCTGGTATGCGTGCCCGAGACTGGCACTACAAAGCCACCCCGGCCTCCGTAGTTCGGGTGCTTTGACCCAGGAACACGGAAGTCCTGCAGTAAACAAACACAGTGAAGCAGTGGGAAAATGCAGCTTTCACCTACACAATCACAGATACATAAAATAAAAGACCTGAACTTAACCAGTGTGTGTGTGTGTGCACTGTTATATAATTACTGTAACTGTGTATGGTCATGTAGGTACCGTCCGTCTAAGAACTACAACAGTCCGTCTAAGGACTACAACTCCCAGCCAACTTCCGCGTTGACCTACGTCACGCCTGGGCGGGATCACCAACGTCACATCCTCCAGGAAGGCATAAGTAACGGAACATGTTTCCGCTTCCTCCTCTCTCATCTGGATCTCAAGCCGTCTGGACACAAAGAGAATTGCTCCGCTGATAAAGACGTCTTTTCTTTTCCTCAAGAATCAGAGTTTCGCGCTTTTCTTTCACCTTTGGCCACGGTTGAGCCTAGAATTGCGCGATTTTAAACTCAACTTGAGCTACAACCGGTTTCCATTTGTTCCTTATAAGTAGTACAAGACTGCAGCCCAAGTAGTTAATTTAAAGTTAAGAAGCGGCTGGATCCCTTCTAACTAAAGAAACTGTGCACATTGTTTGATCAAAGACTTTCTTTTTCTTCCCACGAGCTACGAAGCGTCGGACCAAGAATTCTCTGCTTTCCACAGACGTGCTCCATGAGCTCCTGTGAAACTCAGCCTCTCCAAGAATTCTCTGCTTTCTACAAAAAAGGTGAGATACTGAAGTAAGACTTGGCATTTGGGCATAAACCTAGTCTTAGGAATTAGCTTTTATGAAGTGTGAATTTAAACTCAGGAACGGTTTAAATATGTACACTGTAAACACGCAGCATGTTGAATTGATGAATGTTCTATTTTGTTTTAATCTCTCAGTTGTTTAATAGGTTTTGCATGCTCTCTCTTTCTAACACTTTAATTTCATTATTTACACATATCTGGACCTCATGAAGATTTCAGTGAATTTGGTAATGTTATAAAGCTAGTGGATTAGCTGCTACGGCTAATTCTTCTATCTTATTAGCATCCAGGGATAACTATATTGTCTCCAAAGGACTGTTAGGCCTTACCACGTGGTCAAACACACCTCAGTTAGCAACTAAAGCTAACTCTCTTGTTTTACTTAGAAACACATAGTCACCAGGCCTTTCACACACAAACACACCTTAGCTATCATTCCTTTGTCTTAGCTAGTGACACAAGGCTAATCTGTGTCTCCACACATGGCCAACACATCTTAGCTAGCAACCAGAGCTAAATCCTTTGTTCTCAAACCCCACGTGGTGACACCCCCCCTTTGCTAGCCACATACGGCTAATTCTTTTGTCTAATTAGCAACCAAAGCTAGCTCACCAGGCCTCACACACAAAAATGCATCTTAGCTAGCATTCCTTTGTCTTAGCTAGTGACACAAGGCTAACCTGTGGCTCAACACGTGACCAGTACATCTCAATTAGCAACCAAAGCTAACTCTCTTGCTGTACTTAGAAACACGTGGTCACCAGGCCCCACACACACAAACACATCTTAACTAGCACACAAAGCTAATCTTTTGTCTTCACCACAACACACACACACCTCACTGTTTGTATATATTTCAACTGACATTATTCATTTTTATCTTTGTTATAATAAATTCACTTATTGTTGAAACTGTGTTTGTGTTCCGATATTTATGAAGTCACAATCTCAAAAGAATTCAAAGGTGCATATAGGTTGTGTAATATGGTAAGTGATCATAATAATTTGGAATATACCATAATTTAGCTGTTTGGTAATTTATTATTAAGCACCAAAATTAATGGTATTAATTAATGAGACTGATCCAATGAGACTGATTCCATGAGTGATTTAATGATAATATGAGACTGATTCAATGAGACTGATTCAATGGTATGATTCAATGAAAACAATTCAATGAGACTGATTCAATGAGAATGATTCAAATGAGACTGATTCAATTTTAATTATTAACCTTCAGATTTAATGAGATTGATCACTCAATTACCCAATTGCACCTACAGTCAGAAAAGACGATAACACTACAAACAACCTGCGTGTACACCAGCAAAGTTATTTAGCTGCTGGCTAGCTGCAGCTTGTAGCTTCCAACGTTACTATGTGTCAGTATAGTGTAATGTAGTGCGGTGTCGTGTAACGCAAGGATAGATCTAGATAAGTTACTCTTTTTTTTTTTTGGCCACAGGAAGGGTGGCGGGCCAGAATTATAACGTGGCGGTGCGCCACTTTAAAAGGGCCCGTGGAGAACAATGCAGTGTCTAATGTCCTTTACACATTCCTCAATTCTATTAAGCTGGTGTCTCATCTGGTTTTGCAGAAACATACAACTGTGTGTCATCAGCATAACAGTGGAAACTAATACCATGGTTACGAATAATATTACCCAGGAATAACATGCATAAAGAAAAAAGCAGTGGGCCTAAGACAGCACCTTGTGGAACACCAAACTTTACCTCAGTATGTCTAGAAAAATCACTATTTACATCAACACACCAACAGCGATCAGTTAAATAAGAGCTGAGCCAGGAGAGGGCTGTTCCCTTAACTCCCACAACATTTGCTAGTCTATCCAAAAGAAAGGAATGATCAATGGTATCAAATGCTGCACTAAGGTCAAGTAACACAAGCAGCAAGACACAGCCCTGATCAGACGCCAACAGTAGGTCACTTACTACGATGTTTCTCAATCTATGGGCTGTGGACCGGTACCGGTCCGTGAGAAGATTACCGTTGGTCCGCAAGCCTGCCTCTATACTAGTAGTCAGTATTATAATTTCAAACTACTGGTCACTGTCAGATTATGTAGAAGAGCAATTGGCTGGCTCTGCTCTCAGTGCTTTTGTCATTGTGTGCCATGTAGCATAAGTCCCACCCCCCCATTCTAGAATGTTAAGTGTTCCGGCCCGCGCGAGGTTGCACATTTGCACTTATTCATTCATTCTGTCCCAAGTCCAGTCATTCGTGCGCACACGCTTTATGAGAGCAATATCATGGCATGTTCAAAGCAAACTACTCTTGACTCTTTCTTTGGAAAGTGCCCATCTGACAGTGCAGATACACAATATGAGCCAGAGGCAAAAAAATATCGCCCATTCACTCGCAATAATGGCCCTTCATACATACAATTCGGCTTTATTTCAAGTGATAGTTGTCCCCTGAAACCAATCTGTGTTATCTGCCAAACAATGCTCAGCAACGATGCTATGAAGCCATCCAAATTACGCCGGCATTTGGAAACTAAACATTCACATCTCAAGGATAAATCAGAGGATTTTTTCAGAAGAAAACGTGATGAATTGGCCACCCAAACTAAAGTGCTGAAAAGTAATTTGACAGAGAATGAAAATCTAAAAAAGGCATCATACATGATTTCACACCACATTTCCAAATGTCAGGCACCCTTCACAACTGAGGAGAAGCTAATTATGCCTTCGATTGTTAAGTTCAAGTCAACTTTATTATCAATAATGCCATATGTGCAGGACATACAGAGAATTGAATTGTTACTGTTTGTAGTGAGGTGTTGGGTCCGGCTGCTGCAGCCAGAGTAAGAGATTCCTCTGTCAAATGACACGGTCTGTCGTCGAATTGATGATATGGCGGCAGACATCGAAATGCAAATTTTAGAAAGGGCGAAGTCATCTGACTGGTTTGCCATTCAATTGGATGAGACCACAGATCTCTCGAACTTGTCTATGCTTCTGGTCTACATCAGATATGCTCATGATGGCCGGTTTCATGAGGATTTTTTGTTTTGTAAGGTGCTTCCAGGGACCACAACCACTGAAGAAATATTCTGTATGCTTGATGGGTACATCTCTGGGCATGGGTTGACATGGGGGCGTTGCGTCGGTGTCTGCACAGATGGGGCAGCGGCTATAACCGGCAGGCACAACAGAGTTGTTGCTCGGGTAAAAGCCATTTCACCATCAGTGCAGGCAATGCACTGTGTTATTCATCGAGAGGTACTTGCCTCTAAACGCCTGTCCACAGAGCTTCATGAAGTTTTAAATCAAGTGGTCAAAATAGTGAACTTCATTAAGGCCAATCCGACAAATTCCCGTCTATTTTCAGCTCTGTGTGATGAGATGGGTGCAGATCATGTTCATCTGCTCTTGCACTCTGAGGTTCATTGGCTGTCACGGGGTAAAGTGGTGAACAGAGTGTACGAGTTGAGGCATTCTTGACAAATAAACGGTCCAATCTTGCCGATCACCTGCGAGATCAGTCTTGGCTTATAAAGGTAGCTTATCTTTCTGACATCCTGGACCATTTCAATATGCTAAACCTGTCGATCCAAGGCCAAGCGTGTGACATTTTTCAAGCCAATGATAAAATCATGGCTTTCAAAAAGAAGCTCTCAGTCTGGACCTACAGAGTTAATAGAGGTGTGTTTGACATGTTCGGCTGTTTGTCGTCTCTGGCTGATGAAGGTGTGGATTTGGGGCAGGTGCCGGCAGTGATCGCGCAACACCTTATCGAAACACTGCATCATGTTGATTCATACTTCCCCTCAAAATCCCATCTCACGGAAAAGCAATGGGTAAGAGATCCATTCACCAACCCAGGAACAAGAGCTTTGTCACCTGTGGTGCAGGATAAACTTCTGGAGCTTTCGTGTGATGCTGGTCTGCAGTCGAGATTTGGTCGACTTTCTCTGTCTGAATTCTGGCTGTCATGCTGCGATGAATATCCCCAGCTGAGTGAGATGGCAGTGAAAACACTGATGCCTTTCCGTTCAACATACCTCTGTGAGACCACATTTTCACATTTGACAGCCACAAAGACAAAATACCGAAACAGGCTCAACTCAGAAAACACACTCCGAGTGGCCTTGTCACTCTGTCTTCCTCGGTCTTCCTCCTTTCTCGCCTCGTTAGTGGTGAGAAAGCAGGCACATCCTTCACATTAGAATGCTGACTTTTCTTTTACCAAATCTCTGTGGGTGACTGGGCCTGTCATTTGAGGTTAAAAGTCAGCACGTAGCCTACATTCAGTTCTCCCTTCTTCATACTGGGACTGTGTAATCAGCCAGTATTAGGGCTACAGTGGGTCTTTAGGTTTCTCGGTTTGAGGTCCCATGTTTCTGGTAGACCTTTTCATAAGTGTGTATATGTTATTGAGGCACAGTTTGGCAGTGCTTCAAGTTCAAAGATGTAGTTTAAAAAAAATCTAAAACACAAAAGTAAAAAAAAAAAAATCTTGGTTGAATGGTTCTTACGCAAATGGTAATAATAGGTTATTAATATTAATAATAATAATAATAATAATAATAATAATGTCAAATTATTGGGCCTACATATAATTTGTAATTTGGCAATAATCTCAAAGCCAAAGCACTTCTGTTAGTTTCCCTTGTTTAATAATAGTTTAGGCCTAAGCAATAATAATCATAGGCCTACTACTACTACTACTACTAATAATAATAATAATAAATTATTATTATTATTATGGCATATCTTTGGACAGTTACTGGTCATTTGGCAGTTTTCTACAATTCTGCCAATGCACTCCTGTTAGGTCTTATTTAGCCAAAATATTGTTATGCTGGTATAAGCCTGCTACTTGTAACAAGTACTACTAACAAAAAAAATAAAATTAATAATAATAATAATAATAAACTATCTATCTATCTATCTATCTATCTATCTATCTATCTATCTATCTATCTATCTATCTATCCATCCATCTATGGAGGCGCACACGATGTGTGTGTGTGTGTGTGTGTGTGTGTGTGTGTGTGTGTGTGTGTGTGTATTTCAGGGGGGTGCACAGAGGCGTAGGTACCAAGGCCTAACATTACTGGGCCCCAGAGCAAAGAAGTTTGAAAAAACCCTGATTTACTACTTTAACCAGAGCTGTCTCAGTGCTATGATGAGGTCTAAATTCTGACCGATACATTTCATGGACGTTATTCCTATGTAAATATGAGCATAACTGCTGTGCCACAGCTTTTTCTAGGCTGTTAGAGATAAAGGGGAGGTTTGATATTGGCCAGTAATTGGACAGCTGACAGGGATCAGTGCCAGGTTTTTTTAATCAGGGGTTAGATAACTGCAAGTTTAAAGGATTTGGGTACATAGCCAACCACGAACCAGAAGAATTTATTATTTTTAGCAGCAGTTCAATTACTTCAGTGCTTGTACTCAGTGCAATATGTATACTGTTCCTACTTATTCAGGTGACATTGGGCATACCTAACAACCTGTTTTCTCTCCCTCTCTCTCTCCCCCCAAATCTGTCCCTCTGAGTTACATGGAGCCAACAAGAAATGGGCCATTTTCAAAAAAAATGTACCTATTATGGTAAAGAAGTCGTCTTCGCGTATTTTTCAGTTTCTCATCAGAACAGAGGGGTTTAATTGAAAAATGATTCACATAACTGCATAGACAATAAAAACCTCTAAATTTTCATACTGAAATTTTTTATCTTATTTAATAAGAAAAATAAGAGTGATTTATGTTATAATACCAATGCAAAAACTAATTATTCATAATATATCATCTTACATTCTTGAACTTACTCAGGAGTAAATTTTATTTTTCACAAAAATAACTAATTAGGTGTTTAAACAAAAGTATTGAGTACATTATCTGATTTTTTTTTATAAATTCAAAAAATATTGTTGTGTTACTTTAGTTTCTTTACCGTTACCCAAAAACATTTTTGAAAATAATTAGTTCCTAGTGCTTGCTAAAGAGGGAGCTGTTCGGCATCCTGAAGTGCCAGGATGTTGGGACTCCATTTTGAATTTTTTTGAGGCAGTGGAGGCTGAAAGGTGAGCAAAACATTTCATTAATTACTCATGTCACACAAATATACTTTCTCTACCGTGATGCACATATCATCTTATAGACATCAGTGATCAAATAGAAACTATTTGTAGTTGTTGATTAAGTTTGAGTGATGAAATATGAGCAATTATTTGAAAGCATAGCTGTCATGCTGTGTTGTAAGAGAATGGGACACCTCTTTACCGTTACCATATACTTTCTTTACCGTTACCATTCCTAGTAACAGTAAAGAAACTTTGGTAACGGTAAAGAGAAAATCATGCATAAATGTCTGTTTTTCTCTAGATTTCCAGGACAAATAGGCAAATAGAATTGAATTGAAAATATTTTAAGTCATTGTGTACCAGATGAAATATAATAAAAGCTTTTTTGGTATGGTAACGGTAAAGAAAGCCACAATTTCAGAAAAATTAATTTTTTTATAAAAATAATAGGAATCTAGCTTTGCTGATTAGTAGGACTTGATTTTAATCAATTGGCAATCTTTTTGTACATTTATAGAAAGAAAGAGTGACAAAAAAATTTTTTCTTCATTTCTTTACCGTAATTGGTACAATTTTTTTGAAAATGGCCCAAATCTTTTGGTGGAGAGGGTGGAGATCTCGACTGGCTATCGTAGCCTGCAGGGAATCAGCCATCAGACATTCTGTCGCATGTCCCAGACTCGGTGAAATGTAACTGAATTGTCTTGGCCAGCCCTAAGGGTCCCATCTGCCTGCACTCACTCTGATCTATAATTCCAACTGTCTCATTGCTGAGGAGTGTGCTCCCATCACCCAATCAAGCATCCAGCCAGAGCAGGTCATGATATTTTTTAACCATATTAACATGCCATTGTTGTGTATTATGCCTGATGTCAGGACTCTCATCTCTGCGAGCCTACGACACATATTTAATACTTGTGTCATTTTTAGACATTGACACCTGTTGCCTACACTTATTCAGGTGACATTGGGCATACCTAACAACCTGTGTTTTCTCTCCCTCCCCCCAAAATCTGTCCCTCTGAGTTACATGTCGGTCCTGGGATTGAGATGCTGACCTCTTCTGCTCCTTGGACCTGCTTGATCCATCCTGGTGCCCTGTGTCTGGTTGGAGTTTTATCGCATCGCTCCTGTGGAGGATGGCCCCATGAGGACAGTTGAAAGTCACACTTGGAAGACGCTCTGGACTCTTACAGTAATGCTTTTATGGCTGAGGACTACAGTTGACTTGCTAACTTTAGGACTGCAGTTGTCATGAACAGTTTTGCACTCAAGTTTCCATCAATGAAGAGTTACATCATCAACGAAACTGTCTTCATGTTAAAACTGTTAATGTTATAGTCATGCTGTCTGTTGTTGCCCAAATGAGGATGGCTTCCCTTTTGCATCTGGTTCCTCTCAAGGTTTCTTCCTCATGTCGTCTGAGGGAGTTTTTCCTTGCCACCGTTACCACAGGCTTGCTCATTGGGGATAGATTAGGGATAAAATTAGCTCATATTTTAAGTCGTTCAAATTCTGTAAAGCTGCTTTGCGACAATGTTTATTGTTAAAAGCGCTATACAAATAAACTTGACTTGACTTCAGGTATTGTCTGTTTGAATAGACATGTAGGTAAGGGAGCTAGTATACAAGTTGAGGATTTTGATGTGGAGATTAACGAAAGTAGTTCAATTTCTCTAATGCCCCTTTTCCACCAAAGCAGTTCCAGGGCTGGTTCAGGGCCAGTGCTTAGTTTGGAACCAGGTTTTCTGTTTCCACTGACAAAGAACTGGCTCTGGGGCCAGAAAAAACAGTTCCAGGGTAGCACCAACACTTTGCTGGGCCAGAGGAAAGAACGGCTTACGTCAGCGGGGGGTGTTGTTAAGACCAACAACAATAGCAAGACCACAAAAGGTTGCCATTTTTAAGCAACGAGAAGCAGCAGCTGTACAAATGCAAAGTCATCCATTATTGTTGTTGCTGCTTCTTCTCCGTGTTGTTGCTTCGATATTCGCGCTAAGGTTTATGCAAACACAGCAACGTAACTGACATATACAGCGACGTAACTGACGTGGCTCCCCTTAGCACCCCGAGCTATGGAAAAGCAAACTGGTTCTCAGCTGGCTCGCAAGTTGAACAAGTTGTGAACCAGCACCAGCCCCGAACCAGCCCTGGAACTGATTTGGTGGAAAAGGGGTATAAGGCAGAGCTCTACATTAACTTTTGAACCCACTTGTCCTGTCGGGCAAGTTGAAAGGAAATTTACTTGTGCGAATGTGAAGTTGACTTGTCCGAAGAAAAATTTGAGAAAAAAAACAACACAAAAACTATTTGTAATAAACTAATTTCACCAGAATTACTTTTACACAATCTATTCACTGCAGAAAAAAATTGGACTCCATCAATCATTAATTTATGAGAAATTGAAAACCAGAAAATTAAAATTATACAGTATATTTTCAATTTTAAATTAGTAACTTTGAATATATATCCTCCACTGATTAATTGTTGTTGTCTAATTATTTGTTGTGGCTCCTGTATGGTATTTAATGGTTGCGATGAAATTTGCGGTGTTTTTTTTTAGGGTTTTGTTGCGATTACATTGCGGGAGGAAGTGAAAGTTGCAAGGAATTGTTGCGATTTTCTCTTTCTGTGATTAAAATTGAGTGATATGTTAAATACTAAGTTATTACTGAAAAACTATTGATTAAAAAAACAAAGACACTGAGAAATGGTCCTATAAACAACTTTACCAATATAAAAGATTACCAGGACTACAAAAATGCAGAAAAATAGGCTTTACTTATCCAAATGCACCTGCTGGTTCAAAAGTTAAAGTGCATAGAACCTCACAGCACAACATGAAGTTACCTTAAAATATAAATGCCTCAGCTTTCATGTAAGAAAAAAAAAACTATTAATACTAGTACTGTCTGCAGGCAGTCTCTCCTGAAGACTAAATTAAACAATAATTATAAACTAATAAAATAAATGGCTCAGGCTTCATAGAAGAAAAAAAACAATTTGAACAGAATCTCACAGTATGATGCTGAAGCTGCCTAAACAATGGAAAATAAAATACCATTTTGGCAAAAATGTTGGCATCCATTAATTTCTTGTATTAAGTAAAAAAATAATGTAAAGTGCACACAGTCCTTCACTGTAAACATCACACTTTCAGTAACAAAATTTAAGCCTACATAAACACTGACTCGCACAGGCTGCTTCTCTTGAACAGAAACACAAAAGTAAGTAAGGCGGAAGGTAGTTTGTCGACGTCACCTCAAGACGACGCCAACGATTGGTCAAATTTGCGGGAAAGTTGCGGTGATTGGATATAATTACAACACCGCCCTGAATTCACGGGGATTGGTTGAATTTGTGTTGAAGTTGCAAATCACAACATCGCGAAATCCTGGAAGGTCTGGTAAACAACCGTTTACTTTTCAGCTCAAATACATGAAGCGGTATTGGCCGGTTTCGTGAGCGGAATATTGCGCATGCGCACATCGCTCTTTCCGAAGAGAAACATCCGGCGATTCATCAAAACAATATGTCGAGTGAGATGCTTCGGAAATTGTGTGAATAAACTGATAAATTTGATATGTAACCCGAATATCGGAGTATTTTGGCACTTGTCCGATCAGACAAGTAACTGAGACGATGAACTTGTCCGACATAAAGTATCACTCGTCCCGGACAAGCGGACAACCGTTAATGTCGAGCCCTGTATAAGGGGAGTAAAACATTCTAATTGCTGATATAATAGTTATATTGTTAACTACAGGGCTACTTAAATTGCCTGACCTTAAATTAGTAGTTAGAATTTTTTTTGTCGGATATTGTCAATTTTGTCATTGAAAAAATTCATGAAGTCGTTGCTACTACCTAATGCAGGTGTGCATGCATCTATAGTGGTCTTTTTCCTGGTTAATTTGCTAGAGTATTAAATAGGAATCTAGGATTATTTTTGTTATCTTCCTCTAGGGAGGAGAGATATGTTGATCTAGCAGCACTAAGAGCTTTTCTATACTTCAGGAAGCTCTCCTTCCACGCTAATTTGAAGGCTACCAATTTTGTTTGACGCCATTTACGTTCCAGTTTTCGAGTGGTCTGTTTTAAAGTGCATGTGTCATCATTATACCAGGGTGCTAATTAAGTCATATATTTAAAATCTGTATTTTTCTGTTAAGCTGGTTTGTGATAATGCCTATTGTTAAAAGGATTATACAAATAGTCAATTTATTGGACAATAAACTGCACTGAATGCACAACCTCCTCTGCAGAGGTAATAATGTTGGCCAAACTCTCCACATGAACTCAGCTAAATCATGATCAGTTATGACACGATTAGGATTACCCTCAGTGAACAATCTACACTTCTTAGAGATGCAACTCTTTTTTTTTTGGTTCTGTGAACAGAAGACAGCATGGCGGATGAAGAATAGCAGCGAGCAAACCAACCTCCTGAAAGAAGCATCAAAGCAGTGGAGACACAAATCACTCCTGGGCACTTTAAGAATAAAACCAGCGCGAAAACAGAACACAGAGCTTTGCGAGTTGGGCCTTTAGCCTTGAGTTAAAGTAAGAAGTTTCATTGCTGCCAGAGCTAATCGTTAGACAGAGTTCTCTCTCTCTCTCCAGGGATCAGAGGCTTAAGGCCTCTGCATGCTCTTGCGACAAGGCTTTCGCAGATAGCTTTTTGCAGACAGTTGTAATTTATCGTTGAGCGGGGAGTAATAGGCGTGCGCGATGTTATTCACCGCCACAACGCAAGGGGGCGCGAAGTCACGAAATCGCTAGGAATAGTTGGTGGGTGTGGTTAGTGGAGTGTTTATCCTCTGGTTACTTATAATGACTAGAACTGGAGTCGTATAGATGTACGTACTTCCTCGATCAACCACTCTTCGTGCTGCTCCATCTTCACTCGTGTTTTTAAAAATGGCGGTCGTGAAAACAAACCAAACCGGGAAAGTAGGGAAGAGGAAGTGCATGTACAGCGGATGTAGAGTGCACCAATCAGAGCCCTCTTGTCTGTGATGCTGTCTGCGGTGGTCACAATTTTTGGGAGGTGCGCGCAGAGCGTCTGCGAAGGTGGGGGGGCTTCACAGACGCCATCTGTGACGCCATCTGCGAGGACTGGGTTGTCAGCATAAATTGGCCCTTACAAGGCCACCATACAATTCGTCCAGTAACAAGATTTCTCGGTTCGGGAAACCATGCCTAAAACAGTCCCCTATGATTTCATCCATCTTCATTTTCAATGTGTAAAACTTTCTGCTTAATACACTGCAGAGGGGGTGAGGCTGCCTGATTGGCTTTAAAAAATTTAAAAATAAAATAAAATTTAAAAAAAGAGGGAAAAAAAGCCTGTGAGGAATCAAGTCGGAATTTTGAGAAATAAAAGTTGGAATTCCGAGAAATAAAAGTTGGAATGGCAAGGAAGTTGCAATTTAGAAAAAAAAATAACATGATGGAAATAGCTTGAAGTGAAGATTATTTAAATACTTTAAACATACAACTAAACAGGTTAGCCAAACTACAAATCTCTCCTGAGTGGATAATAGTGCACTACCGAGAGTGCACACGGCATTATTTCATACTGAACGGAGTTCACCAAAACAGTGAAGTGGAGATGTATTAGGGATTCGACCACACACCTTCAGTTTAACTTACCTCAGGGTTTTAAATCCTCAGAGCCAGACACAATAACGCGCTTTTATTTTTATAAACCGAGGGCTGATGCAGTTCATGGAAGCAGCTGGTTTTTTCTCCCCCCCCCCCCTTCTTTTTCTTCTCCAGTGTTTTCTGTCGGTTGGAGAAGCAGCTACTGGACGCGTTAGCGCCACCACCTGGACTGGAGTGGAGTTTCAGGGTGGAGGACACCTTTCCCAACCAAACCCTCACACATTTCTACAAATAACAATTATAATGTCATTTTAAAAAGTGTAACGTTTCATGCCTGGACCCATTTGGTTGTTCTGAACATGTCTGTGCTGGGTTTTTTTTTCTGCTAGAAGCTAAAATTCTCTGGGGCTGGTTTGCTTCCAGTGGAACTGATGCATAGCACAACATGGGCGGAATAATAAAGAAGACTCCTCTGAGGCACATAAAGGCAGCAGACTGCATCTATTTGAACTGCTGCTCATGCAGCATAACACACCTACTGTCTACCCACTGGTGTAGAGAGGTGTGGAGTGGAATGAAGACCATTGCTGGTTACAAGCCAACCAGCAATGAAGGAGAGGATGGCAATGTGGAAACGGCAAATGAGCTGAATCTTTATTTCAACAGATTTGATGGCGTGACCCCAACCCACCACCACCACCACTCTTCTGCGGGATGGCTACAACCACACACTTCACATTCTCGCCCCTCCCCCGCCTCTTCTTGCCCAACCTCATCTCCATTTCAGGATCTCGGTCGCACCTCCTCAACAGACCACTGGCTGAGTACCCGCCCCCAGAAACATCATCCCTCTCCCACCTCCACACTGATCGTCAGCGAGGAGCAAGTGAGAAGACAGCTGAAGAGACTCCATGCAGGAAAATCAGCAGGCCCAGATGGTGTTAGCCCCTGTATAACTGTACAAGCCTGATGTTGTTTTAGGCCATATTTATGCAGAAATATAGAAAATTCTAAAGGGTTCACAAACTTTCAAGCACGACTGTATCTCTCCTTTTATGAAAAATGTCTTGGCCTATTTCTTTGAACAATAACAAAGCATCAGTGGTCTTCATGGTTTGTTTTGTTTTATTAAACTTTCAAAAAGTAAAATAAGAAACAAAATTATGGTGGGGGTCACACAACAGACCTGGGCCCCAATTAAAGAGTGCCCTATAAAGAAACATAAAATAAAATTAATATAACTTAATATACTATATATATGAGGGTAAGTGAAGAAGTTCTAAGACAGATGCTATAATTTCAAAAGAATTCAGAAAAGGAATACAAAGAAGGAATTCTCCAATGGAAACATCACTTGCAGAAGAAGACTTAAATGGAGGATATGTAGAGAAATAGCTTTATTTTCATAAATAAAGATTTTTTTCATTTGTCTTAGAACTTTTTGACTTACCATCATGTGTGTGTGTACACATATAAATAAAACTCATACAGTGGATATAAAAAGTGTACACACCCCATTAAATGATAGGTTTTTCTGATGTAATAAAAATGAAACCATGATAAATAATTTCAAAACATTTCCCACCTATAACCTGTACCTGTATAACCTGTATTGAAAAACAAACAAATCGGTTACTGAGAAAAGCATAAAAAATAAAAAACACACAATAAGCTGGTTGCATAAGTGTAGTAGTAGGTAGCCGTCAATCCCAGAGGACCATGAGAGTGTGCCCTAGGAACACTTTCAGTTGTCCAGTGCGGGAATGGCAGTCTCTTCCACACTTTGCACAGCAGAACTGTGTAGCAGCACTGACAGCTGTAGGACAAGATTTGCGGGCAGCTCTTTTCTCATCAGCTCTCTGCATGAGACTCTCCTCAAAAACTGACAGACCTTTTGTCATTGCCAGTTTCCAGGCACACCTGTCTGCTGCAAGCATCTGCCAGGAGTTCATGTCAATGGTGAGAGCTTTGAGGTCATGTTTTCAAGTGTCCTTGTAGCAAAGCTGAGGAGACTAAAGAGCCCAGGTAAACAAACTCATTGACTGTTTCCAGCTCCTGGTCAGCAATTGTGATAGAGGGAAGCTGATCAACACCTTGTCCCATCACTTGAGTCTTCTTTAAGCTAATGGTGAGGCCAAATTCATTGCAGACAACAGCATAGGATGACATGGCAGACTGGAGCTCCTCTTGTGAGTGGGTTGCAACTGCTGCATCATCAGCAAAGAGAAAATCTCTGATGCATTTCTACTGCACCTTTGTCTTTGCTCTCAGTCTAGACAGTCTGAAAAGGTTTCCGTCTGATCTTCTCCACAAATAGATCCCTTCTGTCACTGTTCTGAAGGTGTATTACAGCATGACTGCAAAGAAGATTCCAAACAGCATGGGAGCTAGAATGCATCCCTGCTTCACTCCACTGAGTATGTTGAAGGCACGGGTGATTGCTCTAAGACAACGAGGGAGGCTCAGCCTCCTCTAAAAATGCCCTTATAACTTTAATGTGTGCGTGAGTTTCTCCCCCTCGTGACAGCGCGATGCAGCGCAGCCTCAGTGGGCTTCAATGGCATTGGGAGCTCTGCGCTTTTCAATCTCAAAATGCAAGACGATTATTGGACAAATACTGCGAAAATGCCTGCCCACGGACTCCCAGCCTCAGTGGACTTCAATGACATTTGGGAGCTATGAGCTTTTCAATCTCAAAATGCAAGACGGTTATTGGACAAATACTGCGAAAACGCCCGCCTACGGACTCCCAGCCTCACATGGGAGGGACATGGCAGTTTCCGCGAGGAGACTGGTGATTGGTGAAAGCGGCCGGATATTTTCTTTGATTGACAGCTCGTTTCAACTATAGACAGGCAGCGGTGAATTTCAGTTCAGTCCCATGCGGATTCGCAAGTGCTGTGGTGTATTGTAAGAGATCAGCTTACATTTCGATTTTGTTCATTACATACGGTTTCTACCAGCTTTTTTAGTTTGTATATATTTTCATTGTAAATAAAGTGTAAATATAGTGTTGTCAAGTTTGCTATCTTAGTTCCAGAAATTTCGTTTATTTGAGTGACTGAACTTGAACTTGAGGGGGCTAGTCAGCTAGCAAGAAAGCTGCGCACGGATGCCAAGCATTGCTGATTTAATTTTGGCAAAGCCATTTGCCAGTTTTCCTTTCGAGGAAAACATTAAAATTAAAGAGCAGGGTAGACCAACGCCTCAAATTTACTTGGTGAAAAAGGTAGGGAATAATACTCGTTCCTTTCAGCTCTCCTGGTACGAGAAAGTGAATTGGCTAACAGCAAGTGACCCACATCAACAACAGTAAATAGGCTACTTTAGTAATATGTCATGGATGGACCAAAAATATAGAATCTATTTAAAATGTTTATGCTGAGTATATTATATTGGAATATATATTTTTCTGGATATGAATTAAACACAGCTACAATCTGGAAAACATTTTTAAACAAAAACACAGCTGAGAACATTTCACACTACAGACCTGGATTAAAAGTGAAGGGTTATCAAAATTGTCAATAAAACATTTCTCAGTCAAAATAAGTAAAATATAGGGAAAGTGTCATTGAATGAAATGTGTGGCACCCAGCTCTATTGCTGAGGTTCCTGACAAAGAGCTGCTTTCAATAATGATCAATTTTTAAACAACATGCCACAATTTTAAAATATAAAATGTTAAAATATACCCCCCCCCCAACACCACCATCATGTATATTGGACAGTAGGCTAATGGGCCAAAAGAACCTATTATTTCACAGTTTGTGACCCTGCCAACAATCAGCCAGATCAGAGGCAAGAGTATGGGCAAAATTGATGTTTTTTCTTTTAAAATCTGGAAATATCGTAACCGACCAGCCTCCCCTGTTTGAAAGACTACCAGCCGCCACTGGTTGAAGGATTCAGAGATGGAGCCATCATACACAACGGCTCCTTTCATATCATCATGAAATGATTGTGATATGGTGAGCATCAAATGATGGTGAGCAATGTTGCAGGACATCTAATCTTTCTCAGGATTTCAAAGAGTCCTCTTCTGCTCACAAGGTCGAATGCCTTGGTAAGGCCAATGAAGGCAATGTATAATGTTTTCCCCTGCTCTCTGCATTTCTCTTGCGGTTGCCTGACAGAAAAGATCATGTCAGTAGTAAACCTCTCAGCACGAAAGCCACACTGGGACTTTGGGTCGACTCTGTCAGCAACGACCTGAAGGCTCTTCAGGATGACACATGCAAACAGCTTCCCAACAATGCTGAGCAGTGAGATGCCACAGTAGTTATTGCAGTCATGCCTTTGTTTTTGTAAAGGGTGACGATATTGGCATCTCACGTCCTGTGGGACTGCTCCTTCCCTCCAGTACTGACAGAAAAGCTCATGCAGTTCATGGATGAAAGGACCTTTGGCACATTTGAGGATATCTGGTGGTATGCCATCCTTTCCTAGAGCTTTGCTAGCAGCAAGTGCATCTAGTGCTTCTTCAAGTTCTTTCAGAATTGGCTCAGCATCAAGTCCATCCAAAGTGGGCAGACGTTCATTGGCGTTGACTTTGGGGGGGGGGGCAGTCTTGTTCTGCAGTGGACTAAGGGCTTGTTTGATTCCATCATACATACCTCTGTGCTCCATGGTACATCTAATGCCATGGAAATTTTTTGTACCCTTCTCCTGACGGATACCTTTCAACAATGAGATCCCTTTGATGTTTTGTAAGCTCTCTGTGAACCATGGCTTTTTCTGGAGGATGCAACTGTGTAAATATCAGGAAAAATCCTACTATGACAGCTGAACTTTATGTGGGGTTAGTCAGAGTCATTTTAATTGATGGCAGGTGTGTACCCAAAAAGACTGAATGCTGTAATTAAATCAAAAGGTGCTTCAACAAAGTATGTTTAAGGGTGTGCACACTTATGCAACCAGCTTATTGTACATTTTTTTTTTTTTATATAGTTTTTCCCCCCTTAACAGATTGCTTGTTTTTACCTGAATTGTACAGGTTATAGGTCACATTAAAGGTGGGAAAAGTTTTGAAATTATTTATCATGGTCTCATTTTTTTTACATCAGAAAAACCTATCATTTTAACAGGGTGTGTACACTTTTTATATCCACTATACACTGCTTATGTAGATGCTACTACCTAATAACACTGGTTATGAGTACATTATACCCTGAATTCTAACTACCAACATTTTCTCCCCATAAATGCATATAACACATAGCAAACATAAAAAACCTACTTGAACTTAACCTTACATCCCAGAAATTATTACATACACATGATTTATTGTGCCACATGTGCAAGCTGAGAATGAGCTCCAACAAGTTATCTTTGCAATGTCTCCAGGATGCTGCTGATGCACCTAACAGTGTACAAAGAAGAAGAAACCTTTATTTGTCACATGTACACTTCAAGCACAGTGAAAATCATCCTCTGCATTTAACCCATCTGAAGCAGTGAACACATGCACACACACCCAGAGCAGTGGGCAGCCAAACTACAGTGCCTGGGGAGCAGTCAGGGGTTAGGTACCTTGCTCAAGGGCACTTCAGCCCGAGGCTGCCCCACATTAACCTAACTGCATGTCTTTGGACTGTGGGGGAAACCAGAGCACCCAGAGGAAACCCATGCAGACACGGGGAAAACATGCAAACTCCACACAGAAAGGCCCCCACCAGCAACTGGGCTCGAACCCAGAACCTTCTTGCTGTGAGGCGACAGTGCTAACGACTACACCACCATGCCACCCGTGCCATGGTAGACAAGATGATGAAGATTTACCTGTGGCGGAACCAAGATGGCTCAGTCAATGAACCTACTGATGTAGGGATTGTGACAGAGGGTATCACTGTCCTCAGCAGTCTTGGGGATCTTAGTAGAGCCTGCTGCTATCTGTTGGGACTAACCTATGCCTTGGATCTGAGATACCCCAAGAATTTCAAATATAGTTTTGAGATATTCCAAAAAGTAACGCTGGAGCTGCATTCTGGAAACCTTTCAAGCAAGGTTCAGAGACTGAAAAATTACCTGCTTATGTAGTCCCTAACTACTGACCAGCAAGATGCTCTCATACCGTGTGAACTTTTCATTGGCAAGGTTGCCTGAAAGTTTAGCTCCTGTATAGTCTTAATGCAAGCTGAGATTTACATTGATAACAAAAGTACTTTTTGGACTCTTATTGTTTGTTGTGTAACTTTATTGAATGTGTTGAACACTGTTCTTGATGCAGGCTTGTTGCTCTCATAGCATGGACATTTTGACATGTTCATTGGCAGTAATAAAACTGGTTGTTATACTGTATACTTAAACATACCTAATAATTTTAATATTATATAATCCAAGTTGAGGTTACAATTTTTACTGTCAAACAGCCCCTGTTTACTGGCATTTATTGCTATTGCTAATGTTCTTGGTGCATTTCACCAATGTTTTAAAGATTGCATACTAATATGCAGAATTCAGTTTGGCTCAATGTTTTTATAGCATGGACATTGTCATTTGCAGAGGAAACCAGACTGACTGAATATCTTGTGTTTTACTTGTATAATGATGGAATAAATGTTTAATTCAAATGTTAGTGTTTAATTGCTTTATGTTTACAGGTAAATACAGTTAAATTAAACATATGTATCATTTATTTTGATAAGTGACAATCCAGCATGAATTAAATTCAGTTAAAATATTTTTAGTAAATTCAGCACATTAGTTCTGTTAAAAATTGTCTCAGTTACAGTTACACCAACCTTTCATTTCAATTATATGTCCTTTTTTTTTTAAAGAGGTTTTGACTTAGAATTTGAATCTCATCTCATCTCATTATCTCTAGCCGCTTCATCCCTCTACAGGGTCGCAGGCAAGCTGGAGCCCATCCCAGCTGACTACGGGCGAAAGGCAGGGTACACCCTGGACAAGTCGCCAGGTCATCACAGGGCTGACACATAGACACAGACAACCATTCACACTCACATTCACACCTACGGTCAATTTAGAGTCACCAGTTAACCTAACCTGCATGTCTTTGGACTGTGGGGGAAACCGGAGCACCCGGAGGAAACCCACGCGGACAACATGCAAACTCCACACAGAAAGGCCCTCGCCGGCCCCGGGGCTCGAACCCAGGACCTTCTTGCTGTGAGGCGACAGCGCTAACCACTATACCACCGTGCCGCCCTAGAATTTGAATGATATCTATAATTTTTCATGTCATGGTATGATATGCCCTCTTCTTCAAAACAAAATGAGAAAACATGGTTATTCAAACAAGACCCATGTTAGAATGTGCTATACTAAAAGCTGTTTAGTTTACATCTCTTCTGTGAACATCAGTGGATTCTTAAAGACCTAAATTTCATCTTCAATATCCGACTCTTCTCCAAAGATAGCTGTATCATATTCTGCCAAAGCTAAATTTCTGCAATCAATGCCTTCCCCAGCTTCTGCATCTCATCTTATACATGCACCACTCCTGTCAAAATCAAGAGAGTCTGCTTGTGTTGTGGTCTTAGATTCTGGTTTTTCTTCAAACTCTTTCCACAATGCAGTGCACTCTTTGAACTTTTTGAAACTCTTTTCACTAAAAGGAAGAACTTTACCATGTGAATTCATTGTGTGCATGTAATAAAATGCAGAAAATATTCCTTCAGAGTCATCTGTTTCTGATGACACAGATGACATTGTTGTGCTGTGCGGGGTGCAAAAAGAAGACGACACGTGATTGGTTGTAGAAAGCAGCAGAGAATTGTGATAAGATGGGGGTTTTGATTGGACAATATATGTTTCACAAAAAAATTTCATCCACTTTTTTCCCATTTTTCTATGTGCAAATTTCATAATTGATGAGTTTCACATTATCATCAAAATATACTTTTATACAGTCTATGAAAAAATTTTGTAGTTGCCAAACAGTGGTCACAAAAGCATAATTTTCAGGTTCAGCATGCAGTCTGGGCAGCACGGTGGTGTAGTGGTTAGCGCTGTCGCCTCACAGCAAGAAAGTCTGGGTTCGATCCCCGTGGCTGGCAAGGGCCTTTCTGTGCGGAGTTTGCATGTTCTCCCCGTGTCCGCGTGGGTTTCCTCCGGGTGCTCCGGTTTCCCCCACAGTCCAAAGACATGCAGGTTAGGTTAACTGGTGACTCTAAATTGACCGTAGGTGTGAATGTGAGTGTGAATGGTTGTCTGCGTCTATGTGTCAGCCCTGTGATGACCTGGCGACTTGTCCGGGGTGTACCCCGCCTTTCGCCCGTAGTCAGCTGGGATAGGCTCCAGCTTGCCTGCGACCCTGTAGAAGGATAAAGCGGCTAGAGATAATGAGATGAGATGAGCATGCAGTCTGTGAATAGTTTTGATCCTTCAGGCCAGATATCCAGTGCCACTCTCACCATCATAATAATGCTCCTTAGACGGTGAAAGGATAACAAAAACAGATACTTCAATAATGGGCATTTAAAAGTGAAAAACAACATACTCTGGTACGATTCAAAATGTTGCAATATTGCATTTAACCAGTGGCGAAACATGACTGGGACTTCAGCTCAGCCAAAACATAGCCAGACACACCAAAAAAGCTACAGAGCAAAGGATTTTGCAAGGAATTAGTGGCAGGGTGCCAGATAGCTTTGTTGTGTGTCCATTGTTAATGTTGATTTCAAAAGTAATTAAGTAAATTACATAGGGAAATAAATACTTAAGTCTGAGTGAAAAAATACTGAGACAAATGTGTGTAATTGACTATAACCAGTCAGTTACTCCAATAATAACTAAAAGTCTATGTGTGGCTAATAGATGATGCAGAGGAAGTGAAGAGTTGATCTGTCAGCATTTATTCTGGAAAACAATGAATGACAGGGCAATCAACACATGGAGACAGGGGAAAGAATTCTGGCATCCTCCTTTCCAGACATCCCAAGCATGATTAAAAAAAAAGATAATTTATGTACTGTAGACTGCATACAGTGTCTTGCAAAAGTATTCATCCCCCTTGGTGTGTCCCCTGTTTTGTCACATTACAAGATGGAATTAAAATGGATTTTTGGGGGATTAGTACCATTTGATTTACACAACATCCCTACCTCTTTAAAGGTGCAAATTGTTGTTTCATTGTGACACAAATAATAATTAAGATTAAAAAAAAGAAATCTGGAGTGTGCATAGGTATCCCCCCCCCCCCCCCCAAAAAAAAGGCCATACTTTGTAGAACCATCTTTTGCTGCAATTACAGTTGCAAGTCTCTTGGGGTATGTCTCAACTAGCTTAGCACATCTAGCTACTGGGATTTTTGCCCATTCCTCAAGGCAAAACTGCTCCAACTCTTTCTAGTTAGATGGGTTGTATTGGTGTACAGCAATCTTCAAGTTATGCCACAGAGTCTCAACTGGATTGAGGTCTGAACTTTGATTAGGCCATTACAAAACATTTAAATGTTTTCCTTGTAGTGGAAAAAGCATAATAATTCAACACCCTGAGACTTTTAGGAAAAAAAAAAGGCAGAAATATGAGTTTATTATACTCCTGCAAGAGGGCTTCTCTGCAATGAAAATCACAAAGCATTTCACCCAAAGAAGCACCTTCTGTTAATACACTGTTTTATACAGCTTAGCATGATGGACATATCAGATGTTCCCCTTTCACAGACAAGAACACATACTTCACTATCTTTACCATCTCCACCTGTACACATTATTTTTGATAACCTCAAATAGAACAGTGTGACACAAAAACAACATTCTTCATCATGAGACACAATGACACAATGTCTCAGAACTTACTTTTCTAAAGATCACTTAAAGTCCTAAATTCTCTAAAAATTATATTTTCCCCTCCCCCTTTTATAAATTATTTGATAACGATCATAAAGCAAAAGACTTTCCCTAATACATATGTTCTGTTTCCTGTTCCTTCTATACAGGTTTTCAACAGGCACTTCATTAAAAGGGAACTGGAAATGATCAAATTGCTGTTTTTGTGAGACATAGGCATCTCTACCCAAATGGAACATGAACAGATAGGAAAATATGTACATTCACATCATCGAAATCAAACATAACCATCACGATATATTTCTTTAGCCAGCAATAAGCATAAGCAAAAATATCCATAGATATATATATATATATATATATATATATATATAGCAAAAATTTTAGCTCCAGTTCATAATCATCCACATTTGAGAAAGGGGTTTATAATGCTCATACAGCCTTGGAGGCCAGTCCTCTAGATCCATCTTCACCATCTGGTAACTTCCCATGACAGCATGCACCATCATCATCATATCTCTCAAGCATCATAGAATGCATGGTACAACCAGACATATCAGGAATAATACACACATTACCGGCATGAGTATGGTCAATAACCAATGTCCCCATCCATTACCCCATTGGAGAAAACAGGAGTACCAGGAATCGTTGGTGGGCACTGGGGCCGTCGCTGCCTCTTGCATATGAGCAATGATTGTAGGAGCTGTTCTGATAGTTGTCTGGTATATAGAAACAACAGGAGGTGTTTACTCCACCTTTCTCTGCCAATAATGTTGTAGTAATCCCCAATGAGGGTGGAGCACAGAAGCACGGCAGGTGAGAGTTCGTGTTTACACAAACGCACTTTTCTTGAGCTTTTCAGCTTGCTTGCTTTCTTTCTTTTACGCACTCATTCGCTCACTCACACAAGTGCTGTGGTCAGGGAGACATTCTTCTCTCCTCTCCCCCTCCCTTTATACTCCATCCCTGCAACAAACACACACCCACCCACACAAATTGACATCAGGTGTAATGACCTAGCCACTTACCTTCCCCGACCCCGCCCTCCATTCACAGACTGCTGCTTGGCCACGCCCCCGCTGCCACATACCCCCACCGCCCGACTCAGGCCGGGGAGCCGTCCGGCCTGAAGCTGACTTCCCCCCGACGGGACAGGAAGTCTGCCACCACCATCTGTGCCCCCGGCCTGTGGATCACCTCGAACTTGAATGGCTGGAGAGCGAGATACCAACAGGTGATCCGCACATTGGCATCTTTCATGCGGTGGAGCCACTGGAGAGGCACTTGGTCCAAACAGAGAGTGAAAGGGCGCCCCAGCAGGTAGTATCAGAGGGCGAGGACCGCCCACTTGATGGCGAGACACTCCTTTTCAATTGTGCTGTACTTGCTCTCGCGCATCAACAGCTTTCGGCTGATGTACAGCACTGGGCGCTCCTCACCCTCCACCTCCTGGGACAAAACGACCCCCAGCCCTCTGTCCGATGCATCAGTCTGCAAAATAAAGGGGAGAGAGAAGTCAGGGGAGTGTAAAAGTGGCCCCCCACACAGTGCAGCTTTTAACTCCGAGAAGGTTTGTTGGCATTGCTCCGTCCACTGGACCGGATCTGGAGCCCCCTTTTTAGTGAGGTTGGTTAGCGGGCTGGTGACATCCGAATAGTTAGGTATAAACCTACAATAATAGCCAGCCAGCCAGCCCCAAGAACTGCCTCACCTCCTTTTTGGTCTTGGGCCTCGGGCAGGCCGCAATCGCTGCAGTCTTGTTAATTTGGGGACGCACCTGCCCATGACCCAAGTGGAACCCCAGATACCGTACTTCCACCTGCCCAATTGCACACTTCTTCGGGTTAGCTGTGAGGCCCGCTCGCCTCAGCGACTTTAGAACAGCCCTCGAGTGTTCTAAGTGCCGCGGCCAATCATGACTGTAGATGATTATGTCATCTAGATAGGCGGCCGTGTAGGCAGCATGAGGGCGGAGGACCCTGTCCATAAGCCACTGGAATGTAGCGGGCACCCCAAACAACCCAAAGGGGAGCGTGACAAATTGGTGTAACCCAAACGGTGTGGAAAAGGCCGTTTTCTCTCGGGATAGAGGAGTCAAGGGGATCTGCCAATATCCCTTGGTTAGATCCAGTGTCGAATAAAAGCGAGCAGCGCCTAACTGATCAAGCAACTCATCAATATGAGGCATTGGGTACGTGTCAAATTTAGACACCGCGTTGACCTCTCTATAGTCCACACAAACGGACCGACCCATCAGTCTTGGGAACCAGGACCACTGGGCTGCTCCAGTCACTGTGGGACTCCTCGATTATGCCCATTTCGAGCATGGCCTCAAGTTCATCCCGAATCACCTTTTTCTTGTGTTTCGGCAAGCGGTAAGGGCGGCTACACACTACCACCCCCGGGGGCATTTCGATGTGGTGTTCTATGAGGTGGGTACAGCCCAGAAGGGGCAAGAACACATCGGAAAATTCATTCTGCAACCTGGCTACTTCCGTGAGTTGGGTCGGCGAGAGGTAGTCTCCACAAGGGACCAGAGTGGCCTGCGATGTTATCCTTTTTACCTCTGGTCTCAGCTCCGCCTTCTTTGGGACTACCGACGCCAACGCCACGGGGACCCCCTCATTCCAGTGTTTTAAAAGGTTGAGGTGGTAGACTTGCAGTGCCCCACCCCTACCCGTTCGCTTTACCTCATAGTCGACATTCCCAACTCGCCGTGTGACCTCGAAGGGCCCCTGCCACTTGGCGACTAATTTAGAACTCGACGTGGGCAATAATACGAGTACTTTTTCTCCCGGCGTGAATTCTCTAAGACGCGTGCCCCTGTCATACAGCTGGCTTTGACGTTCTTGTGCCTGTTGTAAATTCTCCTGGGTTAATTGCGTGAGGGTGTGGAGTTTTGCACGCAGGTCAAGAACGTACTGGATTTCATTTTTACTCGGTGAAGGTCCCACCTCCCAATTTTCCCGCAGCACATCCAGAATGCCACGTGACTTATGCCCATATAATAATTCGAAGGGAGAAAACCCTGTGGAGGCTTGCGGGACCTCTCGTACTGCGAACAACAAGGGTTCGAGCCACTTATCCCAATTACGCGCATCTTCACTAACGAATTTCCGGATTATGTTTTTGAGTGTCTGGTTGAATTGCTCTACTAATCCACCTGTTTGTGGGTGATATACACTGGTGCGGATGGACTTAATCCCCAGTAACCCATACAGCTCGCGCAGTGTGCGTGACATGAACAAGGTGCCTTGGTCTGTCAGGACTTCTTTCGGAATCCCGACCCGGGAGATAACGCGGAAGAGCGCTTCCACAATACTGCGTGCTGAGATATTGCGGAGAGGCACTGCCTCCGGATATCGCATTGCATAATCCACCAGAATTAAAATAAAGCGATATCCCCATGCTGACCGATCTAATGGCCCGACGAGATCCATCCCAATTTGCTCAAACGGGGTCTCGATTAGAGGAAGAGGGCGCAACGGCGCTTTTGGAGTGGCCGCGGGATTTACTATTCACGGCACGTCGTACACCACCGACGGACATCCCTGCGAATCCCAGGCCAATAGAACCGGGCCATTATTCAGGCTAGTGTTTTGTCTTGCCCCAAGTGTCCAGCCATGGGATTAAAGTGAGCCGCATGGAATACGACTTCCCTACGGCTCTTTGGGATTAACAACTGGGTTACTCGTTCCTTGGTTTGAGTGTCCTGCGTCACTCGGTACAATCTATCTTTAATAATGGCAAAATAGGGGAAGGTTGATGCCACGCTTGGCTGAAGAGTTTGACCATCGATTACTCTCACTTGGTCAAACGCATGCCGCAGAGTCTCGTCTTGTGACTGCTCTAACGGGAAATCCCCAAGAGAGGGAGGAGGAGCGGGCTGCTCCTCACTCTGATGCAGTGTTGATGCGGACGGCTCTGTGACAGCTTCTCCAGCCAATGCCACACCAGGATCTTCCCGTGACCTACTAGGGCAGGACCCACTGCGTGTTAAATACTCCATTAATTCTTTAAATCCCAGCCAATCAGTACCCAAGATCAACGAGTGGGTAAGACGAGGATTAACCGCCGCCTTCATCTTATGTGTTTGGCCCCGGAATAGAATATGGACAGACACTAGAGCAGGGGTGTCAAACCTGATCCATAAAGGGCCGTGTGGCTGCAGGTTTTCATTCCAGCCATGCAGCAGCACCCTGATTTGGCTTATTCAATCAACTGACACACCCACCCTTTAATCAAGGGTGGGTGTGGCTGCAAGTATTTGACTGTGTGAAGACAGTTCAGTTGATTGAATGAGCCAAGTCAGGTGTGCTGCTGCATGGCTGGAATGAAAACCTGCAGCCACACGGCCCTTTATGGATCAGGTTTGACACCCCTGCACTAGAGGGTAATGGTGAACATCCCTGTGCACACACAACACTTTCACCACTTGTGCTCCCCCCAATGCCTCACCTTGCACCAGGCGTTGGTGAATTGAGGTCTGATTGCAATCGGAATCCACCAAAGCATGCTATGTATCCCCTTGAATACTCACCGGTACACAATACGCTCCGGCCCAATCAGGGGCGGTTTCTGGCATGTCGGGGATCCGGATGACAGCCCCCAGCTCCCTTGCAGGGCTCTGATTCGGGAGACGTTCCGATTCCCCGCCGCGCCAGCACACCAGCCCAGGCTTTCCCTCAGCACTGGTGTTATGGGTGTCACTCACCTGAGGGGGAGACAACACAGACACAGAAGAGGGAGATGGGAGGACACCATGGGTGTGACGGGCCGGCTGGGGAGGAGCCAGCCGCTGCCTTCATGGCAGGGGAACGGGGTGGGGAGGGGGACCAGAGACAGGGGAGAGAGAGAGAGGGGAGAGAAGCCAGGGGAGCCGCCTCCAGATGGTCCTCCACCAGCTCGATGGCTCGTTCCAGTAACGCCGGGCGGTGACACTGGACCCATTCCACCGTTCCTTCCAGAAGTTGAGAGATAAACTGCTCCAGTGCCACCAGATCGATGATCTCCTCGGCGTCGCGGTCTTCCGCCCTCAGCCACCGCTGGCAGGCGTCCCGGAGTTGCTGGCCGAATGCAAACCGCCGGCCGACCTCCTCCAGTGTCAGCGTCCGGAAGCACTGACGGTGTTGCTCCGGGGAGCGGCCGAGCCGCTGCAGGATGGCTTTCCTCAGGTCCGCATAGACCAGCCGGCTGTCAGCAGGGAGCTGCTGCGCTGCGAGTTGCGCCTTGCCAGTTAGGAGTGGGAGGAGGCACGCCGCACGCTGCTCCAGCAGCCACCCCCACGCCTCGGCTGTTTGCTCAAAGAGAGCGAGGAACGCTTCCGGATCGTCCTGCAGTCCCATCTTCGTGAGGGTGGCGGCAGCGGCGGCCGGCAGCCCTGCTGACATGAGCCGGTGCTGGAACGCCTGGCGATCTTCCTGCTGGGCCAGCATCAAGGCTTCGAAGCGCTGCTGCTGCTCCTTCCAGAGGGTGATCAGCTCTTGATGCTGGTTCTGCTGGGCGGTAGCGAGGGCAAGGAGGAGCTCTTTGAACAGGGAGGACTCCATGGGGTGGTTCCCTTCTGTGCGTTCCAGGTTTCAGCACCACTGTAGTAATCCCCGATGAGGGTGGAGCACAGAAGCACGGCAGGCGAGAGTTCATGTTTACACAAACGCACTTTTATTGAGCTTTTCAGCTTGCTTGCTTTCTTTCTTTTACGCACTCATTCGCTCACCCACTCACACAAGTGCTGTGGTCAGGGAGACATTCTTCTCTCCCTTTATACTCCATCCCTGCAACAAACAAACACACACACAAATTGACATCAGGTGTAATGACCTAGCCACTTACCTTCCCCGACCCCACCCTCCATTCACAGACTGCTGCTTGGCCACGCCCCCACTGCCACAAATGTATCAAGTGCAAGTCTGTTCTGAATCACCACCTTCCTGAGGGCATCCAATTCATTATTCATGAGGGCGAGGGCTGACTCTGTACCTCATGAACCTTAGCAACTGTCATGCCAGCCCATTGATCTTGTTTAATGCTGCTATTGTTCCTCCACCCAGGAACACTGACCACCCCACATTTGCTCCAGGTGATGTCCAGGGATCAGCGAGGACATACCCATTATATCTAGTGGGTGTTGATCATCTCATGATGTGGTGAGCTTTCTTCTGAAATGGATTATCTTGAGCAATCATTAGGCCAGGGAACACCACGGACAGGTAACAACACCTATTCCAGTTCCAATTTGTTTGAATTATTGAGAATACATGCAAACTGCAAATCCACATGAACAGTGAATAGGAAACCATGCTCAGCTTTGCCTTGTTTATACTGATGTTGGAATTAGCAGAACTGATGCGGCACCTTGTTTCATTCTGGGAGTATTGCATATATGCTTTACATTCAGACATACCAAGAGGTGTTGAGCCATCAGAACATACACGTGTCTCCTTGTGCCCATGGAACTAGATATGAAACCATGTGCTGCAGTGGTTCGGGGGGTCTAGAACAGTTAGAGATTAGGCTGTCTGTGGATTGATGTATACCCCAGATGTATCTGTATTGTGAAATAGTTGTCCTATGAAGAGGACTAATTGAATACTCTCACCCACCCAGCACTTGGTTCTGTTCTTGTTGAGCTCTCCAGCCATCTCATTGTCCAGCAGCACGTTGGTCCAGTTTGAATGCAATGAGTGGCATATCCAGCATGAGTTACTAATTGAACACTTCCAGACCGTACAGTAGAAAAATTCAAAGACCCAAGTAAGGCAAAGGACTATGTTACTGAGAAAATAATTAACAAGCCAACTGAGTAGACTAGGTGTCCTTATGTCAGACTAAATGGAGAATGTAGCCCTGTCGTTGTGATAGCAATAGGTTATTGATTCAAGGTAGCCTATTAATGGAGTCGCTGCAAGGTTACTAAACAGCACAAGTTGTGTGAAATGGCAAATGACATTGTGGACTTTCTTATTTGAAGTGTGTCAGTTCTAGCGAGAGACATGGTAAGCGTTTTACCTTTTTTTGGAGGTTTCTTGTTGGTGTGATTTGGACTAAAGCCCCACGTAGAGCAACCCTTACAGAGAAACCATTCTGTTTCTCTCTATACTGTTTTTTTTTTATTACTTTTCATTCTTTTTTGTTTCTTTGATCATCTTCCCAGAAATTATTATTTTTTTGCAGTGGATCCTTATATCAGACGACTTGCATTTGTGGATATGTTAATGATATGCACTGAATTTATAAGCCTACTTTATGGCATCAGTTGGTCCTAGTATAACTGAACAAAGAACAAGGATGGTCACCTGGAATGTTCGTGGTCTGAAGGCCAATTTATGCTGACAACGCAGTCCTTGCAGATAGCGTCACAGATGGCATCTGCGTAGCCCCCCTCCCTTCGCAGACGCTCTGCGTGCACCTCACAAAAATTGTGACCACCGCAGACAGCATCGCAGACAAGAGGGCTCTGATTGGTCCACTCTACATCCGCTGTACACGCACTTCCACTTCCCTACTTTCCCGGTTTGGTTTGTTTTCACGACCGCCATTTTTAAAAACACCAGTGAAGATGGAGCAGCACGAAGAGCGGTTGATCGAGGAAGTACGTACATCTATATGACTCCAGTTCTAGTCATTATAAGTAACAGGAGGATAAAACACTCCACTAACCACACCTACCAACTACTCCTAGCAATTTCACGACTTCGCGCCCCCTTGCGTTGTGGCGGTGAATAACATCGCGCACGCCTATTACTCCCCGCTCAACGATAAATTACAACTGTCTGCGAAAAGCTATCTGCAAAAGCCTTGTCGCAAGAGCATGCAGAGGCCCTTAACCACCCAGTTAAATGTAGCAAAGTATTTGCACACTTAAAGAAAATGTCTGTAGACATATTTTATTTGCAAGAGACCCATTTACGCCTTAAAGATCATGGCAGACTGCATAAGAAAGGTTTTTCATGGATGTACCATTCTAAGTTTAATTGCAAATCTCGAGGTGTTGCCATTTTAATCCATGCTGGAGTTCAATTCTCAGAGAGTGAAGTTATCTCAGATAAAAATGGTAGGTTTGTAATTGTGGCAGCGAGGGCGTGGTCAAGCGCCGGTCTGTGACAGGAGGGCAGAGTCAGGGAAGGTAAGTGGCAGAATCACTACACCTGACTGCAATTAACCCGTTTGTGTGTGTCTTCCCAGTGACCGCGCCCTATTTAGGGAGGGAGAGCAGAGAATCTCTCCCGAACCAGACACCTGATGTATGTGCGCGCGCATGTGTCTGGCTGTGTGTGTATGTTCCACTGAAAAGTGTAGCAATAAAGCTATTTGTTGAACCTGATCTCTGTCCTGCCATCCTCTGTGCTCCACCCCTTCATAAGAACTGCTACAGTGGTGCCGAAACCCGGGACCTGGAGCACAGCAGCCTAACAGCCCCATGGAGTCCTCCCCGTTCGCTAAACTGGTCCACGCCCTCGGCACAGCCCAGCAAAGCCAGCACCAGGCGCTACTCACCCTCCGAAAGGAGCAAGAAGAGCGGTTCGAGGCCCTGGTGTTGGCCCAACAAGAAGATCAAGAGGCGTTCCGGCACCTCCTCGCGTCGGCGGGGTCCACCAGCGCTCCTACCGCGGGCCCGTCTCCCCTCACTGTCACAAAGATGGGCCCGCAGGACGACCCGGAGGCGTTCATCACGCTCTTCGAGCAAGTCGCCGAAGCCTCGGGGTGGCCGATGGAGCAGCGCACGGCGCGCCTCCTCCCCCTGCTATCGGGAGAGGCACAGCTGGCCGCACTACAGCTCCCTGCCGGCTGGCCTACGCGGACCTCCGCCGGGCTGTCCTCCAGCACGTGGGGTGCACCCCAGAACAGCAGCGCCAGCAGTTCCGCGCGTTGCACTTGGAGGAAGTCGGCCTGCCGTTCGTGTTTGGCCAGCAACTCCAGGACGCCTGCTGGCGGTGGCTGAGGGCCTACAACCGCGACGCCGAGAGAGAGAGTCATCGACCAGGTGCTGCTGGAACAGTTCGTCGCTCGCTTGCCAGCAGGAACTGCGGAGTGGGTCCAGTGCCACCGCCTGGCGTCGCTGGATCGGGCAGTCGAGCTGGCGGAGGACCATTTGGTGGCTGTCCCGGCGGCAGGACAGCAGATGGCATCTTCTCTCTCTCTCTTTCCCCCTCCTCCTGTGTCCCATCCTCGCCCCATTCCCCCACCGCGGGGGCCGGCACCACCCCAGCCGGCCCGCCGCACCCGCGGTGCCCTCCCGTTTCTTCCTTCTGTGTCTGTCTCTTCCCCCACCTCAGGTGAGTGAGCCCCGGATCACCGGTGCAGAGGGAAAGCCCGGGCCGGTTTGCTGGCGCTGCGGGGAGCCAGGCCACTTTCAATAGCAGTGCACGGCGATGGAGGTGGGCGCGGTGGTTCAGATCCCCGACACGCCAGAGGCCGCCCTCGATCGGGCCGGAGCGTATCGCATACCGGTGAGTATCCAAGGGGATACATATCAGGCGTTGGTGGATTCGGGCTGTAATCAGACCTCAAGTCACCAAAGCCTGGTGCAAAACGAGGCATTGGGGGGAGCATGGGGGTGAAGGTGTGTGTGCACGGGGATGTTCACAGCTACCCTTTGGTGTCAGTCCACATTTTTTTCCGAGGGGAAAAATTTATAGTGAAGGCGGCGGTTAATCCTCGCCTTACCCACTCTTTGATTTTGGGGACTGATTGGCCAGGATTTCGGGGTTTGATGACGCACTTAGCAGAGAGTGGGTCCTGCTATTTAGCAGGGGGAGGTCCTGGTGTCGCTTTGGCGGGAGCAGCTGTCACAGAGCCATCTACGTCATCTCCGCGTCAGAGTGAGGAGCCCCAGGCTCCTCCTCTCTCTCGGGGAATTCCTCGCGGATTTCCCGTTAGAACAATCGCAAGACAAGACTCTGCGACATGCGTTTGACCAAGTGAGAGTAATCGATGGTCAAATGCTCCCGCCGAACGCCACCCCGTCCTTCCCCTATTTCTATATTATAAAGGACAGACTATACCGAGTGACTCAGGACACTCAGACGAAAGAGCAAATCATGCAGCTTTTAATTCCAAAGAGCCGCCGGGAATTGGTATTTCAGGCGGCTCACTTTAATCCCATGGCTGGACACCTAGGGCAGGACAAGACACTAGCCCGAATAATGGCCTGATTCTATTGGCCGGGGATTCGCGGCGTTGTTCGTAGGTGGTGTACGGCATGCCGCGAATGCCAGTTAGTAAATCCAGCGGCCATTCCAAATGCGCCTTTGCGCCCTCTTCCATTGATCGAGACCCCGTTTGAGAGAATTGGGATGGATCTCGTCGGGCCATTAGATCGGTCAGCACGAGGGTACCGCTTTATATTAGTTCTGGTGGACTATGCAACGCGATACCCGGAAGCAGTGCTCTGCGCAATATCTCAGCACGCAGTATTGCAGAGGCACTCTTCCGCGTTATCTCCCGAGTCGGAATCCCGAAAGAGGTTCTGACTGATCAAGGCACTACATTTATGTCATGGACACTGCGCGAACTGTATGGGTTATTGGGGATTAAACCGATCTGCACCAGCGTGTATCACCCACAAACGGACGGTTTAGCGGAACGGTTCAATCGCACCCTCAAAAATATCATTAAAAAATTCGTAAGTGAGGACGCACATAATTGGGATAAGTGGCTCGAGCCCTTGTTGTTCTCAGTGCGAGAGGTTCCCCAGGCCTCCACGGGGTTCTCCCCGTTCGAACTATATGGGCGTAAGCCGCGCGGCATCCTAGACATGCTGCGGGAAAATTGGGAGGAGGGACCTTCACAAAGCAAGAACGAAATTCAGTACGTTATGGACCTGCGCGCAAAACTCCACACGCTCACCCAACTAACCCAGGAGAATTTGCAGCAGACCCAGGAACGGCAAGCCCGCCTGTACAACAAGGGTACGCGCCTTAGGGAGTTCACCCAGGGAGATAAAGTACTCGTACTGTTGCCCACTTCGAGCTCCAAATTGATCGCCAAGTGGCAAGGGCCCTTTGAGGTCACATGGCGAGTCGGGGACGTCGACTACGAGGTGAGGCGAACGGATAGGAGTGGGGCGCTACAAATTTACCACCTCAAGCTCCTTAAACTCTGGAAAGAGGAAGTCCCCGTGGCGTTGGTGTCGGTGGTTCCGGAGAAGGTGGAGCTGGGGCCGGAGGTTCAAAAAGGGGCATTGACATCACGTACCCCTCCGGTCCCCTGTGGAGACCACCTCTCCCCGACCCAGCTCACGGAGGTCGCCCAGTTGCAGACCGAGTTTTCGGATGTGTTCTCGCCCCTGCCCGGTCACACTAACCTCAAAGAGCACCACATAGAGACGGCCCCGGGGGTAGTAGTGCGTAGCCACCCTTACAGACTACCCGAACACAAAAAAAAGGTCGTTCGGGAAGAACTTGAGACCATGCTCGAAATGGGCATCGTCGAGGAGTCCCACAGTGACTGGAGCAGCCCAGTGGTCTTGGTACCCAAGGCCGACAGGTCGGTCCGGTTCTGTGTGGACTACAGAAAAGTCAACGCGGTGTCTAAATTCGACGCGTACCCAATGCCTCGTATTGATGAGTTGCTCGATCGACTCGGCACTGCTCGCTTTTATTCGACGAAGGGATATTGGCAGATCCCCTTGACTCCACTATCCCGAGAAAAAAAACGGCCTTTTCCACACAGTTTGGTTTACACCAATTCATCACACTTCCGTTTGGGCTGTTTGGGGCGCCCGCTACGTTTCAGCGGCTGATGGACAGAGTCCTCCGCCCTCACGCCACCTATGCGGCCGCTCATCTAGATGATATTATCATCTATAGTAATGACTGGCAGCGGCACCTCGAACATCTGAGGGCCGTCCTTAGGTCGCTAAGGCGAGCGGGGCTCACAGCCAACCCTAAGAAGTGTGCGATTGGGCGGGTGGAAGTACGGTATCTGGGCTTCCACTTGGGCAACGGGCAGGTGCGTCCCCAAATTAATAAGACGGCAGAGATTGTGGCCTGCCCGAGGCCCAAGACCAAAAAGGGGGTGAGACAGTTCTTGGGGCTGGCTGGCTATTACCGTAGGTTTATACCTAATTATTCGGACATCACCAGCCCACTGACTGATCTCACTAAAAAGGGGGCACCAGATCCGGTCCAGTGGACGGAGCAATGCCAGCGGGCTTTTTCGGAGGTAAAGGCTGCACTGTGTGGGGGGCCACTTTTACACTCCCCTGACTTTTCTCTCCCCTTTGTGTTGCAGACCGATGCGTCGGACAGAGGGCTGGGGGCGGTTTTGTCCCAGGAGGTGGAGGACCGCCCCGTCCTGTACATCAGCAGGAAGCTGTCAGTGCGTGAGGGGCGCTACAGCAGGATAGAGAAGGAGTGTCTGGCAATCAAGTGGGCGGTCCTCGCCCTCCGTTACTACCTGCTGGGGCGCCCTTTCACCTTCTGTTCGGACCACGCGCCCCTCCAGTGGCTCCACCGCATGAAAGATGCCAACGCGCGGATCACCCGTTGGTATCTGGCACTCCAACCCTTCAATTTTAAGGTGGTCCACAGGGGTGCAGATGGTCGTGGCGGACTTCCTCTCCAGTCAAGTGGGGGGGGGGGGGGGGGGGGAGGAGTCGGCTGCAGGCCGGACAGCCGCCCGGCCTGAGTCGGGCGGTGGGGGTATGTGGCAGCAGGGGCGTGGTCAAGCGCCAGTCTGTGACAGGAGGGCGGAGTCAGGGAAGGTAAGTGGCAGAATCACTACACCTGACTGCAATTAACCTGTTTGTGTGTGTCTTCCCTGTGACCGCGCCCTATTTAGGGAGGGAGAGCAGAGGATCTCTCCCAAACCAGACACCATGTGTGCGCGCATGTGTCTGGCTGTGTGTGTATGTTCCACTGTAAAGTGTAGCAATAAAGCTATTTGTTGAACCTGATCTCTGTCCTGCCGTCCTCTGTGCTCCACCCCTTCATAAGAACTGCTACAGTAATAATTAAAGGGAAGTTATTTGGCATACCGATGGTGTTAGCTAATGTCTGCACACCTAACTGGGATGACGCAGGTTTTTTTCAACAGTTTTTTTTTTTCACACCTTCCAGCTTTAGACACGCACAAATTGATACTGGGGGCGATCTCAACTGTGTTTTGTGTCCAAATTTAGACGGCTCTAATCCCACCAGCAAAATTATTAGCAAGGCGGCCCAGGCAATAAATTCTTTCATGCAAGCATATGGAGTTATTGACCCATGGAGACACCAAAACCCACGTTCGAAAGCATTTTCCTTTTTTTTCCTCCTGTCCATCAATCATACTCAAGGATAGATAACTTTCTTATAGATGATTCATTACTGCCCCAGTTTAGATCAATCAGTTATGAAGCAGGGCTCAACATTAGCACTTGCCCGATGGCCCGGCGGTGTTTATGTCTTTTGGGCCAGTTCGGGCCACTAAATTTGGCCAAACAGTGGCCCGGGCGGGCCAGTACGTTTTCGATACAAATTAACAAATTTTATTACTCATATTTTACCCAGAATTGTGACAAAATTGTTCATAAAATGCACCTTTTCGATACAAGGTCCGTCATCTTTGTTTTCGTCATGCTCCGCTCCACGGCAGGAATGTGTCGTCTTCATGCATCTTCGGAGATGTTCGGCGCTGTTCGGAAGCGTCATTTTGGCGGGAAAATAGCATCTTGTAGACGAAGACTGTTGCGGCAAGGAGACCATCAGAACGGTGAAATTCAAATAGAAATATGTTCAAACTCCACGCTCCCCAACCTGGCCAAAGGTCAGGTAAACAGTTTAAATACAATCGTGCATAAATTAACTATCGGGTGTTAACGAACGGCTTCATTTTGAACTCGGCAGCCAATCAGAGCACGCGATGTCACGCTCGATTTACAACTCGCCAAATCGTAAAACAGCATTTCAACACACGCACTTTAGCTTCAGATGGTGTAAAATCGTTCAGACTTTGTATATCAATATCAAAATTTCAGGATACACTGCCAAGAAATATGGCTACACGTGTATCAACTTTTAGTAATTAAAGAATGAAGTATAAATGTTGGTTGCTATGACTGAAATAGAACAGATAAAATAATGTGGTAAATTAGATCTGATCCCATATATTATCCAAATATCCAAAGATGATAAAATCTATTAAAATAGCCAAACTAGGTCTACATTAGTTCATTACAACAAAAATAACTATTCTGACCCTCTTTGGTACAACCAGACCATGCTAAACCCAGTATACCCCCAGTTGCTAGGGTATCTGCTGTTGCCATGGCAACGGTTTATGCAGACGAGCTGAATTTGCAAAAATGTACTACTAGTTCCCCCAAGGACATATCCTGAAAATTTGGTGTTTATATCTTGTCTTATTAAAAAAAATACATTATTTCACCCCTTTTTGGCTCACCTGAGCATACCTGTTAATTAGCTAATTATCGGATTAATTAATAATTAACTAATAAATTCATTCATTCATTCATTCATTATCTCTAGCCGCTTTATCCTTCTACAGGGTCGCAGGCAAGCTGGAGCCTATCCTAGCTTACTACGGGCGAAAGGCGGGGTACACCCTGGACAAGTCGCCAGGTCATCACAGGGCTGACACATAGACACAGACAACCATTCACACTCACATTCACACCTACGGTCAATTTAGAGTCACCAGTTAACCTAACCTGCATGTCTTTGGACTGTGGGGGAAACCGGAGCACCCGGAGGAAACCCACGCGGACACGGGGAGAACATGCAAACTCCACACAGAAAGGCCCTCGCCGGCCCCGGGGCTCGAACCCAGGACCTTCTTGCTGTGAGGCGACAGCACTAACCACTACACCACCGTGCCGCCCTAATAATTAGATTAATAATCTAATTACTAGATTATTCCCCAAAATCCACCCTTTCAGGAAATGTATGGTTTGTCAATGATTCTCATGATATTTTATTAATTAGGAAATAAAACTTCATGGGCATTAAAAATGCCCATTTAAATCCAGCATGACAAGGGTTAGTATGCCACCCTCACCTTTCATCCAGACTTGGGACTGGCCTGTGTGTGTCTTGTGGCTATTATATAAAGGTGTATTTAAAAAGCTCATTGTATTTCTATTAGAATATCTACAGTGGTGAGAATTCAATATCTACAATGTTGAGAATATATGAGCCAAAGTTGAAACCATGACAAAAAAGGAAAATGTGTTTACATCACACAGGGTGGGTTACAGGCAAAGCTTATTCTATAAACAAGTTAGTTGCATGGTGAGGCAAAACTTAGCTTATTCTAAAACTTATACAAACAATTGTTAACATAAAACAGTAATCAACAGCATGTGTTAAACGAACAGAGAACAAGAACAAAGGAAATTCTTAAATGCAACTAAGAAATTGATAGAACAAGAAATGCAAACAATAAAATATCAATGTGAACAAACAAAGATATAATAATGTTAGCAAAATATGAATCTTATTTTCATTAGTTTCATCTTAAAATGCACCAGAATGCATGAATATGAATTGAAAAATCAAAATTTTCCAGGGGAGGGCCCCCGGACCCCCCCTCTTTGTGCAAGCACCATAGGTGCTTGCAGCGGCTGCCACGCACATTCGGGCCACCACATTTTCCATTTGAGCCAGGAACTTTTCAATTCCACTGGCCCAATGGGCCACCAGTGGTAAATGCTTAATGTCTAGGCCTGAAATAGTTCATAAAAAAAATTACACAAAGTTCTATTTGACAAGTGTTGACATTGCCTACAATATTACATTCCACCAAAGAAAATTACTTGAAATATAACAGCAGTACTAAGTAGGTATGTTAATTAAAATAGTAGATTACATGTAATAAATTATATATAATCATGTTAAACAGTAAATGAAGGTTAGTAAAAGTTCCATTTGAGAAAAAGTGTTGACACCGCAAGCAGTGTTAGATCCAACTAAAGATTACTGAACCACATCAAGTATATTATGTAAACAAGTGAAAATATTAAATTATGAAGTAGGGCTGTGCGATGTCCCCTTAATTGGCATCGACGATGTTTACAGTGCAAACATCGTGATGGATGATCATATCGGTGGGGGGGGGGGGGGGGGATTTTAATACCACACTATTACATATTTTATTATTATTATTATTATTATTATTAAAAGTATTAGATACTCATCCGAGGCTTTGGCACGTAAAGAAAAAAAAAATTCCATTGCGCTGAGAATTGTGATACTATATCCCATAGCCTACTATCTCTTTAAATTTAGGCTACCTAATTTTTTATGTTTGATTACATATCAACATAGTCCCATGTCTTTCTCTACTTAAAATGTAGAATTCCATTACTTTGCTAACTACCTAATTAATTCCGTTAGTTCCGTTAAAACAATTCCGTTACTCATCTGAGGTACTGGCACGTATAAAAGGCCTCCATTCCATTCCAGTTGTTGGTGGCACAATGGCACAAGAGCTGGTTGAGAAGAAGGGCACTACTTCGCCTATATGGCAATTTTTTGGATTTGAACCCAATGAGAGTGGAGAGCCAAGGGACACGACTAAAGTCGTGTGCAGGATCTGCTCATCTGTGATCAGCGCAAAAGATGGTCAGACGACAAATCTACACGAACACTTGCGTATTCACCATCCGAGAGAATATGCTACCTTGCCTGCACGTCCTGGGCCTAGCAAAAAGGGTCAGCCAACGATAACCTGGGCTTTTGCAAAAAGCACCTATTATAAAACTGACAGTGACAGGTGGAGGTAGTTGACAGTTGGGGTAACGCGCTACCTGGCCAAAGAGATGGTTTCCTTCAATACAGTGGAGAAGCCGGCTTTCAAGGCCATGCTGCAGACTTTTGATAAGCAGTACCAGTTGCCAGGTCGGAAATATTTCTCCAAGACGGCCATACCGAATTTTTTCAGTGAAGTCAGAAACACCATCTCCACAGCGCTAGGTGATGTGGAATATTTGGCCTTGACAACGGATATGTGGGCCAGCTGCAACATGATGCCCTACACGTCAGTTACCGTACATTATGTGGACCGAGAGTGGGCAATGCAGTCCAAATGCCTGCAGACGAGTTTCATGCCAGAGACACATTCAGCGGACAATTTAGAAGATGCATTGCGCGAGACACTTGCCGAATGGAAAATACAGGAGAAAAAGATCGCCTGCATAACAACGGACAATGGGGCAAATATTGTCGCAGCCATCAGGCAATTGAAATGGCTGTGGTTAAGTTGTTTTGGGCACAATTTTGAACCTGGCCATAACCAGCTTGCTTGCACAACAGAGGGCCAGTACAGACCGAGCGTTTGGAGTTTGCACACAGCTGGCTTTGGAGAAATGAGCTGGGCAAAGCGCAGGTGGAAATGAACCTCCCCGAGCACTCACTGATCACGGTAAGATATTAATCAGCTCTAACAATGAAAGACTAGTATTCAAATTATGAGAAGAAACTACACTTAAGCTATTACTCATTGTTTATTTACACCATATCAATTGAAGATGCGTTTCAGCCTTTAGTGAGCAGTTGAACGCGCTAATTTTTCCAATTTATTAGTGTTTGAATTATTGCACCTGCTTTTAAAATCATGATTTAATTTTTTTTTTTTTTACTGTCTTTACATTTGTCTTTACTGACAGGACTGTCCCACCCGCTGGGGCTCCAAACAGCAAATGGTGGAGAGAATACTAGAGCAGGCACAAGCCATCAAACGCATGTTTGCTGAAGACAAAAGCCGGTGCCCATTGCCCCAGTTGACCTGGCAGGACGTAGGTGTTCTCGAATCCATGAACAACGCGCTGAAGCCAATGGCGGACTTCATTGATATTCTTTCTGGGGAAAATTACGTGACAGTGTCCTCACTGCTTCCCATGTTGGGGCATTTAGAAGGTGTGCTGGAGAAGCAGGATGGTGATTCCGAACTGACAGCCAACTTGAAGAGTGTTATCCTGCAGCAGATGCAAGGCAGATATGCTGAGACAATTCAGAGGATGCTGCGTAAAGCCACACTGCTTGACCCCAGGTACCGAGGCGACTATATGCAGGGATGAGAATGAAAAATATTTAAAAAGTCTGAAAAAACCAGGGCAGGGCCCATGGCCCGGGGGGCGGGGCCCAGGGGTTCCAGGGGCTAATGATTTTTGGCTATTTATTTATTTTCTTTATTTTAGACAGGGATATTATTATTATTATTAGACAGGGATATTATTATTATTAGACAGGGATATTATTATTATTAGATAGGGAGATTCTTTTGTGTAATCTGAGTTGAAGTGGGTTTTGTACTTTGGTTTTTTGGGGCGCACGCGCGCTCTCTCTGCCATGCCGATCCTGTAGGCTGCACTGACTCAGCTGAAAACTCCGGTCCTCGAGAAAAGAAATAAAAGCCCGCCCACACAAAGCTGATTGGCTTATTTTGCTGAGTAACCCAATCAGGATGCTCTTTGTCTGGCATGCGATAAGCACACAGGCAGTGTTGCCACATTGGGTGGTTTTAAGTGCATTTTGGCGGGTTTGGAACATATTTTGGGATGGAAAACGTTAGCAGTATCTGGCAACACTGCACACAGTCTCCCTCGCGCGCGCACATTCTAAGATGCATGATGCAGACCTTAATGTTGCGCGCGCACGCTCAAAAACGATCATTTTGGTCTGAAAAAGTCGGAAATCCGCCGATCGGCAGAAAATTCTCATCCCTGTATATGGAACCCCCTGCTCTTCACGCCACAAAATCTGAGTTGATGGAAGAGATGGTGATAGAGATCGTTCCGTCACTGTCAGGTGCTACAACACCAGGTCCGTCACATGATGAAGGGGAGGAACCAAGTGACGACGACGCGGCAGTGCCTAAGAAAAAGAGAGGGTCTTTGGGCAGCCTTCTTGGGAAGAGAGCAGCAGCCAGAGCATCCACGCTTACTGATGAAGAAAAGTCTGAGGCAGAAATGACCATGTACCTGCAGGAAATGGTCATTGATGGGGAGGAGGACCCACTGACGTGGTGGAAAAGGAACGAGAAAAGACTTCCATTAATGGCAAGATTAGCACGTAAATATTTGTGCATATGCGCCACCAGTACTCCATCAGAACGAGTGTTCAGCACCGCGGGTAGTATAGTTACCCCAATCCACAGCTCATGAAAACCAGACAAAGTAAACATGCTAGTATTTTTGGCCAGAAACCTTGACATTTAAACATGGTGACCATTGCCTGCACTGTTAACCCATTAGGTTAAATTGCTTCGGACTGCCTGCGTTTTCTTGATTTTGATTTTTATTATTACAATTATTGTTATTTTTATTTACTTGTTCTTGTATTAACTCAGGCTCTCTCATTTTTTTTAAATCACTGTTCTTTGCTAACTGAGTCGACTTCATTAATATTTGGTAGCTTTAATTTCACTGTAAAAAGTTAATGCCCGGCTACGTTAAACTTTGTGAGCGCATTTCGTGCTGCGCACGTTCCGGTTCTCTTCGTCTTGATCGTTCATCTTTAAATAAATATAGGTTTACAAAATCATGTTCATGACTTTATTTTGTAGCATTTTTACAATAAAAAAAAGTTAATGCCTAAGCCTGGTTAATGCCTAATGCCTAAATTAAATTGTGTAGGCTACCATTAAGCGCATGCTTGTGCGTTCCTGTTAGATTTGTTGTTCAGCCTACTGTATCTTTTCACGAATAACGGTTCACTAGCCTAGTAAACTAGACCCACCCGCCTAGCGGCCAAAAATATTTTTGCCTAGCAAATGGGTCTAGCCTCACACCATATAAACAAAAACACCCCGGGCATCAAATCGTGCCCACCAATCACAACGCAAGGTTTTTGTTTGGATTCTTTGGGCGGGCTTTTGCAGGAGTGACGACAAAGCTGCGCAACACTGGAGAAAGCGCAACAGGAAAGATGGCTACGGGCTAGTGAACAGCGCGCATTTGACTCCACTTTGGAATCAGTTTTAGAAGAATTAGACTTGGAGTTTTCGTTGAAACATGAGCAGGAAGAGGCTCTCCATTCATTCCTTTTCAAGAAGGACGTTTTCGCTGTTTTGCCGACCGGCTATGGCAAAAAAGTCTGATCTACCAGCTGGCTCCGCTCATAGCCAAAAGGATGGGGCTACTTTGTGCAGTACGAAGAATTAATAAACAGCTTTGAAACATTACTTTTTGATTGTTTCTTATTTTCCCGTTATTTTTAAATTTAAGGGAAATTATTTCACCAAACACCACTAAATAAAAACTCTCAAAAACAGTTTAAGCAAACCCTTGGAAAAAAAATGAGTGTATGTGGTACAGACTCCAAACTTGTGGTCATTATCTCCAAACTTCTTAATATCTAGAACCTGTTTATTAATTAATATGCATTTTGAAAAATTATTTATTTCAAGGTCTCCCCCACTGCGCGCTCTGACTACGTCACAGTCACTGTTGCGCTGATTGGTCAGAGCGTTGGCCTATACGCACAGAGACAGTTTGAAAGACAGCGGTTTGTTCCTCCTACCCCCGTCGGAAATGTCTACGGATCGAGGCCAGACTAAATATTCACATTTAGTCTGGCTTGCCAGGCTACCGGTTCACAGAATCACCTTCATTCTTCCATTTGGTTTGACATTATGGCTTAGAGTGGACCATTTTCTGTCTGAAAGTAGGCCTATTTACCAGATTAAAGTTATTTGACTTCTGCCGAAGTCTGTGCTTCACTGCCATTTGATAAGGTGCGATATTTCCCAACTGAAGTCATTAACAGAGGCTATTTGTTTGAACAACATGACAAGTCTTACATTAAAAGTATAGTGTAGGCTAAAAAATGAAGTCGAAATTTATTATTAGTAGCATACTGTATATGTGTAACCACATGTTATGTTCACTAGCACGTCCCTGCACCATAGCCTACGTGAACAAGCGGTAATAGGATATTACTTTATAATGATTTATATAATTATGTATTTATATATAATTATGTTATATATTTATATATTAAACAAAACTAACTAAACTAACAAAAAAAATAATTTTTTAGGTTAAATAGGCCCAGATGATATATGCATGTTTATGACAGGAGGGGGTGTGGTATCACAATAGTGGCTCTCCATCGTGATGGAGGACCACCATCGTCGATGGACGATGGCATCGTCTATCAGCACAGCCCTATTATGAAGAAGTTAAATTGAAAATCTTTCCCAGTAATTTATCACAAGAATTTAAATCTTATTCATTTTTAGAGTGTTGTTTGTTGTACAAAGATGTTGCAGATTTGGCACTAGCTATATCACCACTGCTTGGGTTGCAGTTGTAGCTTCTCATCACACTTCATTTTAATTTGCAGATATGTAGTTAATGTGTCTGCAGCCATATTTTTCCTGTACTCAGTATGAATTTTCCTAACCAATGAAAAAGCCCTCTCACTATCTGCATTACTATGTGGGAGGCACAGCAAAGAAGTAAAAAGTTGTTTCAGCATTGGAAACCTGGCAACACCCAGAGCAGTTTTTACATTGAAGACCTTTCCCCAATATACATCTATTATTTTACTGGTCAATAAAAGAAAATCAGAGCACGGCAAACATGTAGATGGTGTTAAATTGCTTCCATCCCCTACTACACATTTTAGAGACAGGTTATCAACGGTCGTTACCACCATTACTCTTCATTCAATACTTTTCCTGTTTACTGACAACTGATGGTAGTAACGGGTGTTGGTCATCTGTGTCTACATATAATGTCTATCAGCAATTAAAATGTTTAGGAAAGCAAAACCAGAAATCGCCGGGGAACTAGAGTTGCCGTTGTATAAACGGCAACTCCCACTATCCCCTCCCTAAATTATCATGATAATGGAGGAAGCTTTCCTACATGCAAACAGTAAAAACTTTTTTTAAAAAAATGCTTACTTGTGCAGTCTTTGAATCGGGAAACATTTTTTTCGCTAGAAAACACAGGTTGTTAGGTATGCCCAATGTCACCTCAAAAAGTAGAAACAGTATACATATTGCACTGAGTACAAGCAGGGACTCCGGCAACTAACTATGACAGCAATTTAATTGATCACAGTCAGTTTGTTGATGTAAATGGCGATTTTTCTATGCATACTAAGGTAAAGTTTGGTGTTCCACAAGGTTCCGTCTTAGGCCCACTGCTTTGTTCTTTTTACATATTACCTCTGGGTAATATTATCCACAAGCATATTAGCTTCCGCTGTTATGCTGATGACACACAGGTGTATGCTTCTGCAAAGCCAGATGAGAGAAAAAAGCTTAATAAAACTGATGAATGTGTAAAAAACATTATACACCGGATGCTTATTAACTTTCTTTTACTTAACTCTGACAAGACAGAAGTACCTGTACTAGGACCACATGCAGCTTGAAGTAGGTTTTCTAATTACATAGTAACTCTGGATGGCTTTCTGTCTTTTCATGTGCAGCAGTAAGACCTTGGGGTGATCTTTGACTCCAGTCTTTCATTTGAAATTAGTTTCGATAACATTACAAAGATGGCTTTATTTAATCTCAGAAATATTCCTAAGAAACAATGCCTTTACATCAGGGGTGTCAAACCTGATCCATAAAGGGCCGTGTGGCTGCAGGTTTTCATTCCAGCCATGCAGCAGCACCCTGATTTGGCTTATTCAATCAACTGACACACCCACCCTTTAATCAAGGGTGGGTGTGGCTGCAAGTATTTGACTGTGTGAAGACAGTTCAGTTGATTGAATGAGCCAAGTCAGGTGTGCTGCTGCATGGCTGGAATGAAAACCTGCAGCCACACGGCCCTTTATGGATCAGGTTTGACACCCCTGCTTTACATGATGCAGAAAAACTAGTTCATGGATTTGTTCCCTCTAGGTTGCATTATTGCAATGGCTTACTGTCTGGATGTTCCAATAAGTGCATAAACAAGTTCCAGTTAGTTCAAAATTCAGCAACAAGAGTCCTTACAAGAACTAGGAGATATGGCCATATCACCCCTCTTATCCACATTGCACTAGCTCCCAATCAAATTTCACATTGATTATAAAATACTACTATTGACCTTTAAAGCACTGAATGGTCTCGTGCCACAGTACCTGAGTGAACTTCTGGTCCTTTACGACTCACCACGCCTACTTAGATCAAAAGGTGCTTGCGGTCTGTTGGGACCTCATATAGTGAAAGCTCCATCAAGGGGCAGAGCCTTTTCTTACTAAGCCCCACAGTTATAGCACAGTCTTCCAAGTAATATTTAGGACTCAGAGAGGCAATCTTAAATGTTTACGTCTTGACTGAAAACACATCTGTTTAGTACACACATACATTTCTTTTTATTAGGTAAAGGAGTAGATCTGGAAGATCCTCAGACATAGTCTGTTTTGGTAAACTGAGATGTATGGATGTTGTCTCCCCCCATCACCACCACTCTCACAAATTCATTCAGGTTTGACGACAGTGTAGTGGCTGCTGCTTTCCTAGTGCATCTCAAAAAATTTATATATTGTGAAAAAGTTCAATATTTTCCATCAGTTATTTAAGAAAGTGAAAATGTTATACATTATAGACTCATTACACAAACTAAAATGTTTCAAGCATTTTTCTATTTTAATTTTAATCAGTATGGCATACAGTACAAAAACAAAAAACATCTCAAAATATTAGAATATTTCATTTCAAGTTTGAGTAAAACAGTACGAACACAGTGTACCTCTCGGTCTAGTTCAGTACACACAACCACAATCATGGGGAAGACTGCTGACTTGACTGTTGTCCAGAAGATGATCACTGATGCCCTCCACAAGGAGGGTAAGCCACAAAAGGTCATTGCTGAAAAGGGTGGCTGGAAAAGGTGCACAAGCAACAGAGATGGCTGCAGTCTTGAGAGGATTGTCAAGAAAAGTTGATTCAAGAACTTGGGAGAGCTTCACAAGGAGTGGACTGAGGCTGGTGTCAGTGTATCAAGACTCATCACGAACAGACATCTTCAAGAAAGGGGATACAACTTTCGCATTCCTAATATCAAGCTACTCCTGAACCAGAGACAATGTCAGAAGTGTCTTATCTGGGCTAAGGAGAGAAAGAAATGGACTGTTGCTCAGTGGTCCAAAGTCCTCTTTTCAGATGAAAGTACATTTTGCATTTAATTTGGAAATCACGGTTCTAGAGTCTGGAGGAAGAGTGAAGAGGCACAGAATCCAAGGTGTCTGAAGCCCAGTATGAAGTTTCCACAGTCTGTGATGATTTGGGGTGCCATGTCATCTGCTGGTGTTGGTCCATTGTATTTTATCAAGTCCAAAGTCAACACAGCCATCTACCAGGAGATTTTAGAGCACTTCATGCTTCCTTCTGCTGATGAGATTTTTGGAGATGCTGATTTCCTTTTCCAGCAGGACTTAGCACCTACCCACAGTGCCAAAACTACTACCAAATGGTTTGCTGACCATGATATTACTGTGCCTGATTGGCCAGCCAACTTGCCTGACCTGAACCCCATAGAGAATCTATGGGGTATTGTCAAGTGGAAGATGAGAAACACCCGACCCAAAAATACAGATACGCTGAAGGCCACTATCAAAGCAACCTGGGCTTCAATAACACCTCAGCAGTGCCACAGACTGATCACCTCCATGCCACACCGCATTGATACAGTAATTCATGGTAAAGGAGCCCCAACCAAGTATTGAGTGTATAAATGAATATACTTTTCAGAAGTTGGACATTTCTGGATAGTAAATCCTTTTTTTGATTGATCTTGGGGAATATTCTAATAATTTGAGATACTGGATTTCTGATTTTCATGAGCTATAAGCCATAATCATCAAAATTAACACAAAAAAGGCTTTAAATATTTCACTTTACATGTCATGAACATAGAATATATAAAAGTTTACCTTTTTGAATTAAATTATGAAAAAAAAGGAACTTTTTCATGGTATTCTAATTTTTTGAGATGCACTAGTATGTCCCAGGGCTCCCTCATGTCTGTGTTAGTTTCTGTCTCTCCCTTTTAGCTTTGCAGTTATAGTTGGTCTTGACGGACTTCCTGCTTGCACTCGGAACACAACATACGCCGTTTTCTTAACAATTCGGTGACAATGGGCAAACCTAACAATCTGTGTTTCTTTTTCTCTCTCTCTCTCTGTCGAGTTACATGTCACTCCTGAGATACCAGTGATGCTGACCTCTCTTGCTCTTTGGACCTGCCTGGTCTATCCTGATGCCTTACTTCTAGCTGAGGTTCTCGTTACTTCTCTGCTGTGGAAGATGGCCCCATATGGACAACCTAAATATATAATTTAGGACTGCAGTTATCATGATCCATTTTGCACTCAAGTCTCCATCAATGAACAGTTGGTAACATCAACAAAATAAACTTCATGTTAAAACTAATGAGTTTCCTGGTTATACAATTGCATTTTTTGACCATATCGGACACACTTATAGAAGGGAGTTATTTATAATCATGCAATCGGTCATCATCCAAATAAAGATTGGTTCCCTTTCAAGGTCATCTCAAGGAGTTTTTCCTTGCTACGGTCGCCTCAGACTTGCTCATCAAGGATACATTTATTAAGTAATATATTTAAAATCTGTATTTTTCTGTCAAACTTGTTTGCAACAATGGCTATTGTTAAAAGCATTATAGACCCCTTCGCATGTTTGTAAACAAACCGACCGTTGCTAGGATGTGCGCGCAGCCTGGACTCAGAAACAATGGCGCTGCCCATAGACCGGCATTATGAGCTGTCAGATTATGCAAAACAATTGTCGTTACAAGATCGAGAATGCTACATAAATAAGTTAACTCTAACAAGTGGACATCGCCTACCGGATCCGTATTTAATTAAAGAGTGGACGGACGATGTTAGTAAGTTCGCTGGTATACAATAGCCAGATATATACTCGTACCTTATTGACAAGACTTCAGTGTACACCCACGAAAAACTTTGTGCCTACAAATCTTTAGACGCATATGATTATGTTATGTGCGGGCATGTACAACTTGATTAACAATGGGACATTCATATTCATTTTGTTTTAATCAAATTATGCCAGTGATGTGATGGCAATGTGGCTTTAGCTACAACAGCAAATACCAACACTAAACAGCAATTTGCAGGAGGTGATGGCATGAAAGGAATGATAGTGTAAAGAGTGCAGCTAAGAGAAATCAGAGCTGCATAAAAAGCGAGAGGCAGAGAGCAGAAATGAAACTGAACAGGGCGGGAGCTAGGTTAGAGCAGTCAACGTAAGTTTGCATTTAGAGTGAGGGCACACAATTTTACCTTTCCATCCTTGCTTTAAAACTGTGATTTTCGGCATACACAAATAATGATGGCACAAAATCTGGACTGCTCGAGTCAAGCGAGACCTCTCCTACAAACAAAATTGCATGCAAAGCTAAGTTAACATGCTAACAATATTCATTACATTGTGTAACTATGACCCAGCTAATCAGACAAACGTTACCAAAGTATTTTGCTACATCAATAAACGAAGACTAGAAAGAATAAAAAAGAAAGATTTAATAAATAGCCTGATCTTACCTGTGATGAAGTGGGCGCTGCAAACCCGTGCATTTTTGATAGTGCTTTCATCCCAGTCTACACGTTTGATGGCTTGTAGTCATAGACGTCGGCGATTTTTTTGGAATGGGTGAGATCCTGCTGGAATTCTGTACATTTTAACCCCATCACTGCTACGATTCTGACACCCGACAACACAACAGGCATCGCTGAGTCTTTTTTGAGTCCAGGCTGTGCGCGCAATTTCCTCTTACGTATGAATGACGTTTACTGCAAAGGGGTCTATACAAATCAAGTCAATTTATTGGACAAAAAACTGCACCGAAAACACAACCTCCTTGATAGAGGCAATAACCATGCTTTCCAACCTTTCTTTCCCCACATAAACTCAGCTAAATCATGATCAGTTATGACATGTTTAGGATGACCCTCAGTGAACAATCTACACTTCTTAGAGGTGTAACTTTTTTTGTGAACAGAAGACAGCATGGCGGATGAAGAATAGCAGCGAGCAGACCAACATCCTGATAGAAGCATCAAGGCAGTGGAGATACAAATCACTTCTGGTCACAACTTTAAGAATAAAACCAGAGCAAAAACAGGACGCAGAGCTTTGTGAGTTGGACCTTTAGCCTTGAGTTAAAGTAACAGGTTTCATTGCTGCCAGAGCCAATTCATGGTTTTCCCCAAAGCGTTTTAGTGTATCGGGCCCGATACGCTTGCTCTGCCTGCCGATACGCTTAATCGCTTTATTAAAATCCGATACGCTTAGATTTATACCGATAGGTTAAATTTCCTACCCACAGGTAACTAGATCAGCGGTCTCAAAAGTAGCCGGTCACCGGCGGCAAATCGCCGGCTATGGCTTGTTATGCCGCCGGCTATTGTCAGTCAAGTCACAAAATTTAATATTAAATATTTCTGACGGCAAAAAAAGTTGTGAACGTAAATTACATCCACTATGTCATGTATGTCCGTTGCCGTGTCAACTTTGTTTACATCCTCGACACGAGTGCAGCCATTACTGCCCTGTGTTGCCAGATTGCGCGTTTTCCCACCCAATTTGGGCGGTTTTTGAACATATTTTGGGCTGTAAAACATCAGCAGTATCTGGCAACATATTTTTTTTACTTAATACAAGAAATTAATGGATGCCAACGTTTTTGCCAAAATGGTATTTTATTTTCCATTGTTTAGGCAGCTTCAGCATCATACTGTGAGATTCTGTTCCAATTGTTTTTTTTCTTCTATGAAGCCTGAGCCATTTATTTTATTAGTTTATAATTATTGTTTAATTTAGTCTTCAGGAGAGACTGTCTGCACACAGTACTAGTATTAATAGTTTTTTTTCTTACATGAAAGCTGAGGCATTTACATTATATTTTAAGGTAACTTCATGTTGTGCTGTGAGGTTCTATGCACTTTAACTTTTGAACCAACAGGTGCATTTGGATAAGTAAAGCCTATTCTGCATTTTTGTAGTCCTGGTAATCTTTTATATTGGTAAAGTTGTTTATAGGACCATTTCTCAGTGTCTGTTTTTTTAATCAATAGTTTTTCAGTAATAACTTAATATTTAACATGCCACTCAATTTTAACCCCCCCCCATGGGCTGCCCCCATAGTCTCCAAAAATTTCTGTGGGAAACACTGGCGTGCGTAACAACGCTAATCAAGCTTAAGCTAGACGACCCGCCTCAAATACCCGTCCCGGGTAAATGTTATCCCAATTTTAGATGGCCTGTTCCAAACCATCCCGCACCATGAAAAGTTTGTACTTGCATCCATCCATCCATCCATCTATCTATCTATCTATCTATCTATCTATCTATCTATCTATCTATCTATCTATCTATCTATCTATCTCTGCACGCTTTGCATGCATTATGTCTGCCGTTGGCAGACATTTTACACCCTGCTGTAAATTATTTGTACCCTGCTATTCTCCCAAACTTTGAAGCCCCTGCTAGATACATAGGAGAGCAAATAACAGATCCATTTACATACTGATTGATATTTGTGTTAAACAAGCGGTCTTTTTTTCCAATGTTTGTGTTGATTCTGTCAAAGTAATATGTCCGCGTGGTATGATGTAAACAAACTAATCTGTTGGCTATGTCAAGATCACGTGTTCAAACCGTCCAATGAAAACATTGAAAGAAAACGTCAGACATCCCGGAATTTTCTGATTCATTATAAGCGATCTCATTGGCTGCCGAAGTTGTCCCCCACCAGACGGACGAAGCCGACTGATTTTAATAAGCTAGGAGAAGACTCGCTGGACAAATTAATCCACATCAGCATGGATGACCGCGAGATGGACTATGAGAGGGTTGCCCAACATTGGGCCAAGCAAAAGCCGTGGAGAATTAATCTGCTTTAAAGGAGTAGAAAACTTAGTTTGGGTTTGCAGAAAGATTATGTACTTATAAACACTCTCACGAAGTGAAGTTGTCCAAATGTGTCAAATTCAGCATAATTTCAAATAATAAATCATAAGCATTTTTGGCAGTGTGATGTCACTGGGATCCATTTAACAAAAGAAGGCTCTGGATTATTCTTTTGTTAAAGGCTCACAGTGACCTCACACTGACAAATATGCTTATCATTATTATTCGCAATTATGCTACATTTGACACTTATAAACAAATTCCCTTCAATGAAATGTGTTTAAAAGTACATAATCTTTCTGCAAACTTAAACTGTAGAAATTAAGTTTTCTTTTTCTTTAAATATATATGTTTTAATCTTAATCTGGTCCATTTAATAAAGTGCCAAAATTTAAACTTTATAATATGCAGTTGCCTTACTTTTCTTTTCAGTGCATCTTAGTTCTACATATATTACGGTAATTGCATCCGAAACATTCTAAATCATTACAGTTATAGTAATGCAGCGACTTATTTTACGGTGGCAGGTCTTAGGTTCAGATGCCTTTGTGATCAACAGGAGGTCATGATGATCGATTCTCTTCATTGGATTGCATAAGATGGAGCAAACCACTGGTCATATTTTCATGCACATTTTTGTTACAATGCTACTTGATCAGAGATAATTAAGGGATCCCTGTAGATTTTCAATCTATCATATACCTCAGTAATCTATAACAAAACAGTTTAACTTGCATGTTGAACTTTAAGGTGGAATTTCAAATGTGTATACATTAATACTATTTAGGTCAGAAATCATTGAAACACTGGTAAAATCTATCCTATAATCATGTATCTAAAACCTCTCAGAGACCCTGAAAATGCACCTGAGAGCATCTATTTTCAAAGAATTTTCCGGGGGAGCATGCCCCCGGACCCCCCTAGTTTCACTTCGCGCTGTTGGCGCTTGCTTTCACACCACTGGCACTCAATTGTCTGTATATTATCATGCCAGAATTTAGGGCTTTAATTTTTTTCTGGGGAAAACACTGTAATTGTTAGACACAGTTCTCTCTCTCTCTCTCTCTCTCTCTCCAGGGATCAGAGGCTTGGAGCTCAACACCATACGATTCTTCCAGTAACGAGATCTCCAGGTTTGGGAAACCATGCCTAAAATAGTCTGCTATGATTTCATCCGTTTTAATTTTCAATGCGTAAAGCTTCCGGCTTAACATCCTGCAGAGGGGATGACGCTGCCTGATTGGCTTATCAGACCCTCCAGGATTTTGCGATGTTGCGATTTGCAACTTCAACACAAATTCAACCAATCCCCGCGAATTCAGGGCGGTGTTGCAATTATATCCAATCACCGCAACTTTCCCGCAAATTTGACCAATCGTTGGCGTCGTCTTGAGGTGACGTCGACAAACTACCTTCTGCCTTACTTCCGTGTATACATTCAAAAGAAGCAGCATGTGTGCAGTGTTGCCAGATTGGGCGGGTTTTGACCATATTTTGGGCTGGAAAACGTCAGAAGTATCTGGAAACACTGCATGTGCGAGTCAGTGTTTATATAGGCTTAAATTCTGTTACTGAAAGTGTGTTATGTTTACAGTGAAGGACTGTGTGCACTTTACATTATTTTTTTACTTAATACAAGAAATTAATGGTTGGCAACATTTTTGCCAAAATGGTATTTTATTTTCCATTGTTTAGGCAGCTTCAGCATCATACTGTGAGATTCTGTTCAAATTGTTTTTTTCTTCTATGAAGCCTGAGCCATTTATTTTATTAGTTTATAATTATTGTTTAATTTAGTCTTCAGGAGAGACTGCCTGCACACAGTACTAGTATTAATAGTTTTTTTTTTTCTTACATGAAAGCTGAGGCATTTATATTATATTTTAAGGTAACTTCATGTTGTGCTGTGAAGTTCTCTGCACTTGAACTTTTGAACCAACAGGTGCATTTGGATAAGTAAAGCCTATCTTTCCGCATTTTTGTAGTCCTGGTCATCTTTTATATTGGTAAAGTTGTTTAGAGGACCATTTCTCAGTGTCTTTGTTTTTTTTAATCAATAGTTTTTCAGTAATAACTTAATATTTAACATATCACTCAATTTTAATCACAAAAAGAAAATCGCAACAATTTCTCGCAACTTTCACTTCCTCCCGCAATGTAATCGCAACAAAAACCTAAAAAACACCGCAACGTTCATCGCAATTTTTTGGAAAAACCCCGCAACATCAGACATTTTAGCCCGCAACAATCACAAAAAAGGCCCGCAAAATCCTGGGGGGACTGACTAATATATATAATAATAATAAAAAAAAAAAAAACCTGAGGAAGAAAAAAAGTCTGTAAGAAATCAAGCCGAGAAATAAAAGTTGGAATTGAGAGGAAGTCGCAATTTAGCAAAAAAAAAAAAAAGTATTAATAATAATAATAATAATAATAATAATATGGAAATTAACTTTAAGTGAAGATTATTCAGCGAGATGCGTTATGCGCAGTAGTGAAAAACCCGACAGCCTGACTCGTACACGATATGATTCGGAATTCTTCGGTATTTTCCGTCCTGCCGATAAACACATCGATTAACACAGACACGGCACGCGCTTAATATGTGGCGGCTTTAGTTGACGGTGTGTCTGAATCTTCGCTTCATATATATATTTTCAACTCACCAGCCGGGCTGGCTAGTGACAGGAATTACTCGCCAAATGAAAAATTAAGTCGCCTCAGGCGACCGGACCACCGCGAATTGTATTGGAACTCGACCACACACCTTCAGTTTAACTTACCTCAGGGTTTTAAATCCTCAGAGCCAGACACAATAACGTGCTTTTATTTTTATAACTCGAGGGGCTAAAGCTGTTCAGGCGAGCAGCGGTTTTTTCTTCTCCAGTGTTTTCTAGCGGTTGGAGAAGCAGCTCCTGGACACGTTACCGCCACCAACTGGACTGGAGTTTCAGGGTGGCGGACGCTTATCCCAACACGCAAGCCGGGTGCATCAGTTGCCCTCACTTGTTTATCCTCGTCAGGGCCGCTGACAGCTTTGGCTGAGCCCGGGACAAAATGCTCTGAATGGGCCCCCCCCTAACCCCCCGGGCCAACCCACACACACACACACACCTCTCTTATCCCAGTCTCTACTCACTCCAACCCTTAAATGACAGGTATTCAAAAACCATTCAACCGGTCAACAACCATTTCATTTTAGCATTTCAACATTTTTACAGTTTTAACATTTTAACATTTCCTTAGTCTGCAACTACTCAGGTGCGAAATGCAATGCGCCGGACTTTTGTTGTGCGGGCGTGCGTACTGTCCAGTGTGAAAAGCAGAGAAGAACACACCGCTCGAGAAACGGCGGGATATGATTGCGGGCTAATGTGAATATTCTTAGCTTCAATCAGATATATGAAACACAATGTTATTAAGCCGTTGTGGTTATGAAATGATTCAATGCCCTGTGCGTTTGATATGGTGTTCAGTGTGACTTGCTCTCCCCTCGTTTGTAACATGAATTGCGTGCCGCGCGTGCCTTGGTTGGGGTTACTTTACGGGGCTGGAAAAAGTTGGCTGTGTCTTACCCAGTGATGGGAATAACGGCGTTACTTTTATTAGTAATGAGTAATCTAACTAATTACTTTTTACATCGTTATAACGCCGTTCCCGTTACTTACAATAAAATACTATGCATTACTTTATTAAAGCTGTTCTCATCTGGCACGCTGCTCGTTCAGCCTTTCTTTACTCTGCTTTCGTGTGGGGCGGGGAGACGCGAGACAATGGCACAGTAAGCCAATCAGAGTAGATTTGGACAACATACGTAGGTAGGCCACGCCTACTGCACTGCTGCACACTCTTTCAATCGGAAGACACAGCGATGGCGAGTGGTCAGCCCAACACTGCGCTTTCACATTGGAAATACAGCCAGGACTTTTCATTACTTGAAATAAAAGGCAAGAGTGTTTACGTGCAATGCACATTATGTCGAGGAACAAAGCGTTTGTCCTCGTCAGTGGCCAGTAATTAGTAACATATTAGTAACAATAACTACAAAAATATATTACATTTGATAGATGTCTTACCGTATCTCACATTGTCCCACAAAAATATTAATATAGTGTAGATAACATTACTAATTGGTTCTGTTAAGTGTCCATTTCAGTCATTAAACACATTTAACATTCACTTTTATTATGATTACACTAACTGAATTTGATTTTTTTTGAGGGGGAACAAAATGTAACGGAATAATTACTTTCCCTGGTAATTAGTTACTTTTATGACAAAGTAACTCCGTTACTAACTTAGTTACTTTTTGGGAAAAGTAACTAGTAACTATAACTAATTACTTTTTGAAAGTAACGTGCCCAACACTGGTCTTACCTGGCTCAGCTGCCCCACTGCCTTTGCTAGTACCTGCTGCATCATCCGAATCTTTTTTAAAATATTTATGCAGTGAGCCCCTGAGTCTCTTGGTTTCTTCCTCTCTCTTTTCTTTTCTTTTCTTTTCTGTGCTCCTGACTTGTGCATGTTGGCAAATGGCACGCACGCTGATTGTCGAAGCGCTATGATCGAACAATGTCGTTTTTTCCCCTTAATCAAAGTGTCAGACCAAGCCATATTTGCATTAGGGGTGGTAGGGGGTTCTTGACGCCTTTTTCAAAGACAATAAAGGCAAAAGATCTAGAAATCATTTATTGAATGCAAATATAGCACATTTCTCCCCCAAATCAACACATTTTGAAATGAAATAAAAATAATCGCAACTTCATGAGAGCCCAGTTCTGCCCCCCCCCATTCCTGGGCCCGGGACAACATACCTGTTTGTCCCCCCCGTCGGTGGGCCTGTTCCTCGTAATTGGTTTACGGGAAGATTTTGTTTGGTTATCCTCGTAATTGGTTTACGGGAAGATTTTTGTTTGGTTATCCTCGTAATTGGTTTACGGGAAGATTTCTCTCTCTCTCTCTCATTATCTCTAGCCGCTTTATCCTTCTACAGGGTCGCAGGCAAGCTGGAGCCTATCCCAGCTGACTACGGGCGAAAGGCGGGGTACACCCTGGACAAGTCGCCAGGTCATCACAGGGCTGACACATCGACACAGACAACCATTCACACTCACATTCACACCTATGGTCAATTTAGAGTCACCAGTTAACCTAACCTGCATGTCTTTGGACTGTGGGGGAAACCGGAGCACCCGGAGGAAACCCACGCGGACACGGGGAGAACATGCAAACTCCACACAGAAAGGCCCTCGCCGGCCCCGGGGCTCAAACCCAGGACCTTCTTGCTGTGAGGCGACAGCGCTAACCACTACACCACCGTGCCGCCCACGGGAAGATTTTTGTTTGGTTATCCTCGTAATTGGTTTACGGGAAGATTTTTGTTTGGTTATCCTCATAATTGGTTTACGGGAAGATTTTGTTTGGTTATCCTCGTAATTGGCTTATGGGAAGATTTTGTTTGGTTATCCTCGTAATTGGTTTACGGGAAGATTTTTGTTTGGTTATCCTCATAATTGGTTTACGGGAAGATTTTTGTTTGGTTATCCTCGTAATTGGTTTACAGGAAGATTTTGTTTGGTTATCCTCGTAATTGGTTTACGGGAAGATTTTGTTTGGTTATCCTCGTAATTGGTTTACGGGAAGATTTTGTTTGGTTATCCTCGTAATTGGTTTACGGGATGATTTTTGTTTGGTTATCCTCGTAATTGGTTTACGGGAAGATTTTGTTTGGTTATCCTCGTAATTGGTTTACGGGAAGATTTTTGTTTGGTTATGTGGTTTAGCATTCTACACAAACTCTAGACAATTTGGCCGGAGTTTCTCTAAGCTCTGGTGAGGTGGGACGAGGGCTGATAGGGCATGCCCACCCTCTGAGCACCAATACACATCAAGAAGAGCAAGGATTAACTCAAGCATACATCTCTTAATATTGTTAAAGAAGGCTAGAATTCTTCTGTGACCTTGTGTCTCACTGTGTATTGTACTGTTATGATAACACATTGCTCGAGACGTAATATTGATATCTTTTTGAACATTCTATCAGGACGTGACCTGCTCAAGGTCTGACTACAGGCTCAGTTTTGAGTTATTATCATGCAGGCATTTGCAACGATTAATATCCCTTGAGATCACACCTCAGCCCGGTAGATGGCGGTAATACACATCGATTGTTAATCGCCAATAAATCGACAGAAGAAGAAGAAGTTGCCCTCACTTTCATAAAATCTGATGCATTTTTGTTTGGGTGTTCATTTTCACCAATAAAGACATCCTGTAAATTTTTTTGACCATCTTCAAAAGTCTAATGGTGGCACCATGACGTTCATTTTTTTGCCAAAAAACGCTTATTTTATGTTTTCGAGTAAGGTTTGAATCACAATTTTGGACTCAATTTATTGATTTCTTGTGACCCAGAGATCATGTTAAGAACCTTTGCAAGGGATTGAGAAGCATTAATGTGATTCATAATACATTTGTATTGTTTAAAAGTAGTTGAACAATGATTCAATGAACAGCTAAAACTCAAACTGTGCTTGATAATATATACAGTATAGAATATGTACTAAAAATGTGTATCTAAGATATTTGGTATACTCTATAAGGTGCCATAATGTTTCATGAAAAGTGATCGAAATTTTGTCATAAAAGTCCTAAAATAGCAGCTTTTTCCATAACTTTGAGTTCCTGGTGCCACCATTAAACTTTTGAATTTTGTCAAAATATTTCACCCAGTGTGTTTTCTTACCAAAAGGAACATAAAAACAAAAATGCATCATGATCGGGGGAACTTTTCATTTTTAGGGGGCAACTGATGCACTCTATTACACACTTCTACTAACAACAATTAAAATGTCATTTTAAAAAGTGTAATATTACATGCCTGGACCCATTTGGTTGTCTGTGCTGTTTTTTTTTTCTTCTAGAAGCTAAAATTCTCTGTGTCTGGTTTGCTTCCAGTGGAACTGGTGCAAAGCACAAAGTGGGCAGAATAATAAAGACTCTTCTAAGGCACAGAAAGCCAGCATCTATTTGAACTGCTGCTCATGTAGCATAACACTTCCCTACATATGAGCTCACAGACACTTGTTGCTTGACACCCCTCCCTTCCTGACTGTTGACAGTATCAGTATTTGAACTCATAATTTCCAGATGACAAGGTGAATGTTCTTCAATTGCACCAATACCCAAACAGCTTTCTATCAAAATCTTGTTGATGTCTACAAACGGTGTCTGTCTAAGGTGTTATTTAAACAAATATAAGGGATGCTGTATGTATATGTATAAAAGTATACCCTGGAGGTATACTTTTAGGGCAGCATGTTGGTGTGGTGGTTAATGCTGTTACTGCACAGTAAGAAGGTTCTGGGTTCAAGCCTGTTGGGAGGGGCCTTTTTGTGTAAAGTTTGCATGTTCTGTTTGTATGGGTCTTCTCTGGGTGCTCTGGTTTCCTCTAAAGACATGTAATTAGGTTAACTGGCTACTCTAAATTGCCCATAGGTGTGCATGAGTGCACAGAAAGGAACTGACCACCCAACTGCTACAATTCTGGCCACATCAACCAAACATGGCTTGGCTCAAGCCTAGATCAGGTTCAGTAGTTGACTTCAGAAAACTCAAAGTAAATTAAAAGTTGTGGACCAGATTATTGGTTGGTGTCCCCCTCCCCTGTTAAAGATGTATGTTGTACCATCATTGTACCACAGAAGAAATCCTTGAAAGGCCAATATTGCTATCACATTCATGTCCATGATGAGTGTACAACCCCTGGCAAAAATTATGGAATCACCAGACTTAAACAATGACTACGTTTACATGCACATCCAAATCGAGCTGCTGTCGGTAATCGAGCTGAAGGTCCCAGCAGGGTGCCAGAGAAATCCAATCGTACATGCACACAACTGAAATCGGGCTATTGTGTGAGGTGCATTGTGCACCCGAGCCACAGGTGGCGCAACACGCCCCATCGTGTTGGTACACTTCCGGTTGTCGTCATGAAGAAGAGCTATTCAAGAGTGTAAACAAAGTTATCAGTTCCGTGTTCTCCATTGCGCGTTTTTCTCCCGTCCATGAATTTTAATATATTCAACTCCTTAAGCTGAATGAGCATGAACTCTGTCTCCTCATTGCTCCAGAAGTGCACGTTTCTGCTTGCCTGTGGCAGTGGGGGCGTGGTCAAGCGCCGGTCTGTGACAGGAGGGCAGAGCCAGGGAAGGTGAGTGGCAGAATCACTTCACCTGACGGTAATTAACCTGAGTTTGTGTGTCTTCCCAGTAACCGCGCCCTATTTAAGGAGGCAGAGGGAGAGCAGAGGGGAAAGCTCATCCCGGGACTAGAACACAGCGCGCGCGCGTGCGTGCGTGCATGTGTGTGTGTGTGTTTTTCTCTCAAGAATAAAAGTAGGCTGTTAAACTGAAAAGTCTGACAATAAAAAGCCTATTAGTACCAGAAGCTTTGTCCTGCCGTCTTCTGTGCTCCACCCACACTTCAGAGAGCTCTACATTGCCATTTTCTCTTCTTCGTTTGTTCCTCCTGACCTCTTCTGCTGCTTGCTACTACTGTTGTCATGCCGACCGAGGCTGTTGTGTTTCCAACTTGTGGTCTCGTCACTCGTCACTTCCGGAAGTAGCTTGACAACTAGCTCGATAGGGTATACATGCACAAAGTAGCTCGGCAGAAATCGCATAAACTAGGTCGTGTAGCTCGATTCCGAGAAATCAAGTTCGGTTCAATTTCAGCCGAATTAAGGTGTATACATGGCATTTTGAACTTCGATTTCAGTCGAGCAACGGCAGAAATTCGATTCTCTCTATGTGCATGTAAACGTAGTGAATGTTCACCCAGATTTTTTTTAAATTTTCGAGCAAATATGACACAAAACAAATTTTTAGCAGCTGAACTTTCTGGCTTCATGAAACATAACTCAAAATCATAAAATTTAATTATTTTAATTAATGGCATTTTCCCAGAAAAAGTAGATGGGCAAATAATGGAATCACTCAATGTCGACATTCAAGCCATGTTTCACCAGGTGAGGGTTGCTGAGGACCAAGATTTTTTTTCGCTTTCCCTGGTGGCCTAATGGAAACATCAGTAAGGACAATGGGCTATGACCAACAACCCTTTGAGAGAGGGAACATTTTTATTACAGATAACATCTCCACTCAGTTCTGCATGCTTTTGGTCACGATATCACTCCTGCAGCCCCTTAGAAATGGGACAGTGTAAAGTTGTTTGAAACTCCAACAAAAATCAAACCTGGGCATGGATGTGAACTTTGCCATGGAGAAATCAGTTGAGTGGAGCAAGAGATATTGTGTCTTATTATGGATGAGAAGATTCTAGGTTTGGCTTGTGGCTGGCATGGCTCTCTTATCCCATGGAATGTTCTGGATAATACACTTACTAACCACAACAAAGTTCAAGGTGCTAGCCACACAACTAAACAAAATAAAAATTGACAGCTACTTTTCTGGAAAACTCCTGGGTTCTCAACAATGGCCTAAGCATAGCGTTTTAAAGGTGGCCTTTAGCCTTTAACCCTTATATACTGTTTGGGTCAAATTTGACCCATTTTAACATTTGACAGCAATAAAAATACCCTAAATGTAATTTTTTTGGCCTGATATCGTATGACTTTTCCTAAAGTGATCCAAAATACACAAAACTGAAAATATTTTAAACTGGTATTTTTACAGGGGGGTTACAATTTTTTGTACACTTAGGCTGTTCTGGGGCAAATTTGACCCATATTCATTTGAACGTCTTTTAAACTTCCCAGAGTGTGTTAAATCATGGTAAAGGGTGGGAGGGGAGGGACAGTACATGCCATGTTCTTGTATATCACTTATGGGACAGTTATGACAGTGTTCAAGGGGGGACTTGAACCTGTCTCGGGAACTTTACATGTTCCCACCATATTTTCTCACAGAAAATATGGTTTCCATAGGAACATGTACCTGTTAGTTTTTGAAGAGTCATGGGGAATCTCGAAACAGTGAAAAAAACAGTTGCACAGAGATCATACATAGTAAACATAAGGAACAGAGGTCATATGAGGTCAGAGGGTGCCTTGAAACAGGCGTGAGATCTGCACCTGCACCAGAAATGTAACAAAATCTATAGACCTATATAAAGAGGAGTTGAGTGGTCATCAGATCATACAGCACTGATATTTACAGAGAATATGGTGGAGAGACATACTGTACAAGAAGTACTTGATCTAATCTTCCAAGATGAAGACAGTGATTTGGATGAGGATGTGTCAGAGCAAGAAGACCAATTAGAGGAAAACTCTGATTACAGTCACTCTGATGATGACGATGATGACGACGATGATGATGATGATGATGATGCCAATGATGAAGAAAATGAGCAGGCAGTGGGGGAGACAGTCATGTTGAAAAACAATGCCATCATTTGGTCCTCACTTCCTCATACAGTTGCAGGGAGGATGGCAGGGGAAAATGTCATTCGAATGACTCCAGGACCCACAAGACTGGCTATTTCCCAAGCATTTGGCATTCTGTCAACGTTCCAGCTCTTCCTTCCTGTAGCCATTGAAAGAATTGTCATTGAAATGACAAACAGGGAAGGGATCAAACGGTATGGTCAAGCGTGGAAGACCATAGATGTGACTCAGCTGCATGCCTACATAGGGCTTCTAATACTGGCTGGCGTTTACAGGTCAAAGGGTGAGACTGCTTCCAGTCTCTGGAATGCTGACACAGGAAGACCAATATTTCATGCCACCATGTCCCTAGAGATGTTCCGTACCATATCAGCAGTCATCAGATTTGATAATCGAGAGACAAGACCTGTGCGACGTGTCACTGACAAACTGGCAGCAATCAGGGATGTCTGGGACAAGTGGGTAGAATGGCTACCTCTAATGTACAACCCTGGTCCTGAGGTGACAGTGGATGAAAGATTGGTTCCATTCAGAGGTAGGATTTGCATTTTACTATAGGCTAAATAAATTATAGTTTCTGTATATACATGCCGTTGGTTGTGAAATGAAATGGCTAGAGTCACACATACACATACATACAATTCCATTCATAAACATGACATTTTGAAAGTAAATTGTTTCCCTCCTTTTCATGTTTTTCCAGGTTGCTGTCCTTTTCGGCAGTACATGCCTAGCAAGCCAGGGAAATATGGCATAAAGCTATGGGCAGCTTGTGATGCACGTTCCAGTTATGCTTGGAATATGCAAGTATATACTGGGAAGCCAGCTGGGGGAACCCCAGAGAGAAAACAGGGCAAGCGTGTTGTGCTAGAGATGACAGAAGGGCTAAGAGGACACAATGTGACATGTGACAACTTTTTCACCTCCTATGAGCTTGGTCAGGAGCTCCTAAAGAAGAAGATGACAATGGTTGGCACAGTGAGATGGAACAAATCTGAGCTACCCCCCACTCTGGTGACAACAAGAGGGAGAGAGGTATTTTCATCGAAGTTTGCTTTCACCCATGACACCACAGTTGTTTCATACATGCCAAAGAAGAACAAGAATGTCATCCTAATGAGCACATTGCACAAGGCCGCAGAGATCAGTACTCGGGAGGACAGAAAACCCACCATGATACTTAAATATAATGCCAACAAAGGTGGAGTGGACAATCTTGATAAAGTGACAGGCACATACAGCTGCAAGAGGAGGACTGCCTGCTGGCCTCTTGCTATATTTCACAATATCATTGACACATCCACCTACAACTCGTTTGTGATCTGGAGAGAGCTAAACCCTACCTGGAGGGCAAGCGTGAGGAACTGGAGGAGGCACTTTTTGGAGGAACTTGGAAAGGCTCTCGTGACTCCATGCATGCAAAAGCGGCAACACCTTCCTCGCACAGCAGCTTCTGCCGCACTGGTAAGAGCAGTACAGCCACCTCAGCCTGGCACTGATGTCCCACATGAAGACAACAGAAGGGGACAGAAAAGAAAGAGGTGCAACTTCTGCCCACCAAAAAAACACTGCAAGACCGGGACAACCTGCTGCAAATGTAGGAAACACATATGCAAGGCCCACACACACAAGGTGTCACACTACTGCTTTGAATGCACACAGTAATATTGTTGTGGATGATGTGATTTATGTTCTAACTGCTGATGTTGAATTCATACTGAATTTATATAATTAATGAATGTGTTATTGCATTGGTAGTTATGGAGAGTTTTTTGGTGTTAAGACAATGGGGATGGTGTTCAACGTTCCAATAGTTGTACTGGGTTATTATAAACTAAATCCTCTTCTTCTTAAATGTTCTTAAATGTTTTTGCAAACTGTACTTTCAATAAAATATATTAACATCATTATGACTATTATGTTTTCATGTCTTAGGTAAAAAAGAATGTGTGAAAGATGTTTCTATCCAAAATCGGGTAGTGTAAATATATAAAAAATACACTCTCTCTGCTTTCTGAAACATTGATTAAGGATTAATCAACCATTTATTAATGTCAGATTGGTCATTTATATGTTTTTAAAAGATATGGAGCTCAAAATTGGGTGTGGACTCTTATTAGTAGGGTATTCTTTGCCTGGGTCAAAATTGACCCAGACCATACCATGAAGGCATGGAATATGAACAGTATGTAAGGGTTAAGGCTGTCCCATATGGTCTAGTGGTCAGGATTCCTGGTTTTCACCAAGGTGGCCTGGGTTTGAGTCCTGGTATGGGAACGTGTCTTAGTTGTGTCACCCTAGTTGCAAGTCATATGACCTTGAGTGAAATCTTCATTCCATAGTAGTTCAGAGTGCCTCAGGGTCATTTTCTCACACACCAATCTGCATATTCCTAAAGGAACCTCCTGTCTTGTAAATGCTCAAATGTCAAACAAATGCTCAAAATCAGCAAAATGTTCAGCATAGCATATGAAAGACAGGACACATATGACCATTTCCTAAACAGAATCTGAACATGGTCATTGATGGAACTCCTGAATTGTTGGTGTTGCATTTATTTCAGTTCACTGCCCAAAGCACTATATCAATACAGTTAAACAAAAGTGAATTATTGAAAGTTGCATTGAAGCTTGTTGACTGCGAACTGAGAAGTAGTCTCTCTGCCTTTTATTTCTGTCTGTGTTTGTGAGTGTGATTAACAAAGTGGAATTGAACCAAATATGCAGTGTATTTGGGTTGTGGCATATTTTTCTGTATTAAAAAGGAAGTATAGTACAGATACAGTTAGGTCCATAAATATTTGGACAGAGACAACATTTTTCTAATTTTGGTTCTGTACATTACCACAATGAATTTTGAACAAAACAATTCAGATGCGGCGACATGGTGGTGTAGTGGTTAGCGCTGTTGCCTCACAGCAAGAAGGTCTGGGTTCGAGCCCCGTGGCCGGCGAGGGCCTTTCCGTGTGGAGTTTGCATGTTGTGTCCGTGTGGGTTTCCTCCTGGTGCTCCGGTTTCCCCCACAGTCCAAAGACATGCAGGTTAGGTTAACTGGTGACTCTAAAGTGAGTGTGAATGGTTGTCTGTGTCTATGTGTCGGCCCTGTGATGACCTGGAGACTTGTACAGGGTGTACCCCGCCTTTTGCCCGTAGTCAGCTGGGATAGGCTCCAGCTTGCCTGCAACCCTGTAGAACAGGATAAAGCAGCTAGAGATAATGAGATGAGACAATGCAGTTGAAGTTCAGACGTTCAGCTTTAATTCAGTGGGTTGAACAAAATGATTGCATAAAAATGTGAGGAACTAGAGCATTTTTTAAACACAATCCCTTCATTTCAGGGGCTCAAAAGTAATTGGACAAATTAAATAATTGTAAATAAAATGTTCATTTCTAATACTTGGTTGAAAACCCTTTGTTGGCAATGACTGCCTGAAGTCTTGAAATCATGGACATCACCAGACACTGTGTTTCCTCCTTTTTAATGCTCTGCCAGGCCTTTACTGCAGCGGTTTTCAGTTGCTGTTTGTTTGTGGGCCTTTCTGTCTAAAGTTTAGTCTTTAACAAGTGAAATGCATGCTCAATTGGGTTGAGATCAGGTGACTGACTTGGCCATTCAAGAATATTCCACTTCTTTGCTTTAATAAACTCCTGGGTTGCTTTGGCTTTATGTTTTGGGTCATTGTCCATCTGTATTATGAAACGCCGACCAATCAGTTTGGCTGCATTTGGCTGGATTTGAGCACACAGTATGTCTCTGAATACCTCAGAATTCATCCGGCTGCTTCTGTCCTGTGTCACATCATCAATAAACACTAGTTACTCAGTGCCACTGGCAGCCATGCATGCCCAGGCCATCACACTGCCTCCACCGTGTTTTACAGATGATGTGGGATGCTTTGGATCATGAGCTGTACCACGCCTTTGCCATACTTTTTTTCTTTCCATCATTCTGGTAGAGGTTGATCTTGGTTTCATCTGTCCAAAGAATGTTCTTCCAGAACTGTGCTGGCTTTTTTAGATGTTTTTTAGCAAAGTCCAATCTAGCCTTTTTATTCTTGAGGCTTATGAGTGGCTTGCACCATGCAGTGAACCCTCTGTATTTACTTTCATGCAGTCTTCTCTTTATGGTAGATTTGGATATTGATACGCCTACAGTACCTCCTGGAGAGTGTTGTTCACTTGGTTGGCTGTTGTGAAAGGGTTTCTCTTCACCATGGAAATTATTCTGCGATCATCCACCACTGTTGTCTTCTGTGGGCATCCAGGTCTTTTTGCATTGATGAGTTCACCAGTGCTTTCTTTCTTTCTCAGGATGTACCAAACTGTAGATTTTGCCACTCCTAATATTGTAACATTTTCTCGGATGGGTTTTTTTCTGTTTTCGCAGGTTAAGGATGGCTTGTTTCACCTGCATGGAGAGCTCCTTTGACCGTATGTTTTCTTCACAGCAAAATCTTCCAAATGCAAGCACCACATCTCAAATCAACTCCAGGCCTTTTATCTGCTTAATTGAGAATGACATAACAAAGAAATTGCCCACGCCTGCCTATGAAATAGCCTTTGAGTCAATTGTCCAATTACTTTTAGTCCCTTTAAAAACAGGGTGGCACATGTTAAGGAGCTGAAACTCCTAAACCCTTCATCCAATTTTAATGTGGATACCCTCAAATGAAAGCTGAAAGTCTGGACTTTATGTGCATGTCCATTATATAACTATAACTTGAATATGTTTCAGTAAACAGGTAAAAAAAAGAAAATTTGTGTTAGTGTCCAAATATATATGGACCTAACTGTATGTATGAGGTCATCTTTATAGAGAACATTAATATTTAGTATTATTTTGGTGATCTTTCCCATCAAAATCAAATCAGGTCGCAAGATCTTGAAAGAATTTAGGTGCAAATTTGCATTTAATAAGTACAAACTGTCTTGTTATGAGCAGAGAAAATGCAATCATGACAAAATATTTCATGATTTCAGTCTACACTTTACACTCACACACTGAGGTGAGAACTGTCATATGATCCTGAAAATGTCCCTTAATATCTTGGTAAGGGGTATCCAGCCAGGTTGTGCTTTTTTATTGAGCTAGTGTTTATCCTTGGAAAAACCTGAGTTCAGATTTCAGAGTGATGCCAACTCTGTGCCAGGATGATATGGTATGGACCCTCTCCCCTCAAACCTCATGGTGCAATGGTAGTGTGTCTGATGCTGGATCAAAAATTTGAGTGTTTAAATTACATCATAGTCACATAACATGCTGCTGGGCTTTTTCACAGTTTTATGCAGAAACTTTCAGATGGACTCCAATCTCTATGATGAGCAGCCATTTTGTCACACTCATGCTGAAAGATAAGACTGCTCTGTTAACAACTCTTTCACCAAATTATCATTCATAACAACATAATACAATATGTTTCCAAAATTTGCCCATTGCTCTGGCTGAAAAAAAAACCATGCCTCAGCAGACTGCTTGAGATGCTTTCAGATAGGGGGGGTTGTTATTTTAAGAATTTTGACTTTTCCATGTTTTACCCCCCTAGAAATATGGAGATGGTCCATCTCTGTGGGAAAATGTCAAATTTTATTAAATTGAACCTTGCTAACCCCCTGTAGCATGGATCAAGTGTGGGTGGAGCACAGAGGACGGCAAGACAACGTTTGGAGGCAGAGAAGGCTTATTTATTTTTCCAACTTTTCAGTCGAAGCAGCGTAAACACACACACACCCAAACACACACACTCTACATCCAATCCCGGGTCGCGCTCCCTCTGCTTTCTCTCAGCCTCCTTAAATAGGGAGCGGTTTACCGGGAAAACACACACAAAACACAGTTTAATTACCGTCAGGTGTAGCGATGCTGCCGCTCACCTTCCCTGGCTCCACCCTCCTGTCACAGACCGGCACTTGACCATGCCCCTGCTGCCACATACCCCCACCGCCCGACTCAGGCCGGGTGCCTGTCCGGCCCGCAGCCAACTCCCCCCCCCCCTTGATGGGAGAGGAAGTCCACCACGACCATCTGCGCCCCTGGCCTGTGGACCACCTTGAAGTTGAAGGGTTGGAGTGCCAGATACCAACGGGTGATCCGCGCGTTGGCATCCTTCATGCGGTGGAGCCACTGGAGGGGCGCGTGGTCCGAACAGAGGGTGAAAGGGCACCCCAGCAGGTAGTAACGGAGGGCGAGGACCGCCCACTTGATCGCCAGGCACTCTTTCTCAATTGTGCTGTAGCGCCCCTCACACACTGACAGCTTCCGGCTGATGTATAGGACTGGGTGGTCCTCCCCCTCCACCTGCTGGGACAAAACGGCCCCCAGCCCTCTGTCCGACGCATCCATCTGTAACAAAAAAGGGAGAGAGAAGTCAGGGGAGTGTAAAAGTGGCTCCCCACACAGTGCAGCCTTTACCTCAGAGAAAGCCCGCTGGCACTGCTCCATCCACTGGACCGGATCTGGCGCCCCCTTTTTAGTGAGGTCAGTCAGCGGGCTGGTGACGTCCGAATAATTAGGTATAAACCTACAATAGTAGCCAGCCAGCCCCAGGAACTGTCTCACCCCCTTTTTGGTCTTGGGCCTCGGGCAGGCCGCAATCGCTGCTGTCTTATTAATTTGGGGACGCACCTGCCAGTTGCTCAAGTGGAAGCCCAGATACCGTACTTCCACCTGCCCAATCGCACACTTCTTTGGGTTGGCAGTGAGTCCCGCCCGCCTCAGCGACCTAAGGACAGCCCTCAGGTGTTGCAGGTGCCGCTGCCAGTCATTACTACAAATGATAATGTCATCTAGGTAAGCGGCCGCATAGGTGGCGTGGGGGCGGAGGACCCTGTCCATCAGCCGCTGAAACGTAGTGGGCGCCCCAAACAGCCCGAACGGAAGTGTGACGAACTGGTGTAAGCTGAACGGTGTGGAAAAGGCCGTTTTCTTCCGGGATAATGGAGTCAAGGGGATCTGCCAATATCCCTTCGTCAACTCCAGTGTCGAGTAAAAGCGAGCCGTGCCTAGTCGATCGAGCAGCTCATCAATACGAGGCATTGGGTACGCGTCGAATTTAGACACCGCGTTGACTTTTCTATAGTCCACACAGAACCGGACCGAGCCGTCGGCCTTGGGAACCAAGACCACCGGGCTGCTCCAGTCACTGTGGGACTCCTCGACGATGCCCATTTTGAGCATGGCCTGAAGTTCTTCCCAAACCACCTTTTTTTTGTGTTCGGGTAATCTATAAGGACGGCTACGCACTACCACCCCCGGGGGCGTCTCTATGTGGTGCTCTATGAGGTTAGTGCGACCGGGCAGGGGCGAGAACACATCCGAAAACTCGGCCTGCAACTGGGCGACCTCCGTGAGTTGGGTCGGGGAGAGGTGGTCTCCACAGGGGACCGGAGAGGTACGTGATGCCAATGTCCCTTTTTGGATCTCCGGCCCCAGCTCTGCCTTCTCCGGAACTACCGACACCAACGCCACGGGGACCTCCTCGTTCCAGAGTTTCAGCAGATTGAGGTGGTAGATCTGTAGTGCCCCCTCCCTGTCCGTTCGCCTAACCTCATAGTCGACGTCCCCGACTCGCCGTGTGACCTCAAAGGGTCCTTGCCACTTGGCGATTAATTTGGAGGTCGACGTGGGCAACAGTACGAGTACCTTATCTCCCGGAGTGACCTCTCTAAGGCGCGTGCCCTTGTTGTACAGGCGGGCTTGCCGTTCCTGGGCCTGCCGCAAATTCTCCTGAGTTAGGTGGGTGAGCGTGTGGAGTTTTGCGCGCAGATCCATAACGTACTGAATTTCGTTTTTGCTCTGTGAAGGTCCCTCCTCCCAATTTTCCCGCAGTACATCTAAGATGCCGCGCGGCTTACGCCCATATAATAATTCAAACAGGGAGAACCCCATGGAGGCTTGGGGGACCTTTCGCACTGCAAACAGCAAGGGTTCGAGCCACTTATCCCAGTTACGTGCGTCCTCACTTACGAATTTTTTGATAATATTCTTGAGGATGCGATTGAACCATTCAACTAAACCGTCCGTCTGTGGGTGATAAACGCTGGTGCGGATCGGCTTAATACCCAGTAGCCCATACAGTTCGCTCAGTGTTCGTGACATAAACGAGGTGCCTTGGTCAGTCAGAATCTCTTTCGGGATTCCAACCCGGGAGATGACGTGGAAGAGGGCCTCTGCAATACTGCATGCTGAGATATTGCGAAGAGGCACCGCTTCCGGGTATCGCGTTGCATAGTCCACCAGAACCAATATAAAGCGGTACCCTCATGTTGACCAATCTAATGGCCCGATGAGATCCATCCCAATTCTTTCGAACGGGGTCTCGATTAATGGTAGGGGGCGCAAGGGTGCTTTTGGACTGGCCGCTGGATTTACTAACTGGCATTCGCGGCACGCCATACACCACTTACGGACGTCGCCGCGAATCCCCGGCCAATAGAATCGGGCCATTATCCGGGCGAGTGTCTTATCCTGCCCAAGGTGTCCAGCCATGGGATTAAAGTGAGCCGCCTGGAATACCAATTCCCGGCGGCTCTTTGGAATTAACAAGTGGGTGACTCGCTCTTTCGTTTGAGTGTCCTGCGTCACTCGGTATAACCTATCCTTCAAAATGGAAAAATAGGGGAAGGACGGGGTGGCGTTCGGCTGGAGCATTTGACCATCGATTACTCTCACTTGGTCAAACGCATGTCGCAGAGTCTCGTCTCACGATTGTTCCAGTGGGAAATCCGCGAAGGATTCCCCAATAGAAAGAGGAGGGGCCGGCGGCTCCTCACTCTGTCGCGGAGATGAGGTAGACGGCTCTGCGACAGCAGCTCCAGCCAAAGCGACACCGGGACCCTCCCCTGTCAACCGGCAGGACCCACTCTTTACTAGGCGTGCCATTAAACCCCAAAATCCCGGCCAATCAGTCCCCAAGATCAAAGAGTGGGTAAGGCGAGGATTAACCGCCGCCTTCACTATCGATTTTTCCCCTCTGAAATATATGTGGACTGACACCAAAGGGTAGCTGTGAACATCCCCGTGCACACACAACACCTTTACCCCCTGTGCTCCCCCCAATGCCTCGTCTTGCACCAGGCTTTGGCGGATCGAGGTCTGATTGCAACCCGAATCCACCAACGCCTGATATGTAGCCCCTTGTACACTTACCGGTATGCGATACGCTCCGGCCCGATCGAGGGCAGCCTCTGGCGCGTCGGGGATCCGCACCACCGCCCCCACCTCCATCGCTGCGCACTGTTGCTGCAGGTGGCCCGGTTCCCCGCAGCGCCAGCAAACTGGCCCGGGCCTTCCCTCTGCAGCTGTGTTCTGGGGCTCACTCACCTGAGGGGTGGGAGAGACAGACACAGAAGGGAGAAATGGGAGGGCACCACGGGTGCGGCGGGCTGGCTGGGGTGGAGCCGGCCCCCGCCTCCGTGGTGGGGGAATGGGGCGAGGACGGGACACGGGAGGAGGGGGGGAAGAAAGAGAGAGAGAAGAGGAGAGAGAAGATGATGTCGTCAGTTGGCCTGCCACCGGAACAGCCGCCAAATGATCCTCCGCCAGTCCTACGGCCTGATCCAGCGACGCCGGGCGGTGGCACTGGACCCACTCCGCGGTTCCGGCTGGTAAGCGGGCGATGAATTGTTCCAGCGCCACCTGGTCGATGATTCCCTTGGCGTCGCGATCTTCGGCCCTCAGCCACCGCCAGCAGGCGTCCCGGAGCTGCTGGCTGAACGTGAACGGGCTGCCGACTTCCTCCATCCGCAGCGCGCGGAAGCGCTGGCGCTGCTGCTCGGGCGTGCGCCCCACGCGCTGGAGGACGGTCCGGCGAAGGTCGGCGTAGGCCAGCCGGCGGTCGGCGGGGAGCTGTAGTGCGGCCAGCTGCGCCTCTCCCGTCAGGAGGGGGAGGAGGTGCACTGCGCGCTGCTCCATCGGCCACCCCGAGGCTTCGGCGACCTGCTCGAACAAGGTGATGAAAGCCTCGGGGTCATCCTGCGGGCCCATCTTGGTCAAGGTGAGGGGAGACGGGCCCGCGGCCGGGGCGCTGGTGGACACTGCCGACGCGAGAAGACGCCGGAACGCCTCTTGATCTTCCTGCTGGGCCAGCACCAGGGCTTCGAAGCGGCGCTCCTGCTCCTTTCGGAGCGTGACGAGTGCCTGGTGCTGGCTCTGCTGAGCCATGGCAAGGGTGTGGACCAAGTCCGCAAACGGGGAGGATTCCATGGGGCTGCAAAGCTGGTGCTCCACCTTCCCGGGTTTTGGCACCACTGTAGCGCGGATCAAGTGTGGGTGGAGCACAGAGGATGGCAAGACAACGTTTGGAGGCAGAGAAGGCTTATTTATTTTTCCAACTTTTCAGTCGAAGCAGCGTAAACACACACACACACACACAAACACACACTCTGCATCCAATCCCGGGTCGCGCTCCCTCTGCTCTCTCTCAGGCTCCTTAAATAGGGAGTGGTTTACTGGGAAAACACACACAAAACACAGGTTAATTACCGTCAGGTGTAGCGATGCTGCCGCTCACCTTCCCTGGCTCCACCCTCCTGTCACAGACCGGCGCTTGACCACGCCCCCACTGCCACACCCCCTGTACATACCCTCTGAAAGTTTCCATTCTTACAATATGACAAAATACATTACAGTGCTGTTTGATATTAGAATGCTGCTTTTTTTAATGTGTTGTAAAGTTATCGATGAATGCAAACCTCTTCAGGTATGCCACTAGGTATGACTACAACATTTTCAGTGCAGATGATCATTATTTTAAGGTGATAATCTTAGTGGTAAGTAACCTTACATTCAAGTAAATTAAACATATGGTAATTCTGCTCTTTTTCAGCAAGTTTTAAAGTTATTGATGAATGTCACACTCTTCAGTAATACTTCAAATATGAACTATTTTTAAACACAGAGGATCATTACTTAAGGTTACTAATTTAGTTTTAAGAACCAGTATGCACAAATGATTCATATCTGAATTATATCTCCCAATGTATTAAATAGTCATTATTTATATTCCTGCAGGTAAATAATGGCTTCTGTTGCAACACGGTCAAAAGCTAAGAAGATACTAGGTGTTGTAGAGTACATAGAGCAGGCTGAGTTCCCTTCTGGGATGCTTCCAACAGGGAAGAACATCATTCAGAATATGCTCTATCTGCTGCGGCCGAAGCGTGCTGGTCAAGCACAGAGATCCAGGGATGCTGCTGCTCAGTTGCTGGCAGAATTTGTTCAAGAGCACTGGTTATTTTGTAACTTATACACCATCCACACCAGACATATAAAGAAGCATATCTTGAAACTTTATGGAGAATTTGTTACTCTGATTCAAACCCGTAAACAGAGACAAAATGAGGGTTTCTAACAACTCTTTTTGTGAGAAATAAATGTGATTACTGTGATTTTTGATGTTATATTTAAGAGTTATTTCCATTAAGGAATGCTTATATTAGTGAAAAAGGCAGTTTTTGACTATTTGGAGGGGTTATTAACTTCAGAGGGTATGTACAGGGGGGTTGGCATTTTTCAGTTGGCCAAATATTGGTATTTCCATACTTAGATAGATCATCTCCATATTTTGGAGGGGGTAGAAAAAAATGTTTTGGTCTAACACCCCCCCATTTCAGAACACAGGTTTCAGTGGGCTTCTTGAATAATGCCATCATTTCAGAATGTTTGAACCATAGTGTTTTCTGTTTAAGTACTGTAATTCAAATACGTGTCAAATCAACAGGAAGTAATTCAAATGAATGTGACAGAATCAGGGAGTGATTCAAATTACTGTCATTAATCTGGAAGTTATTCAAATTGAAATAATTCAATGAATATTAATTCAAATTGATGTTATAGCAGCAAAAATATTAGAAACCCAGGAAGTAATTCAAATAAATATCTTAGGATCACAATTAATTCAAATTAATCTGAAAGGAACAAAAAGGAATTGAAAGTAATGAATAGAATCAGAAAAGAGTCAAACAGTGGTGAGGCACTGCAATCAGTTCCGTTATCAGGTGGGTATCTCCTTCATCGGACGTTTTGGCACTACCCACTACGTCCTCCAGAGGTGCGCCGACTAAGTAAGTTTACTCAGCCTGGAACTGTTAGCTCTCTCATCGCTGTTCTCCCTTAACCCCCAACCAATAAGACTCAGTCTGTCGACTGATGTCAGATATGGCTTTCCTGCAGGTTGATCCTGTGATGCCCAGGATGCTGAGTGCTTTCCACAAGGCTTGACCAACAAATCCTCTGCACCCTACTTCTACTGGCAGGTTCCACATCTTCCATCCTTTCTGCTGGTACTCTTTTAGTAGTGGCTGGTATTTAGCCCGCTTCCTCTTGTGTGCCTCTTCAATGCGTTCTTCCCATGGTACGGACAGTTCAAGCACCATAAGCTGCTTTGTTGACCTTGAAAACAGCAGCGCATCTGGTCTTAGCCTTGTTGTGGCAATGTCTAAAGGAAACTTCAGTTGTTTATTCAGATCCAACTTCAATTCCCAGTCTTGTGCTGTTGGAAGGATCCCAGTTCCTTTGGTAACACTAGTCACTGGATTAGCCCCCTCTTTTATAAACTTAATGAAGGTGGGCCCCTTGGTTCTGTGGTGGACCTTCCTTCTGGCTACATCAATGACTGCGACCATTTCACTCATTAACTTATCATGTCACCACTTGTATCAACCACCTGCTCATGCTGTGTTGCAGGAGCACAGGATATGGTCCAGGCTCGCAGGTTCACCACATAACTTGCATATCGGGTTATCTGTCAGGCCCTATGTCTTCAAGTTATGTGGAGTTGGAAGTGTGTAATAAGTGGACCTCAACAGGAAAGCTATACGACTGTCTTCCATATGCCAAAAGATGCTCCATGAAAGCATCTGATTATGGGGTCATTCCATGTCAATTCACACAAATGCCCAAAACCTCCCCAGTGACACCTTCAATTTGCCTTATTTTTTATTTTCTTAGTGCCTTATGATGTCAAATGAAAGAATCCAAAATTTTAGCTTCCTAGCTCGAACATTTTTTGAGTAATGGCCCTTCAAAATTTGGGTGCCACGCCCACTTTTGGGGTCTGGGAATTGTGCACTTAATTTGCAAGCATTTTTGGAGGCCCATATTTTTTGTTCTAAGGGGAATATAGACCTGTAAATTGCTATATCTATGTATTCTGGCCCTGTCTATCAGATTCTGCACCTAAAAATAGCACAGGTTTACTAACTTACTAACTTTATAGATATGAACCCCTTAAAAGTGGATTTTTTAATGACACAATTTTTTTGACATTTTGGGGGTCCATATCTTGGAACGTTTTTATGTTGATGGGGTTTAAACTGATTTATCATCATATTTGGGAACTCTACTGTGTACTTAGAGAGTTTCAGGGCACTCAGAGCTTTGGTGGGGGTACAGGAGGGCCCCAAATATGGCTTCGGGACAAAATTACCATTTGGTACGCCCTACTTCAGGCCATTAGTTGGCCATGTGGGCGCATGATGACTGGAATGAACCTTTAACCCTATCAATAGACACCTTTTATCAATCTTTTAAGCCAATAAAAAATTTGATTATCCAACTCCTTCAATATAAACTAAGCATTTGTATATGGTACTATTTTTGCATATTTTCTGAAAAATCCTAAGTCCGGAAAGTAGGTCAACTGTTGTTTTAACTGCCTATTCATGTTTAAGGTAGTAAAAGCACATCCATATAGTGATTTTAATCTATGGGAAGATTATTTATACCCAATACCCCATTAGTTATATTGACAATTACAAGGGATAAACCCTTTCCCGGCTGTTTCATGATGCTGTTTTTTTTTTACATTTGACGCTTTTCCCTGTATCCAACCAAACTCTGACCACTATACACTTAATAGTTAAATGCATCTTTCAAACAGGAAAGGGAAAGATGCAAACAAGGGGATGATCCCAAGAAAAACATCCTGGTTGCTTTACTACATTTGTTCTGACATCCGATCTGGAAGTTAAACTTAGACTCATCAGGGTTTTTTTTTTTTTTTCAAGAAAAGGGGAAGGGGCCCCGAGCCACTCATGTGGGGAAAATTAGCATATCAATTAGTAAAAAGGGGAAATTATATATATATATTATCAGCTGGATAGTACAGTGGTAATGCTCACTGACTACGACGCAGGAGATTGGGGTTCGAATCCTGGTCGGGGCAAAACATCATCCAGTAAGGGTCCTTAGGCAAAAACCCCTCATGATATATCAGCCTACCTCAGGAATGAGTGAAGACATAACTGATAGAGTCATACCGGCTCAGACGTCGCCCGGGCCTGCATCAGTTGCTAGGGAACCAGGGCAAACTGATGAGAAATGGGCTACTGGAACAAGACATCGATGGACAGAAAATATGGATTTGCTGGAATGCTACTATACAAGCAATCCCAGAGAGAGGGGATACATGCATTGGATACTTCGAAACCCACAATAAAGGCTAACAAAGAAACAGCTATTAGCCCAGTGTTCCAACATCCGTAATCGAAATCTACTCTCACAACTAGAGATTAATGAAATACAACAACGATGCTACAGGAAGACCAGGCCAGGAAGACAGGTCAGCGGGGAGATGTCATCATCCCCACAACCAGAGATTGGGTACCAAGCCCAAGCCTGGAGCCCCTGACAAATACCGAAGCTGAGTTGCCAAGTACCTTCAGAAGATCTACTAGTAGATGTGAATGCTGCTCTGAAGACAATCTCCACAAGAACCATCACTGAGACCAACAAGCTGATACACAGTACAGCAATAGTAATCATGGAGATGCTTGGACACAAGGTGGGCTCGGGACATAACAAACAGTATCCACCATGGAAGAGACGATTAGAGGCCAAGATAAAGGAGAGAAGTTAGCCAGCTAGCTGAACTACAGAAAGGGAACATGGTGAATAAAGGGGCACCCAGGAAGTACAACTTGCTCTCCATACCAGAGGCACTCGAAACTGCCAAACAGCGACTAACAGCTCTGGCCACCCGGTTGAAGAGATACACCAAGGAGGGAGAGGCCAGGAGAATAAACAAGCTGTTCTCCACTGAACCAGCCAAGGTGTACTCTCAGTGGCAGGGGAACAACAACTGGTCAGACCCACCAAGAGCTGAGGTGGAAAAATACTGGAAAGACATATGGGAAAGAAAGGCATCACACAACACCGATGCCCAATGGTGTTGGGCTCTCAGTGGCAGGGGAACAACAACCGGTCAGGCCCACCAAGAGCTGAGGTGGAAAAATACTGGAAAGACATATGGGAAAGAAAGGCATCACACAACACCCATGCCCAATGGTGTTGGGCTCTCAGTGGCAGGGGAACAACAACCGGTCAGGCCCACCTAAGAGCTGACCACAGCAACCAGTAACCATCTCAATGGCAGACGTCCAAGAAAGAGTGTCAAAGATGAAGAGCTGGACAGCACCAGGCCCCGATATGATCCATACGTACTGGCTGAAGAAGCTAACTGCACTCCATGAACGCCTAGCAGCACAGATGAACCAGCTGCTGAGGGATGAAACCCACCCAGAATGGCTAACCCAAGGCAGGACAGTCCTAATCATGAAGGACCCCCAGAAGGGACCCATCCCATCCAACTACCGGCCAATTACCTGTCTCTGCACAACATGGAAGGCCCTGTCAGGCATCATTGCAGCAAAAATGAGTAAGCATGTGGCTCAATACATGAGCGAGGCACAGAAAGGAATTGGCAGTAACACCAGAGGAGCCAAGCACCAGCTACTGGTCGATAGAACAGATGCCCGAGACTGTAAGAAGAGACAGACCAACCTGTGCACTGCCTGGATTGACTACAAGAAAGCCTATGACTCAATGCCACACACATGGATACTGGAATGTCTGGAACTGTATAAGATCAACAGGAACCTAAGGACCTTCATCCAGAACTCAATGGAAATGTGGAAGACAACCCTAGAGGCCAACTCAAAACCCATTGCCCAAGTCAACATCAAGTGTGGCATATACCAAGGAGATGCGCTATCACCACTGCTGTTCTGCATAGGCCTGAACCCCCTCAGTCGGATCATCACGAAGAGAGGCTACGGGTACCGATTCCATAGTGGGGCAACAATCAGCCACCTGCTCTACATGGATGACATCAAGCTGTATGCCAGGAACGAGCGAGAAATAGACTCGCTGATCCACACCACCCGGATCTACAGCGATGACATAGGGATGTCATTCGGATTGGACAAGTGTGGCCGGATGGTCTCAAAGAGAGGCAAGATGATCCGGACTGAGGGGATTGACCTACCAGAGGGCAACATAGGTGATATCCAAGACAGCTACAAGTACCTTGGCATCCCACAGGCTAATGGAAACCATGAAGAAGCCACAAGGAAGTCAACCACAGCCAAATACCTCCAGAGAGTAAGGCAGGTCCTGAAAAGTCAGCTGAATGGTAAGAACAAGGTCTGAGCCATCAACATGTATGCACTACCAGTCATCAGATACCCCGCTGGTATCAAAAACTGGCCAAAGGAGGAGATAGAAGCCACAGATATCAAGACTAGAAAGCTCCTCACCATGTATGGAGGGTTCCACCCCAAGTCCAGCACCCTGAGACTATACACTAAGCGGAAAGAGGGAGGCCGAGGGCTAGTGAGCGTCAAGACCACGGTCCAGGATGAAACATTGAAAATCCGAGAATACATCAGAAAGATGGCCCCAAAGGATGAACTGCTAAGTGAATGTCTCAGGCAGCAGAACCCTGATGAGAGTGCAGAGGAGGAGGAGGAACAGACAACCTGGAGAGACAAACCCCTACATGGCATGTACCACCGTCAGATAGAGGAAGTGGCTGATATCAAGAAATCCTACCAGTGGCTGGATAATGCAGGACTGACAGACAGCACAGAGGCACTAATCATGGCAGCACAAGAACAGGCCATAAGCACAAGAGCCATAGAGGCCAGGATCTACCAGAGTAGATCAGACCCAAGATGCAGACTGTGCAAAGAAGCCCCTGAAACAGTCCAGCACATAGTAGCAGGGTGTAAGATGCTAGCTGGATCAGCGTACATGGAGAGGCACAACCAAGTGGCTGGGATAGTATACAGGAACATCTGCAACCAGTATGGAATAGAAGTACCCAAGTCCCAATGGGCCATACCACAGAAGGTGGCTGAGAACAACAGGGCCAAGGGTCTGTGGGACTTCAGCTTCCAGACTGGCAAACAGATCCTGGCTAACCAACCGGACATAGTGGTGGTGGACAAAGAGCAGAAGAGGGTGGTGGTGATAGATGTGGCGATCCCAGCTGACGCCAACATCAGGAAGAAGGAACATGAGAAACTTGAGAAGTATCAAGGGTTGAAAGAGCAGCTGGAACGGATGTGGAAGGTCAAGGGTTGCGTGGTCCCCGTGGTAGTGGGGGCACTTGGGGCAGTAACCCCCAAACTGGGAGAGTGGCTCCAGCAAATCCAAGGAACAACATCTGAAGCCTCAGTCCAGAAGAGCGCAGTCCTAGGAACATCGAAGATACTGCGCAGAACCCTCAAACTCCCAGGCCTTTGGTAGAGGACCCGAGCTTGAGGATGACATGGATACCACCCCCCTGCCGGGGGTGAGAAGGAGATATATATATATATATATATATAGAGAGAGAGAGAGAGAGAGTGTGGCATGGTGGTGTAGTGGATAGCGCTGTCCCCTCACAGCAAGAAGGTCCGGGTTCGAGCCCCGTGGCCGGTGCGGGCCTTTCTGTGTGGAGTTTGCATGTTGTCCATGTGGGTTTCCTCTGGGTGCTCTGGTTTCCCCCCACAGTCCAAAGACATGCAGGTTAGGTTAACTGGTGACTCTAAATTGACCGTAGGTGTGAGTGTGAATGGTTGTCTGTGTCTATGTGTCAGCCCTGTGATGACCTGGCGACTTGTCCAGGATGTACCCCGCCTTTCGCCCGTAGTCAGCTGGGACAGGCTCCAGCTTGCCTGCAACCCTGTAGAAGGATAAAGTGGCTAGAGATAATGAGATGATATATATATATATATAAAAGATTATTTTATTATAAACATGAAGGTAGAAAGAATTGAGATGCTTCTTCCAAAGTACATTCATACTTATAGTTAGTTTTTTTTTTTTTTTCTTTTTTATCAGACATCTAATTTATTGGGTTTGTTTACCTGACATGTTTCGACGTACAACTTCCGTCTTCCTCAGAGTGTCACCGGATGTTAATTGGTGACGCATCTTTTATCAGCTGCTGTTTCTGAAGGCGTGGCCTTCCTGTCTGGTTTGACAGGTCGGTCACGCCTTCTACTGTCTGTTTGTCCCCTGCAAGATGGCACTCCAGGTGTGGGAGAGCATGTATGCTCCCTCATCCCGGTTGATGGTCCTCGGGCTTCGCTTACGGATCTCCATGGCCTCCCTGATCCAGCGCTGGTGTTTGTTATCTTCTGTGCGGATGACTCTGGCATTCCCCCAGTCCATAATGTGATTTTCCCTTTTACAGTGATCTGTTATAGCTGACTTATAATTTTCCTGTTGTGCCTTTTCTTTTATTGTTCGGGTTTGTCTTGTAGCTGTCTCCTTTTCGCACTCTTTCTTATGTTCATGTTTTCTTGTGTTGAAACTCCTTCCTGTCTCCCCAATATAAGTTTTATTGCATAATTTACATGGAATCTCATATATGGTGTTGCATCTGTTGTCCGGATGTATTCTGTCTTTGGGATGCACCAGGATCTGACGGAGTGTTGTGTGTGGTTTGACAGGTGTGTTAACATTGTGTTTCCTCATTACTCTTTGAATGCGTTCAGTTATTCCCCTGATGTATGGTAATGTAACTACTCCCCTGTGTTCTTGTTTGTTAGTTTGTTTTTTCTCTTTCTTTTGTGTTTTGTTGTTTTTAACCTGTTCCGCCCCTTTGGATATTGCCCATTGTGGATATTGACATGCTTTCAGTGCGTGTTGTATATGTTGTTCCTCCTGTTCTTTGTCCTGTGGATCTGTAATTATTGCTGTGCGTTCATGTAATGTTCTAACTACGGATATTTTGTGCATTATGGGGTGTTCGGAAGTCCAGTTTAAATATTGGTCGGTGTGTGTGGGTTTTCTGTGTACTTTTATTTTGATATCCCAGGATATCAAAGAACAGGAGGAACAACATATACAACACGCACTGAAAGCATGTCAATATCCACAATGGGCAATATCCAAAGGGGCGGAACAGGTTAAAAACAACAAAACACAAAAGAAAGAGAAAAAACAAACTAACAAACAAGAACACAGGGGAGTAGTTACATTACCATACATCAGGGGAATAACTGAACGCATTCAAAGAGTAATGAGGAAACACAATGTTAACACACCTGTCAAACCAAACACAACACTCCGTCAGATCCTGGTGCATCCCAAAGACAGAATACATCCGGACAACAGATGCAACACCATATATGAGATTCCATGTAAATTATGCAATAAAACTTATATTGGGGAGACAGGAAGGAGTTTCAACACAAGAAAACATGAACATAAGAAAGAGTGCGAAAAGGAGACAGCTACAAGACAAACCCGAACAATAAAAGAAAAGGCACAACAGGAAAATTATAAGTCAGCTATAACAGATCACTGTAAAAGGGAAAATCACATTATGGACTGGGGGAATGCCAGAGTCATCCGCACAGAAGATAACAAACACCAGCGCTGGATCAGGGAGGCCATGGAGATCCGTAAGCGAAGCCCGAGGACCATCAACCGGGATGAGGGAGCATACATGCTCTCCCACACCTGGAGTGCCATCTTGCAGGGGACAAACAGACAGTAGAAGGCGTGACCGACCTGTCAAACCAGACAGGAAGGCCACGCCTTCAGAAACAGCAGCTGATAAAAGATGCGTCACCAATTAACATCCGGTGACACTCTGAGGAAGACGGAAGTTGTACGTCGAAACATGTCAGGTAAACAAACCCAATAAATTAGATGTCTGATAAAAAAGAAAAAAAAAACTAACTATATTTAATATAAGACATAATGAACGTAATCGAAAGATACATTCATACTTAACTGTCAGTGTCAGTCAGCAAGCCTGGTTATGGTTTTATATTGAATTGAATCATTTTGTATTGTGCCTACATGTACAACCCGGATTCCAAAAAAGTTGGGACAAAGTACAAATTGAAAATAAAAATGGAATGCAATGATGTGGAAGTTTCAAAATTCCATATTTTATTCAGAATAGAACATAGATGACATATCAAATGTTTAAACTGAGAAAATGTATCATTTAAAGAGAAAAATTAGGTGATTTTAAATTTCATGACAACAACACATCTCAAAAAAGTTGGGACAAGGCCATGTTTACCACTGTGAGACATCCCCTTTTCTCTTTACAACAGTCTGTAAACGTCTGGGGACTGAGGAGACAAGTTGCTCAGGTTTAGGGATAGGAATGTTAACCCATTCTTGTCTAATGTAGGATTCTAGTTGCTCAACTGTCTTAGGTCTTTTTTGTCATATCTTCCGTTTTATGATGCGCCAAATGTTTTCTATGGGTGAAAGATCTGGACTGCAGGCTGGCCAGTTCAGTACCCAGACCCTTCTTCTATGCAGCCATGATGCTGTAATTGATGCAGTATGTGGTTTGGCATTGTCATGTTGGAAAATGCAAGGTCTTCCCTGAAAGAGACGTCGTCTGGATGGGAGCATATGTTGCTCTAGAACCTGGATATACCTTTCAGCATTGATGGTGTCTTTCCAGATGTGTAAGCTGCCCATGCCACACGCACTAATGCAACCCCATACCATCAGAGATGCAGGCTTCTGAACTGAACGCTGATAACAACTTGGGTCGTCCTTCTCCTCTTTAGTCCGAATGACACGGCATCCCTGATTTCCATAAAGAACTTCAAATTTTGATTTGCCTGACCACAGAACAGTTTTCCACTTTGCCACAGTCCATTTTAAATGAGCCTTGGCCCAGAGAAGACGTCTGCGCTTCTGGATCATGTTTAAATACGGCTTCTTCTTTGAACTATAGAGTTTTAGCTGGCAACAGCGGATGGCACGGTGAATTGTGTTCACAGATACTGTTCTCTGGAAATATTCCTGAGCCCCTTTTGTGATTTCCAACACAGAAGCATGCCTGTATGTGATACAGTGCCGTCTAAGGGCCCAAAGATCATGGGCACCCAGTATGGTTTTCCGGCCTTGACCCTTACGCACAGAGATTCTTCCAGATTCTCTGAATCTTTTGATAATATTATGCACTGTATATGATGATATGTTCAAACTCTTTGCAATTTTACACTGTCGAACTCCTTTCTGATATTGCTCCACTATTTGTTGGCACAGAATTAGGAGGATTGGTGATCCTCTTCCCATCTTTACTTCTGAGAGCCGCTGCCACCCCAAGATGCTCTTTTTATACCCAGTCATGTTAATGACGTATTGCCAATTGACCTAATGAGTTGCAATTTGGTCCTTCAGCTGTTCCTTTTTTGTACCTATAACTTTTCCAGCCTCTTATTGCCCCTGTCCCAACTTTTTTGAGATGTGTTGCTGTCATGAAATTTCAAATGAGCCAATATTTGGCATGAAATTTCAAAATGTTACACTTTCGACATTTGATATGTTGTCTATGTTCTATTGTGAATACAATATCAGTTTTTGAGATTTGTAAATTATTGCATTCCATTTTTATTTACAATTTGTACTTTGTCCCAACTTTTTTGGAATCGGGGTTGTATTTTACAGCAGTAAATGGCGTCCATGCCTCATTAAAATTGTCTGATCTGATCACATGTGTAGGTACACACACGGTCCCTTTAAGAAACTACATTTCCCATCAGCCAACTTCCACGTTGACCTACGTCACGCCTGGGTGGGATTTCCAATGTCACATCCTCCATGAAAGCATAAGAAACTGAGCAACACTTCCTTCTGTCTCTTTGGTTCTAGGACTTGGATCCGTAGGCATAAAGAGACACAATCTCCTCGGCTCTGTGAACCACGCGGTAACAGACAAAGGGTACATCTGCTCTCAGAGCATCCACGATTCAGCGCGATTTTTGTTTACCTTTGGCCACGGTAAAAATCTGGAATCACGCGATTTTTAAACTCAGCTTGAGCTACAGCCGGTTTTTGTTTGTCTATTATCAAGTATGTACAAACTGCCGCCCAAAGCAGTTTTAATTAAAAGTTAGGAGTGACCGGAATTCCTCCTAATTAAAGCGCTGTGAACATTATTTTGATCAGAGACTTTCATCATGAGCGACCACGCGTCAGACCAGGAAATCCTCTGCTTTCTACAGAAGTGACTCACGTGCTCCACAACGGTGAAACTCCAAAAGTCTCGGAACATCTCATAATCTCGCGTAGAGGTGAGATACTGAAGTAAGACTGGCAAATTTTGGGCAGAAAAAGACTAGTCTTAGGAATTAGTTTATAAAGAAGTGTGAATTTACCCTCAGGAACTGTTTAAGTGTGCACACTGATTTTGTGTTCCATAAATGTTTTGTTCTCTCAGTTGTTTAATAGATAGGTTGCATGCTTTTCTCTATTCTTTCCTAACACTTTTAATTTCATTCTTACACACATTTTGACCTCATCAAGATTTCAGGGGATTTAGTAATGCTATAAGCTAGGAGGCTAGCTATACAGAGCTAATCTTTTGTCTCCAACACGTGGTCATCCTCCCCCACACCTTAGATAACATTCCTTTGTTCTTAACTCCACGAGATAGGATTCTTGGGGCCTTAGCTAGCCACACGGCTAATTCCTTTGTCTCGTTAGCAAGCTAGGCTAACCTTTGTTCAGGCCACATACACAGGCCTCACAAACACATCTTAGCTAGCATTCTTTTGTCTTGTTAGCAAGCTAGGCTAACCTTTCGCTTAAGCCACAAGGCCTACACTACGTGGACACACACACACACACACACACACACATCTTAGCTAGCAACTCAGAGCTAATTCTTTTCCACGTGGTGACACACATACCTCAGATAAAACACACACGCACGCACACACACAGATGCTCATCAAGTATATATCATATTTGTATATATTTCAGTTGACATTCATTTTTATCTTTGTTATAATAAATTCATTTATTATTGAAACTGTGTGTTTATTTGCTTCCATATTCCTTGAAGTCACACAATCTCAAAGAATTCCAAGGTGCATATAAGTTGTGTAATACGGTAAGTGATCATAATAATTTGGAACATACCATAATTTAGCTGTTTGGTAATTTATTATTAAACACCAAAATTAATGGTATAATTAATGAGACTGATTTAATGAGACTGATTCAATGATTTAATGAGATTGATCACTTAATTACCAATTTAACATGTAGGTGCAATTGGTAATTAAGTGATCACTCATTAAATCATTGAATCAGTGCAGCTATGAAGCTAACATGAGTCACTTTGTGCATCTATCACCCAGATACGAATCACTTTGTACAGCTATGAAGCTAACATGAATCACTCTGTGCAGCTATCACCCAAATACAAATCAGTTTGTGCAGCTATGAAGCTAACATGAGTCACTTTGTGCAGCTATGAAGCTAACATGAGTCACTTTGGGCAGCTATAAAGCTAACATGAATCACTCTGTGCAGCTATGAAGCTAACATGAATCACTCTGTGCAGCTATGAAGCTAACATGAATCACTTTGTGCAGCTATGAAGCTAACATGACTTACTTTGGGCAGCTATGAAGCTAACATGAGTGTGGCAGTGGCAGCGGGGGCGTGGTCAAGCGCAGGTCTGTGACAGGAGGGCGGAGCCAGGGAAGGTGAGTGGCAGAATCACTACACCTGACGGTAATTAACCTGTGTTTTGTGTGTCTTCCCAGTAACCGCACCCTATTTAAGGAGGCAGAGGGAGAGCAGAGGAGAGCTCCTCCCGGGACAAGAACACAGCGTGTGTGTGTGTGTTTCTCTAACAGAATCAAACTAGGCTGTTATACTGAAAAGTCTGGCAATAAAAAGCCGATTAGTACCAGAAGCTTTGTCCTGCCGTCCTCTGTGCTCCACCCACACTTCAGAGAGCTCTACAGTGGTGCCAAAACCCGGGACAAGGTGGAGCACCAACCTCGCAGCCCCATGGAATCCTCCCCATTCGTGGACCTGGTCCACGCCCTCGCCACGGCTCAGCAAAGCCAGCACCAGGCGCTCGTCACGCTCCGAAAGGAGCAAGACCGGCGCTTCGAAGCCCTGGTGCTGGCCCAGCAGGAAGATCATGAGGTGTTCCGGCATCTCCTCGCGTCGGCGGGGTCCACCAGCGCCCCGGCCGCGGGCCCGTCTCCCCTCACTGTGACCAAGATGGGCCCGCAGGACGACCCCGAGGCGTTTCTCACATTGTTCAAGCAGGTCGCAGAAGCCTCGGGGTGGCCGATGGAGCAGCGCGCCACCTCCCCCTCCTGACGGGAGAGGCGCAGCTGGCCGTGCTACAGCTCCCCGCCGACCGCCGGCTGGCCTACACGGACCTTCGCCGGGCCGTGCTCCAGCGCGTGGGGCGCACACCAGAACAACAGCGCCAGCGCTTCTGCGCGCTGTGGTTGGAGGAAGTCGGCCGGCCGTTCGCGTTCGGCCAGCAGCTCCGGGACGCCTGCTGGTGGTGGCTAAGGGCTGACGATCGCGACGCCGAGGGAATCATCGATCAGGTGGTGCTGGAGCAGTTCATCGCCCACTTACCAGCCGGAACCGTGGAGTGGGTCCAGTGCCACCGCCCGGCGTCGCTGGATCAGGCAGTAGGACTGGCGGAGGATCATTTGGCAGCTGTTCCGGCGGCAGGACAACCGACGATGTCTTCTCTCCTCTTCTCTCTCTCTTTCTCCCCTCCCTTCTGTGTCCCGTCCTCGCCCCATTCCCCCACCACGGAGGCGGGGGCCGGCTCCACCCCAGCCGGCCCGCCGCACCCGTGGTGCCCTCCCGTTTCTCCCTTCTGTGTCTGTCTCTCCCCCGCCCAGGTGAGTGAGCCCCAGAGCACCGGTGCAGAGGGAAAGCCCGGGCCGGTTTGGTGGTGCTGCGGGGAGCCGGGTCACCTGCAACAACAGTGCACAGCAATGGCGGTGGGCGCGGTGGTACGGATCCCCGATGCGCCAGAAGCTGCCCTCGATCGGGCCGGAGCATATCGCATACCGGTGAGTGTACAAGGGGCTACATATCAGGCGTTGGTGGATTCTGGTTGCAATCAGACCTCGATCCGCCAAAGCCTGGTGCAAGACGAGGCATTGGGGGGGAACACAGGGGGTGAAGGTGTTGTGTGTGCACGGGGATGTTCACAGCTACCCTTTGGTGTCAGTCCACATATATTTCAGAGGGGAAAAATCTATAGTGAAGGCGGCGGTTAATCCTTGCCTTACCCACTCTTTAATTTTGGGGACTGATTGGCCGGGATTTCGGGGTTTAATGACACGCCTAGTAAAGAGTGGGTCCTGCCATTTGACAGGGGGAGGTCCCGGTGTCGCTTTGGCTGGAGCTGCTGTCGCAGAGCCATCTACGTCATCTCCGCGACAGAGTGAGGAGCCGCCGGCTCCTCCTCTTTCTGTTGGGGAATCCCTCGCGGATTTCCCATTAGAACAATCACGAGACAAGACTCTGCGACATGCGTTTGACCAAGTGAGAGTAATCGATGGTCAAACACTCCAGCCGAACGCCACCCCGTCCTTCCCCTATTTTTCTATTATGAAGGATAGATTATACCGAGTGACGCAGGACACTCAGACGAAAGAGCGAGTCACACAGCTGTTAATTCCAAAGAGCCGCCGGGAATTGGTATTTCAGGCAGCTCACTTTAATCCCATGGCTGGACACCTAGGACAGCATAAGACACTAGCCCGGATAATGGCCCGATTCTATTGGCCGGGGATTCGCGGCGATGTCCGTAAGTGGTGTACGGCATGCCGCGAATGCCAGTTAGTAAATCCAGCGGCCATTCCAAAAGCGCCTTTGCGCCCCCTACCATTAATCGAGACCTCGTTCGAAAGAATTGGGATGGATCTCATTGGGCCATTAGATCGGTCAACACGAGGGTACCGCTTTATATTGGTTCTGGTGGACTATGCAACACGATACCTGGAAGCGGTGCCTCTTCGCGATATCTCAGCATGCAGTATTGCGGAGGACCTCTTCCACGTCATCTCCCAGGTTGGAATCCCGAAAGAGATTCTGACTGATCAAAGCACCTCGTTTATGTCACGAACACTGAGCGAACTGTATGGGCTATTAGGTATTAAGCCAATCCGCACCAGTGTTTATCACCCACAAATGGATGGTTTAGTTGAACGGTTCGATCGCACCCTCAAGAATATAATTAAAAAATTCGTAAGTGAGGACGCACGTAACTGGGATAAATGGCTCGAACCCTTGTTATTTGCAGTGCGAGAGGTCCCCCAAGCCTCCACGGGGTTCTCCCTGTTTGAATTGTTATACGGGCGTAAGCCGCGCGGCATTTTAGATGTGCTGTGGGAAAATTGGGAGGAGGGACCTTCACAGAGTAAAAATGAAATTCAGTACGTTATGGACCTGCGCGCAAAACTCCACACGCTCACCCACCTAACTCAGGAGAATTTGCGGCAGGCCCAGGAACGGCATGCCCGCCTGTACAACAAGGGCACGCGCCTTAGAGAGTTCACTCCGGGAGATAAGGTACTCATACTGTTGCCCACGTCGAGCTCCAAATTAATCGCCAAGTGGCAAGGACCCTTTGAGGTCACACGGCGAGTCGGGGACGTCGACTATGAGGTAAGGCGAATGGACAGGGAGGGGGCGCTACAGATCTACCACCTCAATCTGCTTAAACTCTGGAACGAGGAGGTCCCCGTGGCGTTGGTGTCGGTAGTTCCGGAGAAGGCGGAGCTGGGACCGGAGGTTCAAAAAGGGACATTGGCATCACGTACCTCTCCGGTCCCCTGTGGAGACCACCTCTCCCCGACCCAACTCACGGAGGTCGCCCAGTTGCAGGCCGAGTTTTCGGATGTGTTCTCGCCCCTGCCCGGTCGCACTAACCTCATAGAACACCACATAGAGACGCCCCCGGGTGTGGTAGTGCATAGCCGCCCTTACAGGCTACCCGAACACAAAAAAAAGGTGGTTCGGGAAGAACTTCAGGCCATGCTCGAAATGGGCATCGTCAAGGAGTCCCACAGTGACTGGAGCAGCCCGGTGGTCTTGGTATCCAAGGCCGACGGGTCGGTCCGGTTCTGTGTGGACTATAGAAAAGTCAACGCAGTGTCTAAATTCGACGCGTACCCAATGCCTCGTATTGATGAGCTGCTCGATCAACTAGGCATGGCTCGCTTTTACTCGACACTGGATTTGATGAATGGATATTAGCAGATCCCCTTGACTCCATTATCCCGGGAGAAAACGGCCTTTTCCACACCGTTCAGCTTACACCAATTCGTCACACTTCCGTTTGGGCTGTTTGGGGCGCCCGCTACGTTTCAGCGGCTGATGGACAGGGTCCTCCGGCCCCACGCCACCTATGCAGCCGCATATCTGGATGATATTATCATCTATAGTAACGACTGGCAGCGGCAACTGCAACACCTGAGGGCCGTCCTTAGGTCGCTGAGGTGGGCGGGTCTCACTGCCAAACCGAAGAAGTGTGCGATTGGGCGGGTGGAAGTATGGTATCTGGGCTTCCACTTGGACAACAGGCAGGTGCATCCCCAAATTAATAAGATGGCAGTGATTGCGGCCTGCCCGAGGCCCAAGACCAAAGAGGGGGTGAGACAGTTCCTGGGGCTGGCTGGCTACTATCGTAGGTTTATACCTAATTATTCGGACGTCACCAGCCCGCTGACTGACCTCACTAAAAAGGGGGCGCCAGATCCGGTCCAGTGGACGGAGCAGTGCCAGCGGGCTTTCTCTGAGGTAAAGGCTGCACTGTGTGGGGGGCCACTATTACACTCCCCTGACTTCTGTCTCCCTTTTGTGTTGCAGACCGACGCGTTGGACAGAGGGCTGGGGGCGGTGTTGTCCCAGGAGGTGGAGGACCACCCCATCCTGTACATTAGTAGGAAGCTGTCGGTGCGGGAGGGGCGCTACAGCACTATTGAGAAGGAATGCCTGGCGATCAAGTGGGCGGTCCTCGCCCTCCGTTACTACCTGCTGGGGCGCCCTTTCACCCTCTGTTCAGACCACGCACCCCTCCAGTGGCTCCACCGCATCAAAGAAGCCAATGCACGGATCACCCGTTGGTACCTGGCACTCCAACCCTTCAATTTCAAGGTGGTCCACAGGCCGGGGGCGCAGATCGTCGTGGTGGACTTCCTCTCCCGTCAAGGGGGGGGGGGGGGGGGGGGGGGGGAGAGTCGGCTGCGCGCCGGACGGGCGCCCAGCCTGAGTCGGGCGGTGGGGGTATGTGGCAGCGGGGGCGTGGTCAAGCGCCGGTCTGTGACAGGAGGGCGGAGCCAGGGACGGTGAATGGCAGAATCACTACACCTGACGGTAATTAACCTGTGTTTTGTGTCTATTCCCAGTAACCGCGCCCTATTTAAGGAGGCAGAGGGAGAGCAGAGGAGAGATCCTCCAGGGACAAGAACACAGCGTGTGTGTGTGTGTTTCTCTTACAGAATCAAACTAGGCTGTTATACTGAAAAGTCTGGCAATAAAAAGCCTATTAGTAACTGAAGCTTTGTCCTGCCGTCCTCTGTGCTTCACCCACACATCAGAGAGCTCTACAATGAGTCACTTTGTGCAGCTATCACCCAAATACGAATCACTTTGTGCAGCTATGAAGCGAACATGAGTCACTTTGTGCAGCTATGAAGCTAACATGAATCACTTTGTGCAGCTATGAAGCTAACATGAATCACTATGTGCAGCTATCAAGCTAACATGAATCACTTTGTGCAGCTATCAAGCTAACATGAATCACTTTATGCAGCTATCAAGCTAACATGAACCACTCTGTGCAGCTATGAAGCTAACATGACTCACTTTGTGTAGCTATGAAGTTAACATGAATCACTTTGTGCAGCTATGAAGCAAACATGAGTCACTTTGTGCAGCTATGAAGTTAACATGAATCAATTTGTGCAGCTATGAAGCTAACATGACTCACTTTGTGCAGCTATCAAGCTAACATGAATGACTTTGTGCAGCTATCAAGCTAACATGAATCACTTTGTGCAGCTATCAAGCTAACATGAATCACTCTGTTCAGCGATGAAGCTAACATGACTCATTTTGTGCAGCTATCACCCAAATACGAATCACTTTTTGCAGCTATGAAGCTAACATGAATCACGATGTGCAGCTATCAAGCTAACATGAATGACTTTGTGCAGCTATCAAGCTAACATGAATCACTTTGTGCAGCTATCAAGCTAACATGAATCACTCTGTGCAGCTATCAAGCTAACATGAATGACTTTGTGCAGCTATGAAGCTAACATGACTCACTTTGTGTAGCTATGACGCTAACATGAATCACTCTGTGCAGCTATGAAGCTGACATGAATGACTTTGTGCAGCTATGAAGCTAACATGAATCACTTTGTGCAGCTATCAAGCTAACATGAATCACTCTGTGCAGCTATCAAGCTAACATGAATGACTTTGTGCAGCTATGAAGCTAACATGACTCACTTTGTGCAGCTATGAAGCTAACATGAATCACTCTGTGCAGCTATGAAGCTGACATGAATGACTTTGTGCAGCTATGAAGCTAACATGAATCACTTTGTGCAGCTATCAAGCTAACATGAATCACTCTGTGCAGCTATCAAGCTAACATGAATGACTTTGTGCAGCTATCAAGCTAACATGAATCACTTTGTGCAGCTATCAAGCTAACATGAATCACTCTGTTCAGCGATGAAGCTAACATGACTCATTTTGTGCAGCTATCACCCAAATACGAATCACTTTTTGCAGCTATGAAGCTAACATGAATCACGATGTGCAGCTATGAAGCTAACATGAATCACTTTGTGCAGCTATGAAGCTAACATAAATCACTCTGTGCAGCTATCAAGCTAACATGAATCACTCTGTGCAGCTATGAAGCTAACATGAAATCACTCTGTGAAGCTATCAAGCTAACATGAATCAATCTGTGCAGCTATGAAGCTAACATGAATCACTTTGTGTAGCTATGAAGCTAACATGAATCACTTTGTGCAGCTATGAAACTAACATGAATCACTTTGTGCAGCTATGAAGCTAACATGAATCACTATGTGCAGCTATCAAGCTAACATGACTCACTATGTGCAGCTATGAAGCTAACATGAATCACTTTGTGCAGCAATGAAGCTAACATGAATCACTTTGTGCAGCTATGAAGCTAACATGAATCACTCTGTGCAGCTATCAAGCTAACATGAACCACTCTGTGCAGCTATGAAGCTAACATGACTCACTTTGTGTAGCGATGAAGCTAACATGAATCACTTTGTGCAGCTATGAAGCAAACATGAGTACTTTGTGCAGCTCTGAAGCTAACATGACTCACTTTGTGCAGCTATGAAGCTAACATGAATCACTCTGTGCAGCTATGAAGCTGACATGAATGACTTTGTGCAGCTATGAAGCTAACATGAATCACTTTGTGCAGCTATCAAGCTAACATGAATCACTCTGTGCAGCTATCAAGCTAACATGAATGACTTTGTGCAGCTATCAAGCTAACATGAATCACTTTGTGCAGCTATCAAGCTAACATTAATCACTTTGTGCATCTATGAAGCTAACATGAATCACTCTGTTCAGCGATGAAGCTAACATGACTCATTTTGTGCAGCTATCACCCAAATACGAATCACTTTTTGCAGCTATGAAGCTAACATGAATCACGATGTGCAGCTATGAAGCTAACATGAATCACTTTGTGCAGCTATGAAGCTAACATAAATCACTCTGTGCAGCTATCAAGCTAACATGAATCACTCTGTGAAGCTATCAAGCTAACATGAATCAATCTGTGCAGCTATGAAGCTAACATGAATCACTTTGTGTAGCTATGAAGCTAACATGAATCACTTTGTGCAGCTATGAAACTAACATGAATCACTTTGTGCAGCTATGAAGCTAACATGAATCACTATGTGCAGCTATCAAGCTAACATGACTCACTATGTGCAGCTATGAAGCTAACATGAATCACTTTGTGCAGCAATGAAGCTAACATGAATCACTTTGTGCAGCTATGAAGCTAACATGAATCACTCTGTGCAGCTATCAAGCTAACATGAACCACTCTGTGCAGCTATGAAGCTAACATGACTCACTTTGTGTAGCGATGAAGCTAACATGAATCACTTTGTGCAGCTATGAAGCAAACATGAGTACTTTGTGCAGCTCTGAAGCTAACATGACTCACTTTGTGCAGCTATGAAGCTAACATGAATCACTCTGTGCAGCTATGAAGCTGACATGAATGACTTTGTGCAGCTATGAAGCTAACATGAATCACTTTGTGCAGCTGTCAAGCTAACATGAATCACTCTGTGCAGCTATCAAGCTAACATGAATGACTTTGTGCAGCTATCAAGCTAACATGAATCACTTTGTGCAGCTATCAAGCTAACATTAATCACTTTGTGCATCTATGAAGCTAACATGAATCACTCTGTTCAGCGATGAAGCTAACATGACTCATTTTGTGCAGCTATCACCCAAATACGAATCACTTTTTGCAGCTATGAAGCTAACATGAATCACGATGTGCAGCTATGAAGCTAACATGAATCACTTTGTGCAGCTATGAAGCTAACATAAATCACTCTGTGCAGCTATCAAGCTAACATGAATCACTCTGTGAAGCTATCAAGCTAACATGAATCAATCTGTGCAGCTATGAAGCTAACATGAATCACTTTGTGTAGCTATGAAGCTAACATGAATCACTTTGTGCAGCTATGAAACTAACATGAATCACTTTGTGCAGCTATGAAGCTAACATGAATCACTATGTGCAGCTATCAAGCTAACATGACTCACTATGTGCAGCTATGAAGCTAACATGAATCACTTTGTGCAGCAATGAAGCTAACATGAATCACTTTGTGCAGCTATGAAGCTAACATGAATCACTCTGTGCAGCTATCAAGCTAACATGAACCACTCTGTGCAGCTATGAAGCTAACATGACTCACTTTGTGTAGCGATGAAGCTAACATGAATCACTTTGTGCAGCTATGAAGCAAACATGAGTACTTTGTGCAGCTCTGAAGCTAACATGACTCACTTTGTGCAGCTATGAAGCTAACATGAATCACTCTGTGCAGCTATGAAGCTAACATGAATGACTTTGTGCAGCTATGAAGCTAACATGAATCACTTTGTGCAGCTATCAAACTAACATTAATCACTTTGTGCATCTATGAAGCTAACATGAATCACTCTGTGCAGCGATGAAGCTAACATGACTCATTTTGTGCAGCTATCACCCAAATACGAATCACTTTGTGCAGCTATCAAGCTAACATGAATCACTATGTGCAGCAATGAAGCTAACATGAATCACTTTGTGCAGCTATGAAGCTAACATGACTCACTTTGGGCAGCTATCAAGCTAACATGAATCACTCTGTGCAGCTATGAAGCTAACATGAATGACTTTGTGCAGCTATGAAGCTAACATGAATCAATTTGTGCAGCTATCAAGCTAACATTAATCACTTTGTGCATCTATGAAGCTAACATGAATCACTCTGTGCAGCGTTGAAGCTAACATGAGTCATTTTGTGCAGCTATCACCCAAATACGGATCACTTTGTGCAGCTATGAAGCTAACATGAATCACGATGTGCAGCTATGAAGCAAACATGACTCACTTTGTGCAGCTATGAAGGTAACATGAATCACTCTGTGCAGCTATGAAGCTAACATGACTCACTTTGTGCAGCTATCAAGCTAACATGAATCACTCTGTGCAGCTATGAAGCTAACATGACTCACTATGTGCAGCTATGAAGCTAACATGAATCACTTTGTGCAGCTATGAAGCTAACATGAAACACTTTGTGCAGCTATGAAGCTAACATGAATCACTCTGTGCAGCTATCAAGCTAACATGAACCACTCTGTGCAGCTATGAAGCTAACATGAAATCACTCTGTGAAGCAATCAAGCTAACATGAATCAATCTGTGCAGCTATGAAGCTAACATGAATCACTTTGTGTAGCTATGAAGCTAACATGAATCACTTTGTGCAGCTATGAAGCTAACATGAACCACTCTCTGCACCTATGAAGCTAACATGAATCACTTTGTGCAACTATGAAGCTAACATGAATCACTTTGTGCAGCTATGAAGCTAACATGAATCACGTTGTGCAGCTATGAAGTTAACATGAACCACTTTGTGCAGCTATGAAGCTAACATGAATCACTTTGTGCAGCTATGAAGCTAACATGAATCATTTTGTGCAGCTATGAAGCTAACATGAATCAGGCTGTGCAGCTATGAAGCTTACATGAATCACTTTGTGAAGCTATCACCCAAATACGAATCGCTTTGTGCAGCTATGAAGCTAACATGAATCACTATGTGGAGCTATGAAGCTAACATGACTCACTTTGTGCATCTATCACCCAAATACGAATCACTTTGTGCAGCGATGAAGCTAACATGAATCACTTTGTGCAGCTATGAAGTTAACATGAATCACTTTGTGCAGCTATGAAACTAACATGAATCACTTTGTGCAGCTATGAAGCTAACATGAATCACTTTGTGCAGCTATGAAGCTAACATGAATCAGGCTGTGCAGCTATGAAGCTTACATGAATCACTTTGTGCAGCTATCACCCAAATACAAATCACTTTGTGCAGCTATGAAGCTAACATGAATCACTATGTGCAGCAATGAAGCTAACATGACTCACTTTGTGCATCTATCAGCCAAATACGAATCACTTTGTGCAGCGATGAAGCTAACATGAATCCCTTTGTGCAGCTATGAAGCTAACATGAATCAGGCTGTGCAGCTATGAAGCTAACATGAATCACTTTGTGCACCTATCACCCAAACGAATCACTTTGTGCAGCTATAAAGCAAACATGAATCACTATGTGCAGCTATGAAGCTAACATGACTCACTTTGTGCATCTATCACCCAAATACGAATCACTTTGTGCAGCTGTGAAGCTAACATGAATCACTTTTTTATGCTTTGAAGCTAACATGAATCACTTTGTGCAGCTTTGAAGCTAACATGAATCACTTTGTGCCTCCATGAAGCTAAAATGAATCACTTTGTGCAGCTATGAAGCTAACATGAATGACTTTGTGCTGCTATGAAGCTAACACGAATCACTATGTGCAGCTATGAAGCTGACATGAATCACACTGTGCAGCTATGAAACTAAAATTACTCACTATGTGCAGGTATGAAGCTAACATGAATCACGATGTGCAGCTAGGAAGCTAACATGAATCACTTTGTGCAGCTATGAAGCTAACATGAATCACTTTGTGCAGCTATGAAGCTAACATGACTCACTTTGTGCAGATATCACCCAAATTCGATTCACTTTGTGCAGCTATGAAGCTAACATGAATCACTTTGTGCAGCGATGAAGCTAACATGACTCACTTTGTGCAGCTATCACCCAAATTCGATTCACTTTGTGCAGCTATGAAGCTAACATGAATCACTTTGTGCAGCTATGAAGCTAACATGAATCACTTTGTGCAGCTATTAAGCTAACATGAATCACTTTGTGCAGCTATGAAGCTAACATGAATCACTATGTGCAGCTATGAAGCTAACATGAATCATTCTGTGCAGCTATCAAGCTAACATGAATCACTTTGTGCAGCTATCAAGCTAACATGAATCACTCTGTGCAGCTATCAAGCTAACATGAATCACTATGTGCAGCTATCAAGCTAACATGAATCACTTTGTGCAGGTATGAAGCTAACATGAATCACTTTGTGCAGCTATGAAGCTAACATGAATCACTTTGTGCAGCTATGAAGCTAACATGACTCACTTTGTGCAGCTATGAAGCTAACATGAATCACTTTGTGCAGCGATGAAGCTAACATGACTCACTTTGTGCATCTATCACCCAAATACGAATCACTCTGTGTAGCTATGAAGCTAACATGAATCACTTTGTGCAGCTATGAAGCTAACATGACTCACTTTGTGCATCTATCACCCAAATACGAATCACTCTGTGTAGCTATGAAGCTAACATGAATCACTTTATGCATCTATGAAGCTAACATGAATCACTTTGTGCAGCGATGAAGCTAACATGACTCATTTTGTGCAGCTATCACCCAAATACGAATCACTTTGTGCAGCTATCAAGCTAACATGAATCACTATGTGCAGCTATGAAGCTAACATGAATCACTTTGTGCAGCTATGGAGCTAACATGACTCACTTTGGGCAGCTATCAAGCTAACATGAATCACTCTGTGCAGCTATGAAGCTAACATGAATGACTTTGTGCAGCTATGAAGCTAACATGAATCACTTTGTGCAGCTATCAAGCTAACATTAATCACTTTGTGCATCTATGAAGCTAACATGAATCACTCTGTGCAGCGTTGAAGCTAACATGAGTCATTTTGTGCAGCTATCACCCAAATACGGATCACTTTGTGCAGCTATGAAGCTAACATGAATCACGATGTGCAGCTATGAAGCTAACATGACTCACTTTGTGCAGCTATGAAGGTAACATGAATCACTCTGTGCAGCTATCAAGCTAACATGAATCACTCTGTGCAGCTATGAAGCTAACATGACTCACTATGTGCAGCTATGAAGCTAACATGAATCACTTTGTGCAGCTATGAAGCTAACATGAAACACTTTGTGCAGCTATGAAGCTAACATGAATCACTCTGTGCAGCTATCAAGCTAACATGAACCACTCTGTGCAGCTATGAAGCTAACATGAAATCACTCTGTGAAGCAATCAAGCTAACATGAATCAATCTGTGCAGCTATGAAGCTAACATGAATCACTTTGTGTAGCTATGAAGCTAACATGAATCACTTTGTGCAGCTATGAAGCTAACATGAATCACTTTGTGCAGCTATGAAGCTAACATGAATCACTTTGTGCAGCTATAAAGTTAACATGAACCACTTTGTGCAGCTATGAAGCTAACATGAATCACTTTGTGCAGCTATGAAGCTAACATGAATCACTTTGTGCAGCTATGAAGCTTACATGAATCACTTTGTGCAGCTATCACCCAAATACGAATCGCTTTGTGCAGCTATGAAGCTAACATGAATCACTATGTGGAGCTATGAAGCTAACATGACTCACTTTGTGCATCTATCACCCAAATACGAATCACTTTGTGCAGCTATGAAGCTAACATGAATCACTTTGTGCAGCTATGAAGCTAACATGAATCAGGCTGTGCAGCTATGAAGCTTACATGAATCACTTTGTGCAGCTATCACCCAAATACAAATCACTTTGTGCAGCTATGAAGCTAACATGAATCACTATGTGCAGCTATGAAGCTAACATGACTCACTTTGTGCATCTATCAGCCAAATACGAATCACTTTGTGCAGCGATGAAGCTAACATGAATCCCTTTGTGCAGCTATGAAGCTAACATGAATCAGGCTGTGCAGCTATGAAGCTAACATGAATCACTTTGTGCACCTATCACCCAAACGAATCACTTTGTGCAGCTATAAAGCAAACATGAATCACTATGTGCAGCTATGAAGCTAACATGACTCACTTTGTGCATCTATCACCCAAATACGAATCACTTTGTGCAGCTGTGAAGCTAACATGAATCACTTTTTTATGCTTTGAAGCTAACATGAATCACTATGTGCAGCTATCAAGCTAACATGAATCACTTTGTGCAGGTATGAAGCTAACATGAATCACTTTGTGCAGCTATGAAGCTAACATGAATCACTTTGTGCAGCTATGAAGCTAACATGACTCACTTTGTGCAGCTATCAAGCTAACATGAATCACTCTGTGCAGCTATGAAACTAACATGAATCACTTTGTGCAGCTATGAAGCTAACATGAATCACTTTGTGCAGCGATGAAGCTAACATGACTCACTTTGTGCATCTATCACCCAAATACGAATCACTCTGTGTAGCTATGAAGCTAACATGAATCACTTTGTGCAGCTATGAAGCTAACATGACTCACTTTGTGCAGCTATCAAGCTAACATGAATCACTCTCTGCAGCTATGAAACTAACATGAATCACTTTATGCATCTATGAAGCTAACATGAATCACTTTGTGCAGCGATGAAGCTAACATGACTCACTTTGTGCATCTATCACCCAAATACGAATCACTTTGTGCAGCTATGAAGCTAACATGAATCACTATGTGCAGCTATGAAGCTAACATGAATCACTTTGTGCAGCTATGAAGCTAACATGAATCACTTTGTGCAGCTATCAAGCTAACATGAATCACTCTGTGCAGCTATCAAGCTAACATGAATCACTATGTGCAGCTATCAAGCTAACATGAATCACTTTGTGCAGGTATGAAGCTAACATGAATCACTTTGTGCAGCTATGAAGCTAACATGAATCACTTTGTGCAGCTATGAAGCTAACATGACTCACTTTGGGGAGCTATCAAGCTAACATGAATCACTCTGTGCAGCTATGAAGCTAACATGAATCACTTTGTGCATTTATGAAGCTAACATGAATCACTCTGTGCAGCGATGAAGCTAACATGACTCATTTTGTGCAGCTATCAAGCTAACATGAATCACTCTGTGCAGCTATGAAACTAACATGAATCACTTTGTGCAGCTATGAAGCTAACATGAATCACTTTATGCATCTATGAAGCTAACATGAATCACTTTGTGTAGCGATGAAGCTAACATGACTCACTTTGTGCATCTATCACCCAAATACGAATCACTTTGTGCAGCTATGAAGCTAACATGAATCACTATGTGCAGCTATGAAGCTAACATGAATCACTTTGTGCAGCTATGAAGCTAACATGACTCACTTTGTGCAGCTATCACCCAAATACGAATCACTGTGTGCATCTATGAAGCTAATATGAATCACTTTGTGCATCTGTGAAGCTAACATGACTCACTTTGTGCAGCTATCACCCAAATATGAATCACTTTGTGCAGCTCTGAAGCTAACATGAATCACTCTGTGCAGCTATGAAGCTAACATGACTCACTTTGTGCAGCTATCACCCAAATATGAATCACTTTGTGCAGCTATGAAGCTAACATGACTCACTTTGTGCAGCTATGAAGCTAACATGACTCACTTTGTGCAGCTATCAAGCTAACATGAATCACTCTGTGCAGCTATGAAACTAACATGAATCACTTTGTGCAGCTATGAAGCTAACATGAATCACTTTATGCATCTGTGAAGCTAACATGAATCACTTTGTGCAGCGATGAAGCTAACATGAATCACTTTGTGCAGCGATGAAGCTAACATGACTCACTTTGTGCATCTATCACCCAAATACGAATCACTTTGTGCAGCTATGAAGCTAACATGAATTACTCTGTGCAGCTATGAAGCTAGCATGAATCACTTTGTACAGCAATGAAGCTAACATGAATCACTTTGTGCAGCTATGAAGCTAACATGAATCACTCTGTGCAGCTATGAAACTAACATGACTCACTATGTGCAGCGATGAAGCTAACATGAATCACTTTGTGCAGCTATGAAGCTAACATGAATCACTTTGTCCAGCTATGAAGCTAACATGACTCACTTTGTGCATCTATCACCCAAATACGAATCACTTTGTGCAGCCATGAAGCTTACATGAATCACTTTGTGCAGCTATGAAGCTAACATGAATCACTTTGTGCAGCTATGAAGCTAACATGAATCACTTTGTGCAGCTATGAAGCTAACATGAATCACTATGTGCAGCTATGAAGCTAACTTAGTTAGTTAGTTAGAACTTTATTTATCCCCATGGGGCAATTGTATTTGCTGTACAGTCGCTGGCACAAGACATGAGACACAGACAGGCATACAAAACAACAGAAAAAACACATACACAGAAAATTGCTATTCACACACTAATACTACATTGGTTGACTGAATTACCACTTGCCCTCATTTAGGGCTTTTATCGCTTGGGGTACAAAAGAAAACCTTGACCTGTTTTTGGACAGCAGGGGGGGACAAAACCGACGTCCAGATGGCAGGAGTTGAAATGAAGAGGACAGCGGGTATGTGTATTGTTCAATAATGTTATCAGCCTTTTTAACAAGTCTGTCTCTATAAATACTTTCCATACTTGGCAGAGTGATCCCAAGAAGCTTGCTGGCAGTAGAGACTGTCTTTCTGACCACGTTTTTCTGTGCCTCAGTGGCATTGCCAAACCAGCAAGTAATACAGAAGGTTAAAACACTTTCAATAAAAGCAGTATAAAACATGTGAAGCATCTTTTTGTCAACCTTAAAAAACAAGCAGTTTCTTTAAGAAGTACATTCTTTGCTGTGTCTTGGTATGCAGTAAATCAGTCCATGAGTCCCATTTCAGCTTATTGTCAAGTACGACACCCAGGTATTTATAAGTGGAGACAGTCTGAATGGTCTCTCCCATCACAACTGTGGCAGAGGATGAGTGTGACCTTCTAAAATCAATAGACATTTCCTTTGTCTTCTTTGTGTTTAAAATCAGGCTTGACCTTTTACACCACGCTAAAAAGAAATCTAAAACTGGGCCATGATCACTTTCTCCATCCTCTAGGAGGCTGACTAGTGCTGTGTCATCTGCATATTTGATAAAATGTCTGTTGGGGAAAGTGCTAGTGCATGCATTTGTGTATAAAATAAAAAGTAAGGGAGATAAAACACAACCTTGTGGGGAGCCCATGGATGTAGTCATAGTGTCAGAGAGGAGAGAGCCAACTCTGACGCGCTGAGCTCTACCGGTCAGGAAGTCCATAATCCAACAAATAAGACCAGCATTAAGGTTAAAATCATTAGCAAGTATCCCTGCAAGAGTCTTTGGTAGCATAGTGTTAAAAGCAGAGGAAAAGTCCACAAATAAAATCTTTGCATGGGCCTTAGATTTTTCAAGGTGCATGTGCAAAAGGTTGCATTAGTGTTAAAATGGCATCCTCCACCCCCCTGGAGGCTTGATATGCAAACTGCAGGGGGTCCATGAGCTTGTAGGTTTGGGACACAATGTGCTGCTTTACCAGACGCTCCAAGCACTTCATGACCAAGGATGTCAGTGCTATTGGCCGGAAGTCATTGGGTTCTGAGGGTCTGGGCTTTTTTGGAACAGGTACAATTGTAGAAGTCTTCCACAGAAAAGGGACTTTACAGAGGTTGAGAGAGGAATTAAAAATGTCAGTAAAAACAGGGGCCAGTTGTTCGGCACAGTTCTTTAAAACACTACCACAGATGTTGTCTGGACCAGGGCTTTTCCTAGGGTTAGTATGCCTAAACATCCTAAGAACATCAAATTGCCTGATATTCCACTCAGATGCAGAGGGGGGAGAGGGCAGTGGTGGGGTGCCACCGGTGTCATTGTTGCCGCTTTCAAAGCGGCAGAAGAAGTTGTTCAATTGGTTAACACCCTCTCTGCCCTCACCTCCAAGCATGTCTGAGCAATTGTTCCAGTCCAGAGAGGATTTTCCCCTGCCCTTGTGTGGGACATCGGTCATGGTCTTAATTCCCTGCCATGCTTCCCGGGAGTTGCCTGACTCCAGGGTAGCTTCAATCTTTTGTCTATAACTGTGTTTATCCAACTGTATTTGTCTTTTAATTTGTCTCTGTATGTCCCTCCTGCCTATGTCATCATGAGCCAGGTGTGCTTTTTTCTTTTCCATTATAAGGTGCTTTAGTTTGTTGGACACCCACGGTTTGTCGTTGGGAAACACTTTTTTGTTTTTTGTGGGTATGATAGAGTCTGTGCAAAAATTGATGTAGTCAGATTTTGCTTCTACCTGTTCATTTATATCGTCACAATTAAAAACGTCCCAATCTGTGCACTCAAAACATCCTTGTAGGGTCATTATACTCTCACTGTCCCACATTTTCACTGATTTTTTCTGGGGCTTTTCTCTTTCCAAAAGTCTCTGGTAAACAGGGCGAAGATAAACAACACTATGATCTGATGCCCCTAGTGGCGGGAGCAGGGATGAAAGGTAGGCATTTTTGACAGTTCCATAGCACAGGTCAAGGAATGCGTTTTTTCTAGAGGGACAGTCCACGTATTGATAATATGTGCGTAAGCACTTTTTCAGTGGACAGTTATTGAAATCTCCAAGGAAAAATCTCGGGGCGTCAGGGGAAAGGGATTCAATCTTCTGGGTGAGATTAAAAATAGCATCTAACGCCCTATTGGCGTTCGCTTTGGGATGAATGTATGCAACGGTGTAAAAGATCTGGGGAAACTCTCTTGGAAGATATGGGGGTCACAGAGAGACACAAAGCAGTTCAATATCGGGAGTACAAAGGCTCTCTCTCACCACCACAGTCCTACACCACTCGTCCCGAATGAGCAGACAGACACCGCCCCCTCGGATCTTCCCGGTAGTTGAAGGGTCCCGATCAGTGCGGAACACGGAAAATCCAGGGGGTCCCACCTCGCTGTCAGAGACGTTGCTGTCCAGCCACGTCTCTGTGATGGCCAGGATGCAGGCGCTCCGATACTCGTGCAGGTACCGGACATTCGCTGTCAGCTCGTCCGTTTTTGCTCTCAGGGACTGGGCGTTGATCAGCAGGGTGATGGGAAGAGGAAGTTTGTTTCTCAGTCTTCTGAGTTTCTGCCGAATGCCCCCTTTAGATCCCCGTTTGTGTCTTGTCCGGATAGTACATCTCTTTGGATTTCTTCTGAGGTAGTTTGGTATGGAGTTGATAATGAGTTTGTGATCCGTATGCATATGATCGCGCAACAGGAGAAGGAGAATTCCCTGCTGTATTGTGTTACACCTGCCACGCCAACACAGTCATGAAAGTGGCCACAGGTGAAGCAAGTGTTTAAAAACACTGCAAGCAGTCCAATTGCACACAAATATGCGAAGTCCATTGTAGCTTTAGTGCGAACTACATGCAAGATTAATCACATCCATCCAAACAATGACTGACGAGTAAATAAATAAGTAAACAAACAGAACACACACAGTGCCAAACGCGAACGACAGCAGGGCAGCCACAGCGCAGCGCCCGGAACCGGAAATTCGAATCACTTTGTGCAGCTATGAAGCTAACATGACTCACTTTGTGCATCTTTCACCCAAATATGAATCACTTTGTGCAGCCATGAAGCTAACATGAATCACTATGTGCAGCGATGAAGCTAACATGGATCACTTTGTGCAGCTATGAAGCTAACATGAATCACTTTGTGCAGCTATCACCCAAATACCAATCACTGTGTGCAGCTATGAAGCACTTTGTGCAGCTATGAAGCTAACATGACTCACTTTGTGCCGCTATCACCCAAATGCGAATCACTGTGTGCAGCTATGAAGCTATGAATCACTTTGTGCAGCTATGAAGCTAACATGACTCACTTTGTGCAGCTATCACCCAAATACGAATCACTGTGTGCAGCTATGAAGCTAACATGAATCACTTTGTGCAGCTATGAAGCTAACATGAATCACTTTGTGCAGCTATGACGCTAAAATGAATCACTTTGTGCAGCTATGAAGCTAACATGAATCACTTTGTGCAGCTATGACACTAACATGACTCACTTTGTGCAGCTATCACCCAAATACGAATCACTTTGTGCAGCTATGAAGCTAACATGACTCACTTTGTGCAGCTATCACCCAAATACGCATCCCTTTGTGCAGCTATCACCCAAATACGAATCACTGTGTGCAGCAATGAAGCTAACATGAATCACTACATGAAGTTATGAAGCTAACATGAATCACTTTGTGCAGCTGTGAAGCTAATATGAATCACTCTGTGCAGCTGCGAAGGTAACATGAATCACTCTGTGCAGTTGTGAAGCTAACATGAATCACTCTGGGCAGTTGTGAAGCTAACATGAATCACTCTGGGCAGCTATGAAGCTAACATGAATCACTCTGTGCAGCTATGAAGCTAACATGAATCACTTTGTATAGCTATGAAGCTAACATAAATCACTATGTGCAGCTATGAAGCTAACATGAATCACTTTGTGCAGCTATCACCCAAATACGAATCACTGTGTGCATTTATGAAGCTAACATGACTCACTATGTGCAGGTATGAAGCTAACATGACTCACTTTGTGCAGCTATGATGCTAAAATGAATCACTTTGTGCAGCTATGAAGCTAACATGACTCACTTTGTGCAGCTATCACCCAAATACGAATCACTTTGTGCAGCTATGAAGCTAACATGAATCACTTTGTGCAGCTATGAAGCTAACATGACTCACTTTGTGCAGCTATCGCCCAAATACAAATCACTGTGTGCAGCTATGCAGCTAACATGAATCACTCTGTGCAACTATCAAGCTCACATGAATCACTTTCTGCAGCTACGAAGCTAACATGAATCACTCGGTGCAGCTATGAAGCTAACATGAATCACTCGGTGCGGCTATGAAGCTAACATGAATCACTTTGTGCAGCTATGAAGCTAACATGACTCACTTTGTGCAGCTATGAAGCTAACATGACTCACTCTGTGCAGCTATGATGTTAACATGAATCACTTTGTGCAGAAATGAAGCTAACATGAATCACTCGGTCCAGCTATGAAGCTAACCACTCACTTTGTGCCAGGCTTGTTCAAAATTCAGAATTTCAGAATTTAATTCAATTCAGGAAGTGAATTTGAATTGAATTTGAATTGGCTCCACCCCCAGAGGATATGGAATTGAATGTGAATTGGAATTACAGGAAGTGGAATTTTAAATTCATTGCAATTCAGAGAAATTAATTCTAACCACATATCAGTCAGAATGCGATACTTTAGCATGTGTTTTTCTTCCAGATTGGAATAATTATATCTGAAACACAATAAATGCAATACAGAGACTATTATTAAGCATACATTCTTATATTGAAAAGCAATATTTTCATTTTAAAGTAATCAAATAACACAAAGCTGTGGTGAATGCAATTATTATTTTATTTACTTCATGGGGTAACAGTGTTGCATTTAATGATCATCAGCTCTTCAAACGTTTTATCATTGAGGCGGCATCGCTCTGGTCGGAATATCTTTCCACCAACACTAAATATCCTTTCAACAGGTGCAGAGGAAGCAGGTATGGCCAGATATTTGCATGCAAGTAGAGCAAGGTTTGGGAAACGATTTTGGTTTTCTTTCCTGAACAACAAAGGGTTGGTACCCTCTGCCAAACATGCGGCACTCAAGTAAACTGGGAGCTCATGTGAGGATGCATCAATTGGCACAGAAGTTGTTTGTGTATCCATGTAGGAAAAGAGTCTGGGGCGTTTGCGTGGTTGGGTATTCATGTCAGAAGTGGCTTTTGGACGTACAGAATCAACTTTTGCAGTGAGGAGGTTTCTGATTGTGTTCTGTTCTTCACCGTTACACCAGTCTAGCTTGAATCTTGGATCAAGAGTTGCAGCCATCTGGAAGCACTCCATATCTTCATATTTTCCAAGTCGCCTCTCGAGTGCGGTTTGTAAGGTGCACAGGAACTTCTTGTTCCCAGTCATTTTGGCATATTTAATGGCATGTCTCAGTCCTCTCACACAAGGAATAACATAGCTTGATGTTACAGCTTTCTCTGCCTGACAGCGGTCTGTGACCTCCTCAAAGGGTTCTAAAACCTCAGAGTTCCTCAATGATTTTAAGTTCGTATGGTGATAGCTGAATTGGGCAGTGGAGCTCAGCAAGGACATCATTTGGAACTTTAAGAACTGACCTAAGCATCTTCAACTGGCTATTCCAGCGTGTGGCATTGGCAGGTTGAAGTTTGTGCAGTCCCTCCAGGGCCTCTGCAGCATGAGTGGATTTGTGGCAAAATGCAACAAACTTCTGAACCTTTCCTAGGAGGCTTTTTATGGAGGCAGCATCATCCAAAGCATCGCGCAGTACCAATTGGAGAGTGTGGGTAAAACATGGTAGTCTCTCAGGTGGAAAGTACATCATTTCCTCTTCTACATTGACCACCTCTACACTGGCATCATCCTCCTCCTCATCTTCTCCATCACTCTCACTGTCACTCACATGCACTGGTGGAAAAAGACTGAAGGCCTTTATCATGTTGGACACATTGTCCGTTATGATGAAAGACACTTTGCTCTGAATGTTGAAACTGCGCAGTACTTGATCATAAACCTGGCAAATATTTTCTGCAGTGATGTTGATGGCAAAGCTCAGCATCACACTTTGCAGGTTGTAATCATGAAAGAAATGGCCAGTCATTTCTAAAAATGACCTCATTGATCTGTTGGACCATAAATCAATTGTTAGGCAAATATGGCCAGCATTTGTCATGGCATTTGTGAGATGGTCTTTCACAGATTGTGCACACTGTGGTATGAGGCTGTCTCAGACTCCCCTTTTCCACCAAAGCAGTTCCAGGGCTGGTTCGGGGCCAGTGCTTAGTTTGGAACTAGGTTTTCTGTTTCCACTGACAAAGAACTGGCTCTGGGGCCAGAAAAACCGGTTCCAGGCTAGCACCAACTCTTTGCTGGGCCAGAGGAAAGAACCGCTTACGTCAGCGGGGGGGGCGGAGTTGTTAAGAGCAACAACAATAACAAGACCACGAAAGATCGCCATTTTTAAGTGGCGAGAAGCCACAGCTGTACAAACGCGAAGTCATCCATTATTATTATTATTATTGTTGTTGTTGCTGCTGCTGCTTCTTCCGTGTTGTTTTTGCTTTGATATTCGCGCCAAGGTTTAAGCAAACGTAGCGACATAACTGACGTATACAGCGACGTAATGACGTATACAATGACGTAATGACGTGGCACCGCGAGCAATGGAAAAGCAAACTGGTTCTCAGCTGGCTCGCAAGTTGAACGAGTTGTGAACCAGCACCAGCACTGGCTCCGAACCAGCCCTGGAACTGATTTGGTGGAAAAGGGGTATGAGAGCTCTTCGGGTAGGCACTGTAAATGCTGGTTGTGCAAGCTGGAACATGCCAATGAAGTCCTTATGCTCAACTGTAGAGAGGGGGAGGAGGCCATTGGAAATCAGACTAACAATGCTATCTGTCAGAGCCATTTGATTTGTATTGGTTGAGGACCACTTGGTTGATGTTGATGGACGGTCTTGATCTTGGTGTGTTTGACTCATGCCACTGCTGGATGCAGACCCCATCTCCAAGACTGCAGGGTGTTTCTTCTGAAAGCAGAAAAGCCAATCAATGTTTAAGAGTTTTTATTCTTTGGATCTGTATATCCCCTCCTAGAACTGCCACCTTATTGTGGTGGAGGGGTTTGTGTGCTTGAATGATCCTAGGAGCTATGTTGTCGGGGGCATTATGCCCTTGTCAGGGTTTCCCAAGGCAGACAGGTCCTAGGTGACAGGCCAGACCAAGAGCAGTTCACCAAAAACCCCTATGGAGAAAAAAATCAAGGACCGTGACGTCGCCCGGTATGACGCAGCTGGGGCCCTACCCTGGAGCCAGGCCCGGGGTTGGGGCTCATATGCGAGCGCTTGGTGGCCGGGCCTTTGCCCATGGGGCCCGGCCGGGCTCAGCCCGAAGAGGTGACGTGGGCCCGACCTCCTGTGGGTTCACCACCCACAGAGGTAGCAGTAGGGGATTGGTGCAATGTGGATTGGGTGGCAGTCGAAGGCAGGGGCCTCAATGACCTGATCCCCGGACACAGCGGCTGGCTGTTGGGACATGGAATGTCACTTCGCTGGGGGGGAAAGAGCCTGAGCTTGTGCGGGAGGTTGAGAGGTACCGGCTAAAGATAGTCGGGCTCACCTCCACGCACAGCTTGGGCTCTGGAACCCAGCTCCTCGAGAAGGGCTGGACTTTCCACTTCTCTGGAGTCACCCGTGGTGAGCGGCGGCGGGCTGGTGTGGGCTTGCTTATAGCTCCCCAGCTCAGCCGCCATGTGTTGGAGTTTACCCCAGTGAACGAGAGGGTCGCCTCTCTGCGCCTTCGGACTGGGGAGAGGGCTCTTGCTGTTGTTTGTGCCTACGGGCCAAATAGCAGTATAGACTATCCGGCCTTCTTGGAGTCCCTGGGAGAGGTACTGAGGGGTGCTCAGACTGGGGACTCCATTGTGCTACTGGGGGACTTCAATGCTCACGTGGGCGATGACAGTGACACCTGGAAGGGTGTGGTTGGGAGGAACGGCCTCCCTGATCTGAACCCGAGTGGTGTTTTGTTATTGGACTTCTGTGCTAGTCACAGTTTGTCCATAACGAACACCATGTTCGAGCATAGGGGTGTCCATAAGTGCACATGGCACCAGGACACCTTAGGTCGGAGGTCGATGATCGACTTTGTAGTCATTTCATCTGATCTCCGGCCCTATGTCTTGGACACTCGGGTGAAGAGAGGGGCTGAGCTGTCAACTGATCACCACCTGGTGGTGAGTTGGATCCGCTGGCGGAGGAGGAAGCTGGACAGACCTGGCAGGCCCGAACGTATGGTGAGGGTCTGCTGGGAACGTCTGGCCGAGCACTCTGTTGGGGAGGTCTTTAACTCCCACCTCTGGGAGAGCTTTTCCCAGCTTCCGAGGGAGGCGGGGGACATTGAGTCTGAGTGGACCATGTTCTCTACCTCCATTGTGGACACAGCTGTTCAGAGCTGTGGCCGCAAGGTCTCCGGTGCCTGTCGTGGCGGCAATCCCCGAACCCGGTGGTGGACACCGGAAGTAAGGGATGCCGTCAAGCTGAAGAAGGAGTCCTATCGGGCCATGTTGACCTCCGGGACTCCTGAGGCAGCTGACGGGTATCGGCAGGCCAGGCGTGCTGCAGCTTGGGCAGTTGCGGAGGCAAAAACTTGGAACTGGGAGGAGTTCGGGGAGGCCATGGAGAAGGACTATCGGTCGGCCTCGAAGAAATTCTGGCAAATCATCTGGTGCCTCAGGAGGGGGAAGCAGTACTCTGCCAACACTGTTTACAGTGCGGGTGGGGAGCTGTTGACCTCGACTGGGGACATTGTCGGGCAGTGGAAGGAATACTTTGAGGATCTCCTCAATCCCACCATCATGTCTTCCACTGAGGAGACTGAGGCTGATGACTCAGAGATGGACTCGTCCATTACCCAAGCCGAAGTCAATGAGGTGGTTTGCAAGCTCCTCGGTGGCAAGGCACTGGGGGTGGATGAGATCCGCCCTGAGTATCTCAAGTCTCTGGATGTTGTGGGGCTGTCTTGGTTGACACGCCTCTGCAACATCACATGGCGGTCGGGGACAGTGCCTCTGGAGTGTCAGACTGGGGTGGTGGTCCCTCTTTTTAAGAAAGGGGACCGGAGAGTGTGCTCCAATTATAGGGGAATCACACTTCTCAGCCTCCCAGGGAAGGTTTACTCCGGGCTACTGGAGAGGAGAATTCGGCCAATAGTCGAACCTTGGATCCAGGAGGAACAATGCGGTTTTCGTCCTGGTCGCGGAACACTGGACCAGCTCTATACCCTTCATAGGGTGCTCGAGGGTTCATGGGAGTTTGCCCAACCAGTCCACATGTGCTTTGTGGATCTGGAGAAGGCATTCGACCGTGTCCCCCGTGGTATTCTGTGGGGGGTGCTTCGGGAGTATGGGGTTCAGGGCTCTTTGCTAAGGGCTGTCCGGTCCCTGTACGAACGGAGCAGGAGTCTGGTTCGCATTGCCGGCAGTAAGTCAGACCTGTTCCCAGTGCATGTTGGACTCCGGCAGGGCTGCCCTTTGTCACCGGTTCTGTTCATAATTTTTATGGACAGAATTTCTAGGCGCAGCCAGGCGCCGGAAGGAATCCTGTTTGGGAACCACAGGATTTCATCTCTGCTTTTTGTGGATGATGTTGTCCTGTTGGCTTCTTCAAACCAGGACCTTCAGGATGCACTGGGGCAGTTTGCAGTCGAGTGTGAAGCGGCTGGAATGAGAATCAGCACCTCCAAGTCCGAGGCCATGGTTCTCGACCGGAAAAGAGTGGCTTGCCCTCTCCAGGTTGGTGGAGAAGTCCTGCCTCAAGTGGAGGAGTTTAAGTATCTCGGGATCTTGTTCACGAGTGAGGGAAGGATGGAGCGTGAGATCGACAGGCGGATCGGTGCAGCCTCCGCAGTGATGCAGTCGCTTTACCGGTCCATCGTGGTGAAGAAGGAGCTGAGCCAAAAGGCAAAGCTCTCAATTTACCGGTCGATCTACGTTCCGACTCTCACCTATGGTCATGAGCTTTGGGTAATGACCGAAAGAACAAGATCGTGGATACAAGCGGCCGAAATGAGTTTCCTTCGCAGGGTGGCTGGGCGCTCCCTTAGAGATAGGGTGAGAAGCACAGTCACTTGGGAGGAGCTTGGAGTAGAGCCGCTGCTCCTCCACATCGAGAGGAATCAGCTTAGGTGGCTCGGGCATCTTTTTCGGATGCCTCCTGGACGCCTCCCTGGGGAGGTGTTCCAGGCATGTCCCCCCGGGAAGAGGCCCCGGGGAAGACCCAGGACATGCTGGAGGGACTATGTCTCTCGGCTGGCCTGGGAACACCTCAGTGTTCTTCCCGAGGAGCTGGCCGAGGTGTCTGGGGAAAGGGAAGTTTGGGCTTCCATGCTTAGACTGCTGTCTCCGCAACCCGGTCCCGGATAAGCGGAAGAAGACGAGATGAGACGAGATGAGACGGGATCTGTATATTATGGTATAATTCTGTATATTTCGCATAATTGTATCTGTATATATTGTAATCTGTATGTTGATAATTCCATATGTATAGTGCCATCTGTTGATCATACTAATTTAAACTTCTTTCCCCCATTGTCCTGAGTGCATTCTGCTCACATAACTTATTTTTATATATGCTGCACACAATGACTTGCCATAATTATCCATACAAGCTGTAAAAATTTATTTATTCTGTAAATACTGCATTTGTTGGCAAATACTGTACATTCTGTACACATGCACTGTGACTTTTTGCACTTCTTATAAGATGGTTAACTGCATTTATTCTTGCTCTGTATCCTTAAATGTGGAATGACAGTAAAGTTGAATCTAATCTGAAAAAATCCAGTCAGCAAAATTGCAATACAATACTGTTACATCTATGTATTCTCTGCTTCTCTATAATGATGTGCCCAGACCCCTTATTATGTCATGGTCATAAAAAATACATTAAAAGATTACAAATCTGTTACTTTACCTGGAGGTGTCGTTTGAAATTTGAGGTTGCCTTTATGGAACCACAGACTGGAGTACTGCAGTGATTGCAAATTGCTCTGTGGTTTCCATTTGTTGTAGGAATTGGCTCACCAAAATGAATGAGCACAGATGTCCTTTTAGTTGTGTTATCATTTTGCATGTTGCTGTCATCAGAAAACTCAAAAGTACAAACCAGCTATAGCCCTTAAATAGGGTAGTACACAACAGTCTACCCAAAACAAAATGTCCGAAATGTTTGGACAACCGTTTTGAAGACTAGGATAAAGTAAAGCATTCTGGGAAACGAAGTCTTGTCTTTTCTAATTTCACACCATTTCAATGTTTACAATTTTAAGGATCAGTTTTATGGAGTATATATTTGTAGTGACAAATTGTGGTACAAATGGGCCTATTTTCTGTTAAAAAATATAAAAAAATTGTGCTGTGGACATAAGGTAAGGCCCTATATTAATACACTGTATGTATTAAATACATGTTGCAATCATATAAGTCTGTACAGAATCATTGTTAACGGTACTTTCATTATCATGAATTTCTTTGAATTTCAGGAAATTCCAATTCTACTTCCTGCAATTCGAATTTGAATTGCAAGTCCACTTCCTGTTTTGAATTTCAATTCAAATTCATATTGAAATTCAAGAATTGAATTGGAATTTGGGGGTCATTCTCAATTCAATTCAGAATTTCATACAAGCCTGCGGTCCAGATTCTATTCCGGGCAGGGGCGGTCCTGGGGGTGGGCCGACTGGGCAGCCGCCCGGGGCGGCATCATGGGGGGGGGGGGGTGGCACGAGCGCGGGCGCAAAAAAAAAAGGTCCCCCCCAAAAAAAAAGGTCCCCCCCAAACCCCCCCCCCCCCCCAAAAAAAAAACAAGACGGGCGGGTGTGTGTGTGTGTGTGTGTGTGTGTGTGTGAACATTTTGGATAGGGAAGCCCAATAGTCCCTTTTCACTGACGTCACCGGAAACCGGAAGTAAACAAACCCTGTGCCATATTGGAAGACCAACAAACTCATGATTAGGGGGAAATAACGGCAGCGCGCGGAATTTAAACCCACGAGGCACTTGATTCATCATAAACCTACAATGGTAAACTTTTGTGCTGTGTTAGGGTGTTCCAACAAAGCTGATGGGAAAGGTGAAAAGAAGTCTTTCTACAGAATACCAGCTGTGATTGAGACACAAGCAAACCAAGGAGCTTTCTGCCAGGAGACAGAGAATAAGTGCATTACTGAGTGTCTCTGAGCAAAGGAGAGCCTGAACATTGCAACCTCCCTATTGGCTGTTTATTGGTTGTTTGTAAAAATGAATCAATTGTTGCCCTTCCCATGGGAATCATCACGGGCTCGAGAGACGAGACCTGACGAGTTAGTTCGTTGGTAGCAGAACAAAATGTCTGGACACAAATCGGGTTTTCAGAAAAGGAAAGAAAATAAACGGAGGGTCGAAAATACAAAAAAGGAGGCAGAAAATGCAAAATGAGTTTTAAGGTAGGACAAATGGTTACTTTTCTGAGGCAGCCCGCCGTGGCTGCAGGCTTTCAGTTGTGTCATTGAATGGTTACTTTTCTGAGGCAGCCCGCTGTGGCTGCCTGCAGGCTTATTTATTATAGCCCATTTAGTTAAAATAGTTGATATAAAATGTTTATAGTTATGTGATGGTTGTCCTGATTTAGACTGGTGGGTTTTTTTTTTTGGGGGGGGGGTTGCGCGATGTTGCACCCAGGTCTAGATTAGGGCAGAACCGGCCCTGGCTATATTTCAGGTGTAGTTTGTTTTATGAATGTATGTACTTGCATAGATGTGTACTTGGTCTTCCAATATGGCGCTTAACAAAATCTCGCGGCGCGGTGACGTCATGCGGTAGCCCTCGATACCAAAGTTGCGCAGGTGATGTCATAAGTGTGTGTGTGTGCCTAACTTGTCATAGCCCCATAATATGCACAATCCCGCCAGCGGAACATTGTACTAGTCATCAAAAAGACTTTACTACCATAGTACTACACTACTATGACATTACACAGAGTCTTAAGTAATACATTACGACTTGATCATTGCCATTCTGGTAACAGCAAATTTATAACGGGCAGTGTCCGCGACGTACAACACACGACGAGAAATGTTTAAACGACAACGACCATGTAAAGCTGTTAACATTCTGTTGGCTAATACAGAGCCCAACGCGGGGGGGGGGGCGAAAAAAAAAGGTCCCAAAAAAAAGGTCCCCCAAACCCCCCCCCAAAAAAAAGACGGGCGGGGGGGGGCAGCAGGGGGTTTCGCCCGGGGAGTAAATCACTCTAGGATCGCCACTGATTCCGGGGCCAAACTAATAAAATGAAGGCAAGAGTTCGTGTTCACACACACACACGCACTTTATTGAGCTTTTCAGATTTCTTTCTTTCTTTCTTTCACTCATTCATTCATTCATTCACGTATGCACACATGTGTTGTGGTCGGGGAGTGAATTCCTCTTCTCTCCTCTCCCCCTCCCTTTATACTCCATCCCTGCAACACACACACACACACACACACACACACACACACACACACACAAATTGACATCAGGTGTAATGACCTAGCCACTTACCTTCCCTGACCCCGCCCTCTATTCACAGACTGCTGCTTGGCCACGCCCCCGCTGCCACAATGTTTCATTTACTTTTGCAGTTGTCTCCCTTGCCAACAAGTTCACTCCCTTGGTGAACCAGGAGGAACTCAAAGAGGAGTTTGAGGAATACCAGCTCCTGGAGGATACAGATATAAAGCTCCTGGATGCAGATGAGAAGCCCATCAGGACTGATGTGGTGTAAAGCTCCATCCTGAAGATGGTTACACCCATGGGACAGGAGAGATTTCCAAACCTGAGAAAAACTGTAGAGGCATTGCTGTGTCTACCTCACAGCAATGCTGGCTGTGAGAGGGTATTCTCACAGGTCAGGAAAATCCATACTGACTGCAGAAAAAACCTGGGCACAGACACCTTTACTGTACTACTGCAATGCAAACTGAACACAGACTTCTGTTGTGACATCACCCCCACAGAAAGGCAGTTACAGCTGGCAAAGAAGGCTGCCAGTGATTATAATCAAGATCATATGTAAACATGATTGACTGTGGACAAAAATGGTGAAGTTTGAGTGCTTTCTCTGGCTATATGAAAAGTTGACTGTGGACAAAAATCGTCTCTGTGAAAAGTATCCCATTGAAATGGGAGCAGCTTACACTTTGACTGACAGTGCACAGACAGTGGAGTTTGAGTGTTTTCCCTGAGTCTGTAAAAAGTATTTTCCTTTGGCGTGGGAGCAGCCTACCCTATGAACAATAGGATAGCAATAAATGTGTATTGTACAAATGTACATCAAAATAAAAGTTTGGTGAGATTCGAAGGCTATAAGGATTTCTTCCTCTGATACTACAGGTGGACGCCCAAAGGGGTTGATATGTATGAGCTGACTATGGGCGAAAGGCGGGGTACACCCTGGACAAGTCGCCAGGTCATCACAGGGCTGACACATAGACACAGACAACCATTCACACCTACGGTCAATTTAGAGTCACCAGTTAACCTAACCTGCATGTCTTTGGACTGTGGGGGAAACCGGAGCACCCAGAGGAAACCCACGCAGACACGGGGAGAACATGCAAGCTCCGCACAGAAAGGCCCTCACCAGCCACGGGGCTCGAACCCGGACCTTCTTGCTGTGAGGCGACAGCGCTAACCACTACACCACCGTGCCTCCCCTGGTTGTAATCAAAATATAATTTAACTTTAAGTTGTGAGAATGATTACATTTTAATGCAAAGTGTAAATCTGCAACTTGTTCAGATGTGATATAAGTAATGATATCTTCACTGTAAATGACTCTGAATGATATTGTACATTCCCTTGCACCTCGTAAGAAGCAGCTATTCAAAACACAACAGCCAGAGTCATTAGAACACAGGATCGGGAAATCTGTGATATCTGAGCTGAAAAAGAACAACACCAGGCGAAATAAAGATCTGCTTCACACTCGCCATGTTCTCCTCAATACCTGTCAAAAATACCTGAATCTTCGAAGATCCAGCAGCATCCTAGTAGTCAGCAAGGGCAGCATTTTGTCACTGGCTGCATCAAAGCGCATGAAACGAGAGAAGATGAAAAAAGAGATTGAGGAATATTACAAGAGTGTTTCCTGCCCCATCCCTGACAAAAAGCTTGTCTCATCAAAACCAGCCAGGCTGCATCACTGTTTACAAAGCCCTTGAGAGAAGTCTATGATGACTTTGTTGCCGCACAACCAGCAGGGTCAACGAAGGTCAGCTTCTCTCACTTTGCCAAGTGCAAACCCAGGTACATTTATCCACGGCAAGACTGGCGGCTGAGAATGCGTCTGTGTGAGTATTGCACAAACATTGACCTGAAGCTTTGTACCCTAAATGCCATCACTGGAAGGACAGACAATGCTGCTCGCATCAGGCATGGCTACCATGCCATCGATCTCCTGACCTGTGGTCGGGATGACGGAATATGGCAAAAGAAGTGTGCATACAGGGAGTGTGTAGAGTGCCAAGACCAGACACTGAAGCAGCACACAACGCGGCTCCTACAACACCAGCGCCCCTGACCTCATTGTAATCTCATCTCATTATCTCTAGCCACTTTATCCTGTTCTACAGGGTCATAGGCAAGCTGTACTTTTTCAATTTGTACTTTGTCCCAACTTTTTTGGAATCGGGGTTGTACATGTAGGCACAATACAAAATGATTCAATTCAATATAAAACCATAACCAGGCTTGCTGACTGACACTGACAGTTAAGTATGAATGTACTTTGGAAGAAGCATCTCAATTCTTTCTACCTTCATGTTTATAATGTTTATAATAAAATAATCTTATATATATATATCTCATCTCATTATCTCTAGCCACTTTATCCTTCTACAGGGTTGCAGTCAAGCTGGAGCCTATCCCAGCTGACTACGGGCGAAAGGCGGGGTACATCCTGGACAAGTCGCCAGGTCATCACAGGGCTGACACATAGACACAGACAACCATTCACATTCACACCTACGGTCAATTTAGAGTCACCAGTTAACCTAACCTGCATGTCTTTGGACTGTGGGGGAAACCGGAGCACCCGGAGAAAACCCACGCGGACAACATGCAAACTCCACACAGAAAAGCCCTCATTGGCCACGGGGCTCGAACCCGGACCATCTTGCTGTGAGGCGACAGCACTAACCACTCCACCACCGTGCCGCCCCTGGTTGTAATCAAAATATAATTTAACTTTAAGTTGTGAGAATGATTACATTTTAATGCAGAGTGTAAATCTGCAACTTGTTCAGATGTGATATACGTAATGATATCTTCACTGTAAAAAGAAACTAGTAAAGAAAAAAAACATGTATTTCCATGTTATGTGAGTGATGAAAAAGCAAATAATTGAATAAATCACTGGGATATTGTGTGACAGTTTCAAACTTTTGTCTGTGTATTACTATTATGCTAATTGATAATTTAGTACAAAATAAGGGGTGTCTCATCTCATTATCTCTAGCCGCTTTATCCTTCTACAGGGTCGCAGGCAAGCTGGAGCCTATCCCAGCTGACTACGGGCGAAAGGCGGGGTACACCCTGGACAAGTCGCCAGGTCATCACAGGGCTGACACATAGACACAGACACACTGTAAAAAATGATTTGTTGTTTTAACTTAAAAAAGTTAGTGCCTTAAGGGCTGCCTTAAAATTTTGAGTTCACTGAAATTAATATAGTAAGTTCACAACAATTTAACTTACTATGTGAATTCCAGTGAACTCAAAATTTTAAGGCAGCCCTTGCACTCACTTTTTTAAGTTAAAACAACAAATATTTTTTTTACAGTGCAACCATTCACACTCACGGTCAATTTAGAGTCACCAGTTAACCTAATCTGCATGTCTTTGGACTGTGGGGGAAACCGGAGCACCCGGAGGAAACCCACGCGGACAACATGCAAACTCCACACAGAAAGGCCCTCATTGGCCACGGGGCTCAAACCCAGACCATCTTGCTGTGAGGCGACAGCACTAACCACTCCACCACCATGCCGCCCCTGGTTGTAATCAAAATATAATTTGACTTTAAGTTGTGAGAATGATTACATTTTAATGCAGAGTGTAAATCTGCAACTTGTTCAGATGTGATATACGTAATGATATCTTCACCGTAAAAAGAAACTAGTAAAGAAAAAAACCCATGTATTTCCATGTTATGTGAGTGATGAAAAAGCAAATAATTGAATAAATCAATGGGATATTGTGTGACAGTTTCAAACTTTTGTCTGTGTATTACTATTATGCTAATTGATAATTTAGTACAAAATAAGGGGTGTATCTACATGATATCCTGCAGGCACAACAAAGTAAAGTTTAATAAAATGTATGATAACTGATGAACATTCGAAACTAAGGAGTAAAATTTAAAAATAATGATAACAAATATGTTTTTGTTTTTCTGTCCAATAATTGCATTTAAAGAAACAAATATATAACAAATATATCCCGAGTGACTGTGCTTCTCACCCTATCTCTAAGGGAGTGCCCAGCCATCCTGTGAAGGAAACTCATTTCGGCCGCTTGTATCCGCGATCTTGTTCTTTCGGTCATTACCCAAAGCTCATGACCATAGGTGAGAGTCGGAATGTAGATCGACTGGTAAATCGAGAACTTCGCCTTTTGGCTCAGCTCCTTCTTCACCACAACAGACTAGTAAAGTGACTGCATCACTGCGGAGGCTGCACCGATCCGCCTGTTTACCTCACGCTCTATCCTTCCCTCACTCGTGAACAAGATCCCGAGATACTTAAACTCCTCCACTTGAGGCAGGACTTCTCCACCAACCTGGAGAGGGCAAGCCACCCTTTTCCGGTCGAGAACCATGGCCTCGGACTTGGAGGTGCAGGATTCCTTCCGGCCCCTGGCTGCGCCAAGAAATTCTGTCCATAAAAATTATGAACAGAACCGGTGACAAAGGGCAGCCTTGCCGGAGTCCAACATGCACTGGGAACATGTCTGACTTACTGCTGGCAATGCGAACCAGACTCCTGCTCCATTCGTATAGGGACCGGACAGCCCTTAGCAAAGAGCCTCGAACCCCATACTTCCGAAGCACCCCCCACAGAATACCACGAGGGACATGGTTGAATGCCTTCTCCAGATCCACAAAGCACATGTGGACTGGTTGGGCAAACTCCCATGAACCCTCGAGCACCCTATGAAGGGTATAGAGCTGGTCCAGTGTTCTGCGACCAGGACAAAAACCGTATTGTTCCTCCTGGATCCGAGGTTCGACTATTGGCCGAATTCTCCTCTCCAGTACCCTGGAGTAAACCTTCCCTGGGAGGCTGAGAAGTGTGATTCCCCTATAATTGGAGCACACTCTCTGGTCCCCTTTCTTAAAAAGAGGGACCACCACCCCAGTCTGCCACTCCAGAGTCACTGTCCCTGACCGCCACGTGATGTTGCAGAGGTGTGTCAGCCAAGACAGCCCCACCACATCCAGAAACTTGAGATACTCAGGGAGGATCTCATCCACCCCCGGTGCCTTGCCACCAAGGAGCTTGCAAACCACCTCATTGACTTCAGCTTGGGTAATGGACAAGTCCACCTCTGAGTCCTCAGCCTTTGCCTCCTCAATGGAAGACATGACGGTGGGATTGAGGAGATCCTCAAAGTATTCCTTCCACTGCCCGACAATGTCCCCAGTCGAGGTCAACAGCTCCCCACCCACACTGTAAACAGAACTGCTTCCCCCTCCTGAGGTGCCAGACGGTTTGCCAGAATTTCTTCGAGGCCGACCAATAGTCCTTCTCCATGGCCTCCCTGAACTCCTCCCAGTTCTGAGTTTTTGCCTCCGCAACTGCCTGAGCTGCGGCACGCCTGGCCTGCCGATACCTGTCAGCTGCCACAGGAGTCCCGGAGGTCAACATGGCCCAATAGGACTCCTTCTTCAGCTTGACGGCATCCCTTACTTCCGGTGTCCACCACTGGGTTCAGAGATTGCCGCCACGACAGGCACCAGAGACCTTGCGGCCACAGCTCCGAACAGCTGCGTCCACAATGGAGGTAGAGAACATGGTCCACTCAGACTCAATGTCCCCCGCCTCCCTCGGAAGCTGAGAGAAGCTTTCCCAGAGGTGGGAGATAAAGACCTCCCTGACAGAGTGCTCGGCCAGACGTTCCCAGCAGACCCTCACCATACGTTTGGGCCTGCCAGGTCTGTCCAGCTTCCTCCTCTGCCAGCGGATCCAACTCACCACCAGGTGGTGATCAGTTGACAGCTCAGCCCCTCTCTTCACCTGAGTGTCCAAGACATAGGGCCGGAGATCAGATGAAATGACAACAAAGTCGATCATTGACCTCCGACCTAAGGTGTCTTGGTGCCACGTGCACTTATGGACACCCCTATGCTCGAACATGGTGTTTGTTATGGAAAAACTGTGACTAGCACAGAAGTCCAATAACAAAACACCACTCGGGTTCAGATCAGGGAGGTCTTTCCTCCCAACCACTCCCCTCCAGGTGTCACTGTCATTGCCCACGTGAGCATTGAAGTACCCCAGTAGAACAATGGAGTCCCCAGTCTGAGCACCTCTCAGTACCTCTCCCAGGGACTCCAAGAAGGCTAGATACTCTATACTGCTATTCGGCCCATAGGCACAAACAACAGTAAGAGCCCTCTCCCCAATCCGAAGGCGCAGAGAGGCGACCCTCTCATTCACTGGGGTAAACTCCAACACATGGTGGCTGAGCTGGAAGCTATAAGCAAGCCCACTCCAGCCCGCCGCTGCTCACCATGGGCGACTCCAGAAAAGTGGAGAGTCCAGCCCCTCTCGAGGAGCTGGGTTCCAGAGCCCAAGCTGTGCGTGGAGGTGAGCCCGACTATCTCTAGCTGGTACCTCTCAACATCCCGCACAAGCTCAGGCTCTTTCCCCCCCAGCAAAGTGACATTCCATGTCCCAACAGCTAGCCGCTGTGTTTGGGGATCAGGTCATTGAGGCCCCTGCCTTCGACTGCCACCCAATCCACACTGCACCGGCCCCCTACAGCTACCTCTGTGGGTGGTGAACCCACAGGAGGTTGGGCCCACGTCACCGCTTCAGGCTGAGCCCGGCCGGGCCCCGTGGGCAAAGGCCCAGCCACCAAGCACTCGCATACGAGCCCCAACCCCGGGCCTGACTCTGCGCCATACCGGGCGACGTCACAGTCCTTGATTGATTATTCTCCATAAGGGTTTTGGTGAACTGCTCTTGGTCTGGCCTGTCACCTAGGACCTGTCTGCCTTGGGAGACCCTAACAGGGGCGTAATGCCCCCGACAACATAGGTCCTAGGATCATTCAAGCACACAAACCCCTCCACCACAATAAGGTGGCAGTTCAAGGAGGGGTGGCTTTGGGATTTATCAGGAATTGTATGTAGTTTGTTTGTAAAATATGAAGTTATTTTTGAGTAAATTTGTAAGATGCAATTTCTATAACAAATGGGGTACAACATTGATTCTTTATTGTCATTGCACATTACTATACAACAAAACACTGTTTGAGGGCTCAGATCACAGCAGCATATCAATAAATTATATATATATATATCAGCTGGATAGTACAGTGGTAAATGCTCACTGACTACAACGCAGGAGATCGGGGTTCGAATCCCGGTCGGGGCAAAACATCATCCAGTAATGCCCCCGACAACATAGGTCCTAGGATCATTCAAGCACACAAACCCCTCCACCACAATAAGGTGGCAGTTCAAGGAGGGGTGGCTTTGGGATTTATCAGGAATTGTATGTGATTTGTGATTTTTACCCAGTAAGGGTCCTTAGGCAAAACCCCTCATGATATATCAGCCTACCTCAGGAATGAGTGAAAACATAACTGATAGAGTCATACCGGCTCAGACGTCGCCCGGGTCAACAAGGTCTGCGTCAGTTGCTAGGGGACCAGGGCAAACTGATGAGAAATGGGCTACTGGAACAAGACATCGATGGACGAGGACAGAAAATATGGCTTTGCTGGAATGCTACTATACAAGCAATCCCAGAGAGAGGGGATACATGCAGAGAATGTGGGACCATTGGATACTTCGAAACCCACAATCAAGGCTAACATTGAAACAGCTATTAGCCCAGTGTTCCAACATCCATAATCGAAATCTGCTATCACAATTAGAGATTAATGAAATACAACAACGATGCTACGGCAAGGGGGAGCCAGGAAGACAGGTCAGCGGGGAGATGTCATCATCCCCACAACCAGAGATTGGGTACCAAGCCCCAACAGCTAACAGCCTCAACACAAGAGCTGCTGACCTGAGAAGGAAGATCGTGACCCAACTGGAAACCTGGAGCCCCCGACGAATACCGAAGCTGAGTTGCCAAGTACCTTCAGAAGATCTACTAGTAGATGTGAATGCTGCTCTGAAGACAATCTCCACAAGAACCATCACTGAGACCAACAAGCTGATACACAGTACAGCAACAGTAATCATGGAGATGCTTGGACACAAGGTGGGCTCGGGACATAAACAGTATCCACCATGGAAGAGACGATTAGAGGCCAAGATAAAGGCAGCAAGGAGAGAAGTTAGGAACATGGTGAATAAAGGGGCGCCCAGGAAGTACAACTTGCTCTCCATACCAGAGGCACTCGAAACTGCCAAACAGCGACTAACAGCTCTGGCCACCCGGTTGAGGAGATACACCAAGGAAGGAGAGGCCAGGAGAATAAACAAGCTGTTCTCCACTGAACCAGCCAAGGTGTACTCTCAATGGCAGGGGAACAACAACCGGTCCGACCCACCAAGAGCTGAGGTGGAAAAATACTGGAAAGACATATGGGAAAGAAAGGCATCACACAACACTGATGCCCAATGGTTAGTGGACCTAAGAGCTGACCACAGCAACCTCCCAGAACAAGAACCAGTAACCATCTCAATGGCAGATGTCCAAGAAAGAGTGTCAAAGATGAAGAGCTGGACAGCACCAGGCCCCGATATGATCCATACGTACTGGCTGAAGAAGCTAACTGCACTCCATGAACGCCTAGCAGCACAGATGAACCAGCTGCTGAGGGATGGAACCCACCCAGAATGGCTAACCCAAGGCAGGACAGTCCTAATCATGAAGGACCCCCAGAAGGGACCCATCCCATCCAACTACCGGCCAATTACCTGTCTCTGCACAACATGGAAGGCCCTGTCAGGCATCATTGCGGCAAAAATGAGTAAGCATGTGGCTCAATACATGAGCGAGGCACAGAAAGGAATTGGCAGTAACACCAGAGGAGCCAAGCACCAGCTACTGGCCGATAGAACAGTCGCCCGAGACTGTAAGAAGAGACAGACCAACCTGTGCACTGCCTGGATTGACTACAAGAAAGCCTACGACTCAATGCCACACACATGGATACTGGAATGTCTGGAACTGTATAAGATCAACAGGAACCTAAGGACCTTCATACAGAACTCAATGGAAATGTGGAAGACAACCCTAGAGGCCAACTCAAAACCCATTGCCTAAGTCAACATCAAGTGCGGCATATACCAAGGAGATGCGCTATCACCACTGCTGTTCTGCATAGGCCTGAACCCCCTCAGTCAGATCATCACGAAGAGCAGCTACGGGTACCGATTCCGTAGTGGGGCAACAATCAGCCACCTGCTCTACATGGATGACATCAAGCTGTATGCCAGGAATGAGCGAGAAATAGACTCGCTGATCCACACCACCCGGATCTACAGCGATGACATAGGGATGTCATTCGGATTGGACAAGTGTGGCCGGATGGTCTCAAAGAGAGGCAAGATGATCCGGACTGAAGGGATTGACCTACCAGAGTGCAACATAGGTGATATCCAAGACAGCTACAAGTACCTTGGCATCCCACAGGCTAATGGAAACCATGAAGAGGCCACAAGGAAGTCAACCACAGCCAAATACCTCCAGAGAGTAAGGCAGGTCCTGAAAAGTCAGCTGAATGGTAAAAACAAGGTCTGAGCCATCAACATGTACGCACTACCAGTCATCAGATACCCCGCTGGTATCATAAACTGGCCAAAGGAGGAGATAGAAGCCACAGATATCAAGACTAGAAAGCTCCTCACCATGCATGGAGGGTTCCACCCCAAGTCCAGCACCCTGAGACTATACACTAAGCGGAAAGAGGGAGGCCGAGGGCTAGTGAGCGTCAAGACCACGGTCCAGGATGAAACATCGAAAATCCGAGAATACATCAGAAAGATGGCCCCAAAGGATGAACTGCTAAGTGAATGTCTCAGGCAGCAGAACCCTGATGAGAGTGCAGAGGAGGAGGAGGAACAGACAACCTGGAGAGACAAACCCCTACATGGCATGTACCACCGTCAGATAGAGGAAGTGGCTGATATCAAGAAATCCTACCAGTGGCTGGATAATGCAGGACTGACAGACAGCACAGAGGCACTAATCATGGCAGCACAAGAACAGGCCATAAGCACAAGAGCCATAGAGGCCAGGATCTACCAGAGTAGATCAGACCCAAGATGCAGACTGTGCAAAGAAGCCCCTGAAACAGTCCAGCACATAGTAGCAGGGTGTAAGATGCTAGCTGGATCAGCGTACATGGAGAGGCACAACCAAGCGGCTGGGATAGTATACAGGAACATCTGCAACCAGTATGGAATAGAAATACCCAAGTCCCAATGGGCCATACCACAGAAGGTGGCTGAGAACAACAGGGCCAAGATTCTGTGGGACTTCAGCTTCCAGACTGACAAACAGATCCTGGCTAACCAACCGGACATAGTGGTGGTGGACAAAGAGCAGAAGAGGGTGGTGGTGATAGATGTGGCGATCCCAGCTGACGCCAACATCAGGAAGAAGGAACATGAGAAACTTGAGAAGTATCAAGGGTTGAAAGAGCAGCTGGAACGGATGTGGAAGGTCAAGGGTTGCGTGGTCCCCGTGGTAGTGGGGGCACTTGGGGCAGTAACCCCCAAACTGGGAGAGTGGCTCCAGCAAATCCCAGGAACAACATCTGAAGCCTCAGTCCAGAAGAGCGCAGTCCTAGGAACATCGAAGATACTGCGCAGAACCCTCAAACTCCCAGGCCTCTGGTAGAGGACCCGAGCTTGAGGATGACATGGATACCACCCCCCCACTGGGGGTGAGAAGGAGATTATTATATATATATATATATACACACACACTCACACACAACCTCTTAAAAGCAGCATAATGGCATATAAGCAGATGTATAAATTGTAGTATGTAATTCTTTAATGTGGCCAAACACAGTAAGGTGCAGAGTGTGAGTCCAAGTCCAGATCAAGCCTCCAGCAGAGCTTTTACAGCCCTGGGGAAGAAGGTATTTTGGTGTCTTGCTGTTTGTGACTTTATGACCCTAAACCTTCCAGAGAGAAGGGTGTCAAAAAGACATTGTCCAGGGTGAGTGCAGTCAGTCCTAATCTTTGTGGCTCTGTTTCTCAGCCTGGCAGAGTAGATCTGTTCCAGGGATTGGAGAGGGGTACCAATGATTTTAGATGCAGTCCTGATGATCCACTGCAGATCTTTCCTCTCCTCTGAGGTGGAGCTGGAGAACCACACTAGGGCAGGGTTTCCCAAAGTGTGGTGCGCAAGATAAAAAATGTAATGGCGATTTTTAACTCTTCTTCTATGCTGTAACGGTTCTGCAGTAGTTTGTGGCTTCATTCATTCATTCATTCATTCGTGATGCTCAACTGGTTGAAATCGGCAAAACTAAATGCGCCACACTGCTATGCAATGAGATGGGCAGCGAACACAAATCCTTGCTGCTGCATACAGAAGTCCGCTGGTTGTCCCGCGGCAAAGTGTTAACAAGGCTCTTTGAGCTCCGACACGAGCTTCAGGTGTTTTTCGAGGACAACCCCTTTCCTTTGGCTTCAAGCCTGCACGACGAAGACTTTCTGAAGAGGCTCGCCTACCTGGCGGACATCTTTTCTGCTCTGAATTAATTGAATCATTGAAGTGCAGACTGAGCCGCCAGCGCTGCACTTCACAATCAGATGGATCCTCTTCTTTATCTGTTCCTGATATGCTCCTTAATTGTTGTATCTCTTTAAAATGCATATCTTCATAATTATCATTGCTATTTTTACTGTTATTATATGTTAACTTTTTTTGCTAATTAAATTCACTCTCAATTCATTTTCATAAACTTGTAATGACAGGGTTGTGTTGCTAGTGTTTTAAACACGGATGAAAATCATATATTTTCCCCATATCTGGCTGGTAGACATGTCTTGATGTGATCTCCCTTTGTAATGAATTTGCGCATTTACCCTGTTGCAACGTTTTAAAACTGTTACATTTCAATCAAATTCTATCTAATTCAAATACGCGAGCGCATAATATGTTAATGTGATTCGATGTTCTCATTCGAGCACGACGTGCTGCCTTTGTAAGAAAGCTTTAGTGTTGTTTTTTTCACTTTTGTGGTTTCCTGCAGGTGTGGCAAACGATGTTTGTTATCATTTTAGCACGATTAAAGATGCTGCCTTTATAAGAAAGCGTGTGTTTTTTGGAACTGGGGTGCGCGGCCAAAAAAGTTTGGGAACCGCTGCCTAGGGTATTTAAGTATTATTTAGATAGCCAGACTCACACTCCATTTCGGTATGTGGCGGTAATGCTTCCAAAAGTTGTTTGCCAACCGCCATTAAAAAGGAGGAAGAAGAAGGTTGGGATAAGCGTTCTCCCGTCCAGGTGGTGGCGGTAACGCGTCTAGTAGCTGCTTCTCCAACCGCCAGAAAGCAAAACAAAACACTAGAGAAAAAAAAAACAAAAAAAACGCTGCTCGTCTGAGCCGCTTTAGCCCCTCGAGTTATAAAAATAAAAACGCGTTATTGTGTCTGGCTCTGAAGATTTAAAACCCTTTAGCCCCTCGAGTTATAAAAATAAAAACACGTTATTGTGTCTGGCTCTGAGGATTTAAAACCCTGAGGTAAGTTAAACTGAAGGTGTGTGGTCGAATCCCAAATATATCTCCACTTTACTGTTTTAGGAACTCCGTTCAGTATGAAATAATGCCGTGTGCACCCTAGATAGTGCACTATTCATCCACTCAGGAGAGAGTTGTAGTTTGGCTAACCTGTTTAGTTGTATATTGAAAGTATTTAAAGCTTCACTTCAAGTTTATTTCCATCACGGGTTGTTTTTTTCCCTCTTTCTCTAAATTGCAACTTCCTCGCAATTCCAACTTTTTATTTCTCAAAATTTCAACTTGATTTCTCACAGACTTTTTTCCCTCGGGGTTTTTATTTATTTTTTAAAATTGTTTATTATTATTATTATTATTATTATTATTAAGCTAATCAGGCAGCCTCACCCCCTCTGCAGTGTGTTGAGCAGAAAGCTTTACACACTGAAAATGAAAATGGATGAAATCATAGGGGACTGTTTTAGGTGGGGTTTACATTAGACCGTATCAGCGGATCATCAGATTAACGTTTTTAAAACGATTAACATGCACACAGCAACACCAATACATGATTCGCTTGCACACAGCAACACCAATACACGGATACGCTCGGCTCCGCAGGCATCCTGCGCTCCAAATCACTCCGCCCTGAACAGCGAGTGCCCTCTGGAGGGTGCGCACTCCGGCCCTGCGCAGCTCACAGAGCGCGCGAGTGAAGCGCACAAGCAGTGATTTGGGACTGAGCCGCTGTGTGTGTGATCCCAGCGCACATCACTTACCACTTGCAAGTGGAAGGATGGCAAGCCTAAAGACAATCATAACTACACAATGGGCAGTATTTGGAGTATTTTCTTATTTTTATACTCTTTTTTTTAATGAAAGGTGATACAAGGCGGAAGTCCGCGCCGTTTTTCAGCAGTCGTGTCACATGACCAACGCCAGCGAATCATGAAGGTGGATGTCACAGTGACGTTGTCCAATGACGACGCCAGCTAGAGCTCAGCACAGCGTATCCGCGTATTCTCAATGTTTACACAGCACCGGACCAGACACGATCTGGATTGAATACGTGGACGCTGGTGGATTTCCGTTTCCCGGCGTTTCCAGGCGTTTTAATGTAAACGGACAGTGCATCCGCAGAGAAAATGAGACAGATACGGTCTAATGTAAACTTGGCCTTAGGCATGGTTTCCCGAACCGGGAGGTCTTGTTGTTGGAAGAATCGTATGGTGTTGAGCTCGAAGCCTCTGAGCCCTGGAGAGAGAGAGAGAACTGTGTCTAACAATTAGCTCTGGCAGCAATGAAACCTCTAACTCGGGGCTAAAGGCCAGGAGCAAGATCAATGTAATTCTCCTATTTTATATTAATCTTTTGTCAAATATCTGTCACATTTTTGCATTTTGTGCAATTTTTTTTTACCTTGCACAATACCAGAAAAATTCAGTTGAAATCAAGCCATTTGAGGCAAATTGGTCCGCCTCTGAAAAAACTTTTCATTTGGATTTCCCGGCAAGCATTGATTTTCATGACGACGTATGCAGGATGCCTCCCTCTGAATCCTACGTCAGCACTGGTTTGTTTGAGAAAATGACCTGGTGGTTTTCTGCAAATTTCTTCAACCCTCACAAAGGGATCAATGAAGTTCTATCTAATCTAAGTAAGTGTATCATCGCCCAGCGCTTTCGTGTGCGTCAATAAATAACATGATCCGTGTACCACGCAAACACAGGAACACCTAATTTAGAGTATAGACTGTCTTATTTCTTACCCTGGCAACAGTCGACTTGTGAATTGCTGATTTTCTTGGTCTTTTTCTCGACTCTGCTTTGGTCCTCGGCTTTTCCCATTGTTTTCAGGGCCAGCAGCTCCTCTATCGAATAAGCGAGAATCCGCGTAATTATTAAAATGGTTAACAAATGTATCTTAGGAGGCTGTAGCAGCACCAATCATGATGGGATTAGTACTCATCGTTTCCCAAAAGCCCAGACAATGAGAGAGAAATGGGAACGCTTTGTGCGAGGCACCCGGAAAAAGCCGAGGACCAAAGCAGAGCCGAGAAAAAGACCAAGAAAATCGGCAATTCACAAGTCGACTGTTGCCAGGGTAAGAAATAAGACAGACTATACTCTAAATTAGGTGTTCCTGTGTTTGTGTGGTACATGGATCATGTTATTTATTGACGCACACGAAAGCGCTGGGCGATAATACACTTACTTAGATTAGATAGAACTTCATTGATCCCTTTGTGAGGGTTCCCTCAGGGAAATTAAAAAGATACAGTCCACAGCCTGGTAAAAAGCAGCCAAAGTGGAGTCCAAAGTAGCATGGTTAAAGTCCCCAGAAATGATGATAAATGCCTGAGGGTGCTGTGTCTGCAGCCTTGCTGTGACAGAGTGAATCCCCTCACATGCTGCAGCTGCCCTCGGAGGGATGGAAACACAGATGGTGATGCTAACGGCTCCAAGTCCAGGCAACATAAGACTGTCTTTACGGAGAAATGTCCCGGGTTACACCAGCGGTTGTTCACGTGAATGATGAGTCCCCCACCTTTGCCTTTCCCACATGCTTTAATGTCTCTGTTGGCTCTCACAGCAGTGAATCGCTGCAGGTCCACATTAGCATCCAGTACAAGGTGTGTTAGCCATGTCTCTGAAAAAATAAATAAGCTGTTCTCCCGGTAAATCCGCTGGTTGTTCAGCGCGGATAGCTTGTCGACCTTATTCGGCAGCGAGTTCACATTCCCCATGATGATGGAGGGAATGAATGGTTTATGGACCCTTTTCACGTGACGTCACGACAAACGCGGCCGCCATTTTGGACATGTACTACCAGTAGTTTACCACAGCCAGCATTGAGGAACGGCAGCAAAGAAAGTGTTTATTTTCAGCAAGACTTCCATCATGCCACTATATTGTTGTGCACCTGGATGTAGTAACCATCAACAAACAAGGCAAGGTTTATCATTTTATCGGATCCCGACGGAGAAGATGGATAGCGGCCATAAACAGATTGGCAGCCCTCGGCATACCAGCGCTTGTGTAGTGACCACTTTGTTGGAGGTAAGACGAATAAAATTAGCCAGAAAAGGCATTACATTGCTGTTAACATTCTGTGGCGGCGAGTGTGTAACCAAATAGGCTAAAATAACCCATTGTAACCTCTTTGTTCTTCTGTAGTAGCTATTAGCTAACGACATTAGCTAGCGTTGTGTTCCTTTGCTGTTGGTAGACTGTAGGACAGATCAGAGGCAGTGTTCTACAAACTGCGCTTAATTTGAGGGGGAGCAAGCCGGAGCGCGCTCCGGAACCTCGGGCGTTGGCTCCGGCAGCTATTTACACTGGATCCAGTGATCCGACACCTCTCTTGACTATGTAACAAAAAAAAAAAAAACGATTGTCTTTAGGCTTGCCATCCTTCCACTTGCGAGTGGTAAGTGATCTGCGCTGGGAGATACACTTTCTTTGCTGCCGTTCCTCAATGCTGGCTGTGGTAAACTACTGGTAGTACATGTCCAAAATGGCGGCCGCGTTTGTTGTGACGTCACGTGAAAAGGGTCCATAAACCATTCATTCCCTCCATCATCATGGGGAATGTGAACTCGCTGCCGAATAAGGTCGACAAGCTATCCGCGCTGAACAACCAGCGTGTATTGGTGTTGCTGTGTGCAGACGAATCGTGTATTGGTGTTGCTGCACACTAATCGCTTTTAAAAACGTTAATCTGATGATCCGCTGATATGGTCTAATGTAAACGTGGGCTAAGTGTTTAAAACAAGAGGAACATGTATTTGTCTCTTAAATCCAGGCCGTTCCCTGTAATCTCTAACAACGGTTGGAGAAAGGCCGAATCCCATTTCACCCCTTGGACCAACCCCTTGGCCCTTCCCCTCCATTTTGCGCGTTCACGTGAAGGGGTAGGGGTATCCCAATCCCAGTTAACGCGGAGGGGTAGGGGAAGGGGGAGGGCTTCTGTACCCCTCCAAACGGAGATTTTCCTGGAGCTGACTCCGAACGAAGGGGTTTGAGTGATTTCCCACAATGCCATGCGGATTTCAGCGAGATTTCATGCGGATTTCAGAAAGATGGCGGTTCCCGCGGCGAAAGATTGTCATAAATGTATTTTCTCCATTATTTACATGTTTTAAGTTGTTATCCAGAGGAAACACGCCGCTTGATTCGCTTTCGAGCTGAGAATGAGCAGCGATTTCTGAAATCCAAGCTGCTGCTAAAAAGCTTTGGGAGTGAGTATTGTTTTCGGTTGCTTTACTGCGTACGTTTTGTTCTGTTATTCTCGCTTTTATTGTTTACATGAGTGTTCTGACACCTCATTCTGTCGGATGTGGTGCACGAAGCGCCAAAGATATCCCATTCAGTGGTGTTAGTTAACAAATCACACCCTGCCAGCAGAGATTTCTGGTTCTGCCTCTGGCTCTGACTGTAGCGGCTGGTCGCAGCCAATGACGCGTCGCGTTTTGCTAACGTAAACGCTGACGGAGGTACGCGATGACGTATGCGATCGTTGAAGGGCTATCCCAATACGTAAGGGTTGAATTTCAAGCCCTATCCCTTGTAGCTCAGTTTCAAGGGGAAGGGCCAAGGGGAAGGCGGAGGGGAAGGGGGAGGGGTAGGGGTAGAAATTAGAATTGGGATTGGGCCAAAGTAATGGCAAATAGCGAGTGCACAAACCATAGAAGGTAAACTGTACACAGCGCCAGGGCAGTGTGATGGTATGTCTACTTTTAGATTGTGTTAGCTTATCAATGAACACACTCGTCACTCGACGAGTTTCACGTCTTTACGACGGATACTTAAATGTGTGTTAGGTATTATTGTTGCAGTCTAAGCAGTCATTGTAGCAGCTAGATGAGCGAGAACCGAAAGGGTCTGTGCCATAAACCGTTATTTCTGTACGGCGTTGCTAATGTGTTGTTACTGTTGTTATTTCTCCCTCTGCTCGCCCTGTAAATGCCCTACGTCGCTGGATAGTGAAGGTGTTTTCTGCATCTCGCTCCTTTTTCTTGTATGTTCTCCGTTTGTCGCCTTCCTCGCATTCAAACCAATTCGAGCCGAAGTCCGCTACATGTCCAAAATGGTGGTCGCGTTTACGAAGGTCACGTGACTGAAAAGGGTCTATAGCGCCGCCGGTTGTCTGCTAGCCTAGCCTTTAGCTTAGCCCCAGCTTTGCAGCCCCTGGGTTTCCTCCTCAGCTCTGCCAGGAGGGGGTGTCGTATCCTGGCTTGTCCCATTGTTTTCAGGGCCAGCAGCTCCTCTATCGAATAAGCGAGAAAACTGGCTCCTGGTTGCGTGTTAAAGTTAAAAATATCCATGGGATATGAAGAAAAACACACTTTTTGTAAGAAGAGCAGAAAAGTAAAAACATGGAAAAAAGAGGTTTAAAGAGCTAAAAACTACAGAGCTACTGGAGAGGAGCCATCTCACACAGCACCCAAGGTCACATTTTCTTTACATTTTACTTCACATGTATCAAGGGATATACAGCGTGTCAGGGCTTGAGATCTTGGGACCTGTCAAACACATTAAATGTATATCAGGCCTTTAGATTACACTAATTTGGGCACATCAAAGGAGCGAAGCGACTGCGCGAACGAGCGTAGCGATAAATACATAAAACAAAAATCTCCTTAGTATGAGTCTCATACAGAACATTGAATATTTGGCACAACAAGATGATTATTGAGGTATTTCACCTGACGTCACAGGGTCACGTGACGCCCCGGTGTCCGCCGTTTTGGATGGCAAGCTAGCTAATGTCAACAACAGTAGCTAGTATGTTACTGTAGCAATGTTTACGTTCAGTCATTTGGATGACTGTTAAAACCTTTCAGTCTCAAGTTTTTCCTTTACTGGATTTACTAGTTTACTGAGCCAGCCAGCCCCGGAGCGCTAGCTAGCCGGCCAGCCAGCCCCGGAGCGCTAGCTAGCCGGCCAGCCAGCCAGCCCCGGAGCGCTAGCTAGCTAGCCGGCCAGCCAGCCCCGGAGCGCTAGCTAGCTAGCCGGCCAGCCAGCCCCGGAGCGCTAGCTAGCTAGCCGGCCAGCCAGCCCCGGAGCGCTAGCTAGCTAGCCGGCCAGCCAGCCCCGGAGCGCTAGCTAGCTAGCCGGCCAGCCAGCCCCGGAGCGCTAGCTAGCTAGCCGGCCAGCCAGCCCCGGAGCGCTAGCTAGCTAGCCGGCCAGCCAGCCCCGGAGCGCTAGCTAGCTAGCCGGCCAGCCAGCCCCGGAGCGCTAGCTAGCTAGCCGGCCAGCCAGCCCCGGAGCGCTAGCTAGCTAGCCGGCCAGCCAGCCCCGGAGCGCTAGCTAGCTAGCCGGCCAGCCAGCCCCGGAGTGCGCTCAGTAAACTAGTAAATACAGTAAAGGAAAAACTTATAACGGGCCATGTCTCAACAGACTAAGAAGTTATTTCAATGACATTTAATAACATTTTGTTTATCCTGAGGACCGAAAGTAAATGAAAATGTGAACAAATCTTAGCTGTCAGTGAACAATCCTGGTGGAAGCAGGTAAATGTCATTCTCTAAGCCTGCTAACCTCAATTTTTGCAAATGCCTCTCCCTCTGCTCGCCCTGTAAATGCCCTACGTCGCTGGATAGTGAAGGTGTTTTCTGCATCTCGCTCCTTTTTCTTTTGTTTTTTGTTTGTCGCCTTCCTCGCATTCAAACTGATTCGAGCCGTGCCGTCCAAAATGGCATCATCACATGACTTGGTCACGTGAGTGAAATACCTCAATATCATATCATATGGTCACGTGATGTTTTGGTTGGCAAGAGGCTATTTATAAATGGCTGATCGTAGTTATTGGGTCATAAGTTATGGTGGTGTCGTGTTATCGGCTGTACATACGGATTTGATAAGAGTGATCCCAAGCGCTTTTACCGTATTCCAAAAGAACCTGAAGCTCGCCGAAAGCTTTGGATCACTAACAAGTGGGAACCTACTGACAATGACCGTGTTTGCTTTCGACACTTTATATCTGGTAAGACACGTGACTTTTTATTATTTTGTTTTGCAGTTTAATATTATGATGCAGGCCTAGAAATTCATATTTTTTTTTCACCAGCCAGTCGGACTAGTTACCTTCCAAAGTAACTAGCCAAACAGAAAATCAACTAGTCAAAATTTGTTCATGTATGAATTTTATTCATAATTATTCATTCACTTACTAACTTATTTTTATTGTGATAATCTTTGACTAATATATTTATTATTTTGTTTACCTTTTTCATGGGTGTGTTCTACCCTCGGAAAACACGACAAAGAGTTTCGTAGATGGTAGCTGTCTGGCCAGCCTCGTTGTTGTTTGTTTGTTTGGTTGTTTTTTTTTTTTTTTTAAAGTAAGTTGTCTTCATGCCTTCCTTTGACAAGTACCGGACTATGAAGATGTCGTGTTTCTCCATAGTCCTATCTGTCGACTCGTCAAGGCCAACTCCTATAGAGATCTTGCATGTGACGTCACAGCCGATCCAGATTGTGACAGACGCCATCTTGTAGGTCAAACGCCATATTCCGCCTTCTACTTCTGGTTCTACTTCTGCTTTTACTTCTACCTTTTCTTCTGGAAAACCCTACTATATACAATTCTACTACAACGGCTGCGGCTACAAGCTCTCCCTACCTGTGCACGGTTTTTATGTTTTTTGTGTGTATTTTTGCGTGTTGTTCGTCTGTACCGGACTTCAATATCCACTACAACCGTATGGACTTACTGGACATGGGTTTCCAGCAGAAAATGACGGTTTGTAGCGATTTCCATCGCATGCACAACATTCCGGACGAGAAAAAAAAAACATTCCGGACGAGACCAGATTGCGAGACCAGCGGGGTCTCCGTGGATTGTTATCGGAAGCAAAGCGAAGGAGGTGGCGCCGGGAGCGGAAGCAAAAGCGAGGCTGCAGGCAGAGCCGGCCTGTTGACTAAGCTCAGAAAACAGCTACTCAAACCTCCACTGCCAAGCCTCTACCTCTCCAATGCCAGATCCATGTAAACAAGACGGACGATTTGGAATTACCTTATTCTATTCTATAATCGGCTGGTCAGTGCTATACTCAATACTTAAGTGACTTACCCATCCAGTGAGGATCATTTTCTTGTTTACAAGATGCCACATCTGAGTCGCTGACAAATCCTGAATTTCTGTAAAGAAAACTGTCCAGAGATTTATAAGCACGCAGTGCTTCACCACTGAACAGCGAGGGAAAGTTGATGAGGTAATCATACACGTCCGGGTATTCCGCTGGCAGTTCAAAATCCGGTCGTGAAAACTCCGTCCGGAAAGCCATAAGGGTCACTAATCTGTAGATCGTTTATTTTAGACATATATCTAGTTATCTGTTCATTAGAAAAATGAGCCGTGTAGTCCGTCGGTTGAAATTGATCCATTCTGTACACGAGTGCAGCAGTATTCAGCAGTGTTTTTGACCGACACGATGGTGGTTGTGTACTTTCCGGTCACGTGACTGCAAGATCTCTATAAAGGGGCTCTTCTGGAGTTCTTTGATGAGACTAGTAATGAGCACTTGCAATGTAAAAATGAATACAAAAATCATATGGGTTGTATATCTAATATACTTTTTTATAGGATTCTTCTAGTCAGCTGAGTTGTTCATTATCCACCTATTGTCAAAATAAACTACCTATAAAACCTAAAAAACCCCAAAACAATAGGTTAGTAATAAATTGGATATCATCAAACTAACCTTATCCAAGGAAGCAAAGTTGAATACCGTCAGGGATTCTTTCGTGCAGTTTCCACCCCTCCTTAGGTTGATGTCCTGCACTCCATGGTTTTGCTGAAATTTTAGGAAGGATGGATATTTCCTGAAAGAAGAAAATGCATTTTCTTCTAAGCAATGAGCACAAAATAAGCAATGAGCACATACCCATACTGAGAGCAGTGGGCAGCGATGCTATAGCACCCAGAGAGCAATTAGGGGTTAGATGCCTTGCTCAAGATGGGTGGGAAGATGGCACCTGTGTGTTTGGCTGGCCATCTCCCTCTGAGTGTGTTGCTGTTTTTCTCAAGTCTGTTGTTTGTTATACGGAGTGTCTCACTGCTGCAGGTGTATGATCGCCTGATACTTCTTAATATTCATGAGTCTTTGGAAAAACTGTCGATCTGCGGCTCTGATGGACATTGAAAGATGCCTTCACCTTTTCTGGTGTTCATATCTCCACATCTACGGCATCTTTCCTGCTGGCTACCTCGCAGCAGTCGCCACAGAAGACGGGGAAAGCGAGGAGTTCTCATTAAGCTTAAATCTTACCTGGCTTCTTCTCGTCACGATCTCCGTCGTTTATTAGCCGGATCCTCCATGGACTACAGGGGCTACGATCTGCGGAGTTCCACGGAGTACAGGTATCTGTGGCTCCGACTGGTTCTCCATGATACCGGGGTGCTGTTCCCATGTTGTCGGCTAGTGCGGACCTGTCAGCGGGGCTGTGTGCTGGGGAATCTTCGCTCGCTCATCTGCTCCTCTCACCAGTCTGGCTGTTGCTCAGCTCCTACTGCGCTGATTAACACCAGATCTCTCACAAATAAGACATTCATTCTGAATGACTTCTTTGCAACACATGATCTGGATTTCCTCTTGCTGACAGAGACCTGGTTGAAACCAGGTGAGAATAGCGCCTTTTTGGAGCTTCTCCCTCCTGGCTGTTCTTTTTTTCAGCACCCCGTGAGCTGCTGGTTGTGTCGGTGGTCTGGCTGCTATATTTAAGGAGAGTTTCAGATGCCGAATGTTAACTGCTTAAAATTATTCCAGCTTTGAACTGCAGCTGTTTGTGATTGACCTCGCCTGCCCCGTGCTGTGTGCCACAGTCTATCGTCCTCCCAAATTTAATAAGGACTTTATTCAAGAGTTCTGAGTTTTTGTCTGATTTTATTGTAAAGTTTGATAAACTATTGATTTGTGGAGACTTTAATGTTCATGTTTGTTGTGCAGCAAGTCAACTGGCTAATGAGTTTAAAGGCCTTTTGGATTCCTTTGGTCTTACCCAGTCTCTTAATGCACCAACACATGAGCATGGGCGCACTCTCGATCTTATTTCTCACGGGCTTTCAGTTTCCCTCAGAGAAATAGTGGACCCTGCCATTTCGGATCACCTCCCCATTGTTTTTGATTTTGCTGCCCCCCCCCCCCCCCCACCTGCCAATAAGCCTGTTTCCCCAGCTCGTAGATGCCGTATCTTTACTTCGTCGACGGCTGGAGAGTTTGCTGTTGCCTTTAGGGACCCTCAGCTGCATGCTGACAGTGGGCTGGTTCCTTCCCTTTGCCCAGAGAGTCTACTCTCCACTTTCCATTTTACTTGTTCTGCGATTCTGGATTCTGTTGCCCCTTTTCGGCAAAAAAGCATCAAAACCAAGACACATCCCTGGTTGAATGACCAAATCCGTCTGCTTAGGTAACAATGTAGACAGGCTGAATGGCCGTGGAAAAAGGACAAACTGCATGTATCCCTGGGCTGGTTAAGGGACAGTTTCGCTGCTTACCAGAGATCGCTGAAGGAGGCCAAGTCCAAATATGTCTTCCATTATAGCCAATAGCTCTCATCATTCAAGACTGGTATTTAATACTATTGACTGTTATTAATCCACTCCCCACTGTTCTGTCTGATGCCTTCGCCGCAACCTGTGAAGAGTTTCTGTTTCTTTACTGACAAAGTGGCATCAGTCAGATAGAATATCAGTAACATTGATGCATCCCTTGATAACGTGGATGCTCCTCCTACACAGTCTGCTGTTTTTGACTGGTTTGAGACTATTTCTTTGTCGCTTTTCACAAAGGTGGTTAGTGGCATGAAACCCATTAACTGCCCCTTAGATGTCATTCCGGCCAAGTTTTTGAAGGTTTTTAATTCTGTTGGGTCAAGTCTGCTTGTTTTTACAAACACTTGTCTTAATTCAGGGTCTGTCCCAGCTGCCTTCAAACATGCTGTAGTTAGGCCCCTCCTTAAAAAAAAAAAAAAACACGTCTTGACCCCTCTGTTCTGTCCAATTTTAGGCCTGTCTCCCATTTGCCTTTTCTTTCTAAGGTCTTAGAAAAAGTTGTTTTTGTTCAATTATAGTCATTTTAGAGAGAAATTCTAGTCTGGTTTCAGATCCCGACATAGCACTGAGTCAGCACTGTTAAAGGTGCACAGTGATATTGCTCTGTCTGTGAATGCCAGGAATCCTGCCATGCTGGTGCTGCTCGACCTCACAGCGGCCTTTGATACAGTTGACCATGCGGTCCTTGTATCTCGCCTAGAGCAGCATGTCCGCATCCGTGGCACTGCTCTCCAATGGTTTAGGTCATACTTGGCAAATAGGAGCTTCGCTGTGATGATTGGTGACCTCTGTTCTTCATATGCATCCCTCTCTTGTGGGGTGCCACAGGGTTCTATTCTCAGCCCTATTCTGTTTTCATTGTCCATGCTACCTCTGGGATCAATTATAAAAAAAAAAACACAATCTGCCTTTTCACTTTTATGCTGATTTGCAGATATTTACCCATGAGACCCAGTGAAAATACGGCGCTTACTAAGTTACTGGATTGTATTACTGATGTAAAGCACTGGCTGGCACGGAACTTTTTGCACTTGAACGACAGCAAAACGGAATGTATTTTATTTGGCACGTCACCCATGTCAAATGTTCTTACAACAAACTCTGGTATTCTGGCCCCCTTTTTTAAACCATTTGTACAAAATCTTGGTAACGTTTGACAGTGGGCTTAAATTTGATAAACAGATTAGTTCTTTTAGAACAAGCTTTTTTCAGCTCAGTCTCTTGGCCAAAGTGAAGCCGTTTCTCAGTCGGCAGGATCTTGAGAAGGCAATCCATGCATTCATCAGTTAGAGACCGGACTACTGTAATGCCCCTTATGTTGGCCTCAGCCAGTCTTCAATTTTATGTCTTCAACTTGTACAGAACGCTGCGGCCCGATTTTTAACAAGCACGTCCAGACGTGAACACATTACTCCTGTGCTGTCGTCACTCCACTGGCTTCCAGTCCATTTTAGAATTGATTTTAAACTTCTGTTTGCTTTTAATTCCATCAATGACCTGGCTCCCTCTTAGTTGTCTGAGATTTTAACTATCTGTGATCATGGTAGGGCCCTGTGGGTGGTAAGAGAGCAACTGGACTTGCTTGAAGATTCTTGAAGACGTTTCACCTCTCATCCGAAAGGCTTCTTCAGTTCTGTCTGACTGGTAGGGAGTATCAGGTATTTATCCTCTCATGGATGAAAAGCTCATCTAAGGTGTCACTGAGTCATCCTGTTGGTGTGGGTCACTGGGGGCTGGTTGTGAACGGCCTCGAGAGTCGTTAGGATGATCACTGGATTGCCCGTTAGGGTGATCAATGGAATGCTGATTCTCTCTGTCTTCCTGTGAATCACTGAAAACAGCTGGGTTTTGGTGTGCATTCAGTTGTCTGGGAAGTGTGCCAAGGACTGCATTGTAGGTGGCTGATAAATGATGTCTTAAGGCCAATTTATGCTGACAACCCAGGCCTCGCAGACAGTGTCTGCGTAGCCCCCCCACCTTCGCAGACGCTCTGCGCGCACCTCCCAAAAATTGTGACCACCGCAGAAGCCTCCCAGACAAGAGGGCTCTGATTGGTCCACTCTACATCCGCTGTACACGCACTTCCGCTTCCCTACTTTCCCGGTTTGTTTTGTTTTCACGACCGCCATTTTTAAAACCACGAGCGAAGATGGAGCAGCACGAAGAGCGGTTGATCGAGGAAGTACGTACGTCTATACGACTCCAGTTCTAGTCATTATAAGTAACCGGGGGATAAACACTCCACTAACCACACCCACCAACTACTCCTAGCGATTTCGCAACTTCGCGCCTCCTTGCATTGTGGCAGTGAATAACATGACAGGCGTACTAACACCTTCTGCGCGCTTCGGCAGCGCATTGATACGGAGCTCAGATATCAATGCGCTGCCGAAGCACGCAGAAGGTGTTAGTACGCCTGTCATTATAGTGCGGACTTTCCATAGCATAGAAAATCGCTACGTTTCAATTTGTGTAACTGAACGTGTTTCATATCACTGATCATATAAACCTATGTAAACAGGAAAACGTGGAAGAGTTTGGTCGCATCTAACTACAGCCCCCAAAAATACCGTTGGCCATACTGAGCCTAGCTACATTGCTAACAGGAGTGACAGCGCGTCTGACTGCGTCTGACTGACTGGGAGGTCGCGCAAAGCTCGGATAGGTACGGAGCAGCTCGTCTCAATTCAGATAAGAGCATATTTCATTATGGAAATACGGTGGACTGTTCCTTTAAAATCCCATCACTGGGCGAAACAAGCTCACTGTCGGTCTCGCTACCTGGGCTACACTCAAAAACTAAAGCAGAGGTTAATGCATGTTTAAAGCTAGCCGAATCATAATGGGGCTTCATGTTGACATGAAACAGAGTTGACTTTTTCCTACGAAATGGCGTAGAAACCAAATAATTCTCAAACACTTTTCGGAGTTTTAGTGTGCAAAATACAGGTCAGGGAGCCAATAGTTTTGAGGTCTCCACCGCTTCGTAAGCGTGATGCAGGCCTGACCTGTAATTACTGTTGTGAAATTGGGCATTGGAAAGTTGACTGTCCTATGCTTAACCCTCGCAGTGCCCAAAGCCGATATAATCGGCTTTACGTCACGTTTCCCAGTGCCAAAGCTGATCTCATCGGCTTTCCTATGCACGTATTTTCAAATGTCAGCCATTTGAAATATCGCAAGACTGTCTGGAAAATGGCGGCCGCTCAGTGTTCTATGTTTACAGACGACACCGACAGCGAAAACGATTTGCCGTTAAACATTGTGAAAAATGGTTTGAGACTGAGAGAGTTATTCGAAGATTCTTCCGATGGAAGTGATTTTGAAGGTTTCGAACCTGAAAACTACAGCAGTAGCTCAGATGATAGTGATGAAGCGAGCGACTCGGAAGCAGACGAGAATTTCCAGGAAACAGAAGCCGGCGCTATGGATACCGACACGGAAGTGAGCTGGCGCTCTATTTCACCGCCCGAGAATGTAAACAACTCTGATCACCAGCGGTTTCAAGTCAGAAATCCTGGCCCCCGCAACCTACCACCACGGAATTCGACACCGATACACTATTTTTATCTCTTCTTCAATGTTGAGTTATTCACTCTCATCGTTCGCGAAACGAACCGGTATGCACGATCGATCCTCACACGGCTGACAGATTGGGTTCGGGAACACGTCCATTCTCGTTATCGACGATGGGTCCCAGTCACCGTTGCAGAAATGAAAACGTATATAGGTCTTTGTATCAACATGGGCTTGATAAAGATGTCTGATTACTGGAGTAAGAGATATTCGTCTCAAGATACGCCATTCTTCCGCTGAATTATGTCAAAGAACAGATTCTTTCTCATATCACGAATGTTCCACCTCAACGATAATGACAATAGAAGACAACGTGGTGATGAAAACTTTGACCCATGGCATAAAGTGAGACCCGTTATGGATCATTTGAACACTAAATTCAAACATCACTACATTCCATCTCGGGATTTATCCATCGACGAGAGTATGATAGGCATGAAAAACAGACATGCTTACATACAGTATGTTCCAAACAAAAGACATAATCGTTTCGGCATAAAGAAATTTGAGGTATGTGAGGCAAAGACAGGATATGTCTTACACACTGAATTGTACAGCGGTCGTGACTTTGATGTGAGATCACCAGACGGTCAAGGCTCTGCAGTTGTCATGTATCTGATGCAGGTTTGTGATTTATTACGGAAAGGCTATCATTTGATCACAGATAATTTCTATACAAAATTGAAGCTTTTTGAAGATTTGCTACACCTTGGAACTTTTATGACAGGAACTGTAAGGAATAATTCTAGAGGATTTCCCCGTGCTCTAATTGAGACCCGCCTCTATGTTGGGGAAACACGGTACATGCGTAAAGGTGACATTCTGGCCTTGGCATTTCGTGATAAGAAATCTCAGCGAAAGCCTGTGCTACTATTGTCAAGCGCGTGTGCGGCAGTCGATCACCCCCATCAACGTAAAAACGGCGAACGGTGCATCCGACCAGAAATGATAAAGGCATACAATGCAGGCATGGGAGGTGTGGATCTTATGGATCGCAAAATATATCAAATTGCGGCTGAGCGTCCTACACACAGATATTGGGTAAATATTTTCGCTAATCTACTTGACATCTCCCTGAGGAATGCATATGAACTTTATTTGCAGAACACCGACAGCAGGAAATTATCGTGTCAGAACTTTGTTGCTGAAATAGTAGAGGAACTTTGTGGCAACACCCAAGCTGATGACCAGATTGCGAATGACGCTCCACTGCCAGTACATCGACTTTGCTTCCTAGTCTCCAGTAAGGAACGCAATTGTGTCGTATGTAGTACCAAGGAGAACCGCCAACGGTCGTGGCGTTGGTGCCCAGGTTGTGGCGTGGGTGTCCATGAAAAGTGTTGGCCACACCTCGCTCACAAGATGTGAACAACTGTCTGGATTGTACATAGCAGTTTGCATTTACTGTCAAATTTTTAATTTGTGATATGACATTTTTAAACATATATAATATATAAAATCATACATACCTACATGCATACATACACGCGCGCACACACACATATGATTACCAAGTATTACTGTTATTTAGTATTATGGAATATTGTTACGAAAGTGTTCGCAAAATATGAAATCTTTATGCCATGTTGATTGTTTATTATAATATTAATGTTGTTGATTGCATAAATAGTTGTAAATTTATAACTATTAGATCTACTGAATTTGATATTTGCATCACTGATAATGTCTATACCTAGTTATTTGTTATAATAAACATAAAGTTCAAAATTTATTTTGCAGTGTCCTATATTTTACTTCCTATATCTTATATCGTTTATTACTATCAGATGGTGGCCAGCTTGGATTTTGATCATGTGACCTGGAATTTTATTTACCTAATATTATGTTGCACACTATAACTAATATATAATATGTACTGTTTAAAGTTTTATTCTTTGAAAAACAGCCTAATTCTGTATAAACTTATACCAGTATCTAAATTTGGCAAAAGTCCAATTTTTTCATAGGCGGACACATGTCGACTCATTTGGACCTAATTAAGTGACAAATGGAGATATTTCAATTCTGTTTTCTTTTTTCAGATCCTCTTACATTGAGCAACAATCTTGCTGTCACAAAATAATAATAAAAAATGATGAATAATACTTGAGTCACCTGGTTAGCTAAGTTTGAGTGATCCATAGCATGGCGGCCATCTTGGATTTCTGGTCATGTGACCAGAAGTTGCCCTTTTTGCCCGAAACAAAATAAGTTTTTGAAAAGGTCAATACAAGAGGTATTCATAACCAGGGGTGTGCAAAAATATCGATACGGCGATATATCGCAATACTTTGTCTTCCGATTCAATATCGATACTCAAAATTTGAATATCGATATTTTTTCAAATAATAAATCACGTTTCAGACGGGTTGTAAATCCAGTAAGACTTCCGCACCTCCGCTCCGTGAGGTGTCGCTGTGCCGCTCCCTCACTGCAAGGCACTCTTCATCTCTTTTTTTCCCCGGCGGTTGCAGTGAGGAAAAAAAACAAGCAAGCATGGCTGTTAATGTAAACCTAGAGACGCTGCCGAACTTTAAGGCAGATGTTTGGAGGCACTTTGGATTCCAAAGGAAAGTAGAAAAAAACAGTGAGCCGGACAAAGAGTATGCACTCTGCAAAACCTGTTTCGCTCCAATTAGATATTCAGGTAACACAACAAACTTGCGAACTTACTTAGCACGACACCACCCCGACATATTAGCTCAGCCGGAGCCGCTGAAACCCGACCCGAAGCAAACTACACTGGACAGCGCCAAAGTCCTCCCATCTACTTCAGTGATGTGTGACTTACTGTAACTGTGAACTTAATTTTGTCATTTAAGGCCAAAGGCAAGAAGCTGCACTTTATCTTGCATTTTCAATTTTAGTGTGTGTGAGACACTGTATTTTATTTTGAGTATTTACTCTAAGTTCAGAAGAAACATGATTCACTGAGGTTTCAGTTCAGTTTCAGTGTGTGGACACTGACCCACACTGCACTTTGTTTCATTGTGCTCAGGGAGACTAAGATGCCCACTGCACTTTTCAATGTGTTTCAGACAGTGTGTTGTTCCTGCAAAATAAGCACAAGTTAAATGTTCTCAGGTACATGTTCTCAAGTTTACAAAGAACAAATTGATATTAGTGTTGCACTGCAGACTGCACATACATTTCAGTGCTAAGTTTTAAGTTTTCATAAAACAATTTGATTCTGCTTGTTAAGCAGCATTGATGTGTCCATGCTTACAGAAAAGTTGATAATACTAGCACAGAAATGGGAATTTTCTGTATGTTGTAGTGAAGCAACTCTTGGTTTTGCCAGCAGTGGAATAGAGACAAATATATGTCTGGCAAGAGTGTGTAGTTATGTATGTGAAATGTAATTTTACAGTGGTCAATAAATTCTGATTTTCTTCAGTGACACAGATATCGTGATGTGGTTGAAATTTCTTGCAATATATCGATTATCGCAGAATCGCTGTACCGTGATATCGTTATCGTGGGCAAAATATCGCCATAGTATCGTATCGTGAGGTATCTGGTGATACCCAGCCCTATTCATAACATATATTGTTTACTTATGTAAATCCAATATTTAGGCATCTAAAACCAATATATAAAATACATGTCTGTTATGCAGAAAAATGGCTGGCATTTCAGGGTTCAGTAAGGGGCACAGCTAGGGTTAAGAATAAATTAACTCAGTCTAATTATCAAGGACAGGCTAGACCGACACTGTTGGCACCATCTTTGACAATTAGCCCTGAAGTACAAGCCACTGACATGTCTTGTAAAGATAATTTGGGTGTGGATGGTTTAATGTCCTATCTGCCTTTCATTACAGATGGTTGTTTCTTTGCCCGGCCATGAGGATGTCCCAGTGAAAATTTTGCGCGACACAGGAGCAGTTGATTCTTTTATTGTGCAGTCTGTGCTGCCCTTTTCTGCAGATACTTATACGGGTGAAAATGTACTTATTCGTGGCATTGAGATGAGTACTGTCTCTGTTCCTTTACATAAACTTAATATTCAGTCAGATTTTGTACAGGGAGAAGTGGTTTTGGGCGTTCGTCCCGCTCTGCCTGTGGATGGAGTTCATGTGGTCTTGGGAAACATGATTGGGGGCAAAAGGGTTTGGGCTGACACGCCATCACCTGTTGTTTCCATTCCCCATAGCAGTTGTGCCATGGAACAAGATACTACAAATGCAGTCTGTGTGGTTACACGATCTATGTCTCGTTCTGAGGAGCGTGTAACAACTGTTCTAAAGACGAGTTTGAAAACTGTGTTATGTGTACCTGATCTGTCCTCTTTGCCTTTTCCTGTGACAGCTAAGGAGTGGAGTGGTGATCAGTTAAAGGATCCGATGTTGGCTGATTTGTTTGTTGATGCGCTTTCATCCACAGATGCACTAAGAGCTGCCTGGGGATATTTCACATATAATGGAATTTTGTTTCGTAAATGGGTGCCACATTGTGATAAGTTTGTGGGAGAAGCTTTAATTCAGGTGGTGGTCCCGTCTAATTATCGTAACTCAGTTTTGCAGGTGGCTCATGATCAGTGTGGCCATGGTGGTGTGAGGAAAACCTATGATCGTATCCTCAAATATTTCTTTTGGCCTCGGGTTAAAAAGGATGTCTGCTTATATCAAAATGTCATACATGTCAAGTTATGGGTAAGCCTAACCAAAAGCTTAGGCCAGTTCCGCTGCATCCCATTCCTGTTGTTGGAGAACCATTTGAGCACCTTGTTATCGACTGTGTAGGCCCTCTTCCACGGTCGAAAAGTGGTAGCAATTACATATTTACCATTAGGTGCTTAAATACTCGTTACCCATTTGCATATCCACTGCGCACCATTTCAACGAAATCAGTCCTTAAAGCGTTGTCTGTTTGTGTCTATTTTTGGTATTCCTAGAATTGTGCAAAGTGATAAAGGCTCAAACTTCACTTCTCGTATTTTTAATGAGGTTTTGAAGCAGTTACATATTCAACATTTAATGTCGACAGCGTATCACGCTCAGTCTCAAGGGTCTCTGGAGCGCTTTCACCAAACTATGAAGTCGCTCTTGCGCGCTTATAGCATTCAATTAGATGCGGACTGGGAAGAAGCGCTACCCTGGCTTATGCTCGCTGCTCGCGAGGTAGTCCAAGAGAGTACGGGCTTTAGCCCTAATGACTTGGTTTTTGGTCATAAAGTTCGGGGGATTATGTCCATCTTGAGTGAGGCTGGAAATAAAATCGAACCGCCTAAAAGTATTGAGGCTTATGTGAATAGCTTTAAGGATTGACTATCTTGAGTCCGTGAGATTGCGAAGCAAAATTTAGTGTGCGCAGCGGAAAATGAAGCGCTTGTATGATCGCACTGTTGAGCAACGTTCATTTGAAGAGGGCGATCGTGTCCTTGTGCTTCGGCCATTAGTTGGTTCACCTTTTGAGTCAAAGTTTGATGGTCCTTACACTGTCCTTCGAAAAGTGTCTGAGAATTATTTGGTTTCTACGCCATTTCGTAGGAAAAAGTCAACTCCGTTTCATGTCAACATGATGAAGCCCTATTATGATTCGGCTAGCTTTAAACCTGCGTTAACCTCTGCTTTAGTTTTTGAGTGTAGCCCAGGTAGCGAGACCGACAGTGAGCTTGTTTCGCCCAGTGATGGGATTTTAAGGGGGCGTTTGAAAAATTCTGAATCTTTGGCCCAGCTGGATAATTTGTTTGCATATCTGCCGCTGTCACAGTGGGCTGAGCTGATCCAGCTCATTAATAATTATCCTGACCTGTTTGGTGATGCACCGTCCAGAACAACATGGACAGAGCACGATATTGATGTAGGTGACGCTGTACCAATTAAACAACATTTTTATCGTGTCTCCCCAGAAAAACGAAAGTTAATGGAGGCTGAGATTCAGTATATGCTTGAAAATAATATTGCTGTGCATTCTTCGTCTGAGTGGGCCTCTCCATGCATTCTTGTTGACAAACCCGATAAGACCGTTTGTTTCTGCACAGATTTTTGAAAAGTTAATAGTATCACTAAAAGTAATAGTTTCCCATTGCCTCAAATTGAGGATTGTATTGATGAAGTGGGATCAGCCAAATTTGTAACAAAACTTGACCTTTTAAAAGGGTATTGGCAAGTGCCACTTACAGCATGGGCACGCAACATCTCCTCTTTTATTACCCCGTTTGGGTTGTTTTCTTACACAGTAATGAGCTTTGGGTTGCGAAACGCACCAGCAAGTTTTCAGAGACTTATGAATCGTGTTATTTCTGGTTTAGATGGATGTGCTGTATATCTCGACGATTTGGTTCTTTTTAGTGATACTTGGGCTTCCCATTTACGGAGGCTCAAGGCAGTGTTTGATCGTTTGACCGAGGCGCAGCTTACAGTGAACCTGGCAAAGTGTGAGTTTGCCAGAGCCACAGTAACGTACCTTGGTAAAGTTGTCGGGAATGGCGAAGTGCATCCCATCCATACTAAAATCATGGCTATTCAGCAATATCCGCCTCCTGTTACAAAAAAAGACCTGCACAGATTTTTGGGTTTAGTCGGATTTTATTGATGTTTCTGCCGGAACTTTTCGACTGTCGTGGCCCCTTTGACCACTCTTTTAAGGGATAGGGAGAAGTATGTGTGGACATCAAGCTGTCAAAAAGCGTTTGAAAATGTGAAGTCTATTCTTTGTTCTGCTCCTGTTTTGGCCGCTCCGAGGTTTGACCAACCTTTTTCGTTACAGGTTGATGCCAGTAACGTAAGGGCTGGTGCTGTCTTAATCCAAGCGGATAATCAGGGAGTTTTACATCCCATTTGTTTCTTTTCGAAGAAATTTTGTCCATATCAATTGCACTACTCAGTGGTGGAAAAGGAAGCTTTAGCTTTGATTTGGGCTTTACAACATTTTGCCGTATATATTAATTCTGCTGTAGCATTGACTGTTTTCACTGATCATAATCCTTTGACCTTTTTGAATTTTTTGAAATGTCCAAATCACCGTTTAGTCCGTTGGTCATTATTTTTACAGTCATATTGCCGAAATATTATACATATTAAAGGATCTGACAATATTGTGGCTGATGCTCTGTCTCGTGCATAATCATGTGATGCTTGCTCTTTCACTTTAGCCCTTTTCTTCTACATCTAACTTATTTTTACATGCTGGGGTTGCTCTTGCTGGGTGAAATGGAGTCACGGACGGGAAGGAGTGTCTGGGATGACCTGGCTTTGCATTCGATGGGCCTGTTCTTAGTTGAGGTGCTGGATTGTCGGGCTTCGAAAACTACGATCCTATGAGGCTCTCCGTTTTTTTTGAGGGGGGGCGTGTGACGACTTTGAGCGCTCACGGAAGCCGCGCTTAGAGGCGTGGTTTCACCTAATTAAGGTTGCACCTGATTGGTTCCTATTTAAAAAGGAACAGGTCGAGAGATCCTGGGGCGCGTCTTCCGTTTTCTGTTTTTTTCTTTTATTATGGCTTTGTTTGGTATTTTTTTGATTTTTGTATATATTTTCAGTACACTATTATTGCATGCCTGCTTGACACTACTGATTACTGACAAACCTGTTATGTATATATGTTGTGTATATAGCTTTTTTTTTTAAAGTAAATTCTTTAATTATTTTGGCAATTTTGTGTCCCGTGTCCTCCCTTGTTTTGTTTTTGTTACAATCTGGAGCCAAATTGTAACAGACCTGGATGACTGAGAATCTTCACAGACATGGTAGGGCCCTGCATTCTTCGGGTCAGCTTCTGTTAGAAGTCCCAAGGTTGAGATATAAACAGTGGGGTGATCGTTCTTTCGCTGTTGCTGCTCCCCAGACTGTGGAATAATCTGCCCCCCAACACTCGCACCAGTTTTGATCTCGGCCTTTTTAAATCGAAGTTGAAGACCCACTTTTTTAGATTGGCATTCAATCCTGACTAGGGGAGTCTTGTTTTTGAGGGGTACTTTGTTTCGTCTGTTCTATTTCATGTACTTCTGAAAGACTTTTAATAACTTGCAGCACTGTGGCACCTTCTGCAGTCAAAACCTGTGTTTTTATGTACTTTTTTTTTTTTTTAAATGTATTGTTTTATACAAAACACTTGTGTTTTTAGTGTTATGTTTTATGGCTTTGATGTAGTTTCGTATGGTTTATTTCACACCTCTGTTAGTGCACCATTGTTGGAATATTGGGCCCGCCTCATAAATTGAATTGTAACCTCCAGGTATAGCTGTTTGTGGGCAGTGAAGGACCAGGTGGTCCATGTCTTGTGGTGCCTGTTGGCATTTTGGACATGTTGGAGTGTCACGATACCCCCATTGGTAGAGGTTCACAGCGGTTCATCCACTTTTTGATAAAATTCTATTGGATTGGACCCACTCACTTTTTGATTTTCTGTGCTGTGGCCTCGCAATGTTGTCTGAATGTTAGCGCTCAATCTAAAGTAACCCCCAGGTATTTTGGGGTTAAGTCTGAAGGCAAAATATTTCCTCCAATGTTATCATGGACTTGCAGTGTCTGATTTGCTGAATGTTTGAGTGAAATACAGAGCTAACAGTCTTTGTGATGTTCATTTTCAGGTACCATTTATTAAAAATGTGTAGTGTTTCCACATCTCTTGTTAGGGTATTTTCTAATATTTCAAATGAACATGCCTGTGTGGCAATAGCTAGGTCATCTGCGTATCCAAATTTTAGGGATTCCGTGGGTGGCATGTCACTTATATAAATGTTAAAAAGAGTAGGTGCAAGCACTGAACCCTGGGGGACTCCGTTCTGTATTTGTTTGGGTTTGCTCATCTGGTCAGCGACGCATACAAAGTAGCTATGGTTTCCTGTCATTTTGTAAAGCAGTGTCAGTGTGGCTCTACGTTTTACATATGACGACAGCTTAAACATGAGCCCCTCGTGCCACACTGTATCATAGGCGGCTGACAGGTCTACAAAGATGGCACCAATTTTCTGTTTGTTTTCATATCCTGATTCAATGTAGGAGGTAAGAGCTAGAACTTGTTCTACTGTGTCGCGCTGAGTTCTGAAACCTGCTTGTTCTGGTGGAATATGCACATTTAGGACAGGCTGTAGTCTAGCAAGAAGCACTCTTTCGAGTAGTTTGAATCTGCAGCACAAGAGGGCAATAGGCCGGTAGTTACTTGGAATATCAGCCTGTTTTCCTGGCTTTAAGAGGACTATTATATGCCTTTGATGTAAAGCACTTTGGGTACCTTTTGCAGGGTTCTCCACGGATTGAAAATAGCGTTAGCGTCCCACACTAGCAGGGTCCAGCGCTGGCTAGCGTTCCTGGGCCCACCCATCATTGCTACGAAGACTTCAAAGAAGAAAACACCCCCAGGGTCTGCGAGAGTGGGGGCGGAAGATGACCCAGCACGGACGGACTACATGGTAACAGACCTTGGAATGGAACAGATGATGAATAGGACAACAAGCACCACAATGGCTGGGTTGCAAACGCAGGCAGGAGAAGAACGACGGAGTTGCATCTGCGGCTGGTCAAAAGTAACAACAGAGAGGGGCCTTAAAATCCACCAAGGGCTAAAGAAATGCCTCAGCAAGGGGTCTCGCATTGAGCAGTACTTCTTGAGAAGTCGGCCAAATCAGTCGAATGAAGCCCAGAGGCAGGAGAACCCCCACAGTCCTCAGGGCATCAGTACCTCAACTGAAGCTCAGCATTGCATTGACCCTCCAGTAGGCACCAGCGCAGAGCCCAGGCAAGAGCAGCCAGCAGCAGCATACAGCAATCCACAACCACCAACTTTCCCCAACTTGGAGCCAGGACTGCAATACGTAGTAGCAGTCCCAACCTCAGAACCCAGTCAGCAACATCTAACAGCAGGCTTTAGCCCAGTACTCAGCCAGCCTCACCCAACATCCTTCTTTAGCTCAGCACCCAGCCAGTTACAAGCAACAACAGAGAAGAAGATGGAAGGAAGGAAATCGCAGATCCTGTGGCCCAAATCCAGCCAGAAGCGAGAGTGGAAGACAACAGCGTTAGACCTGGTTGCCCTTCTAGAACAACAGAAGGGTCCAGTTGATCGAAAACTGGAGAACATGGGGGCCATTATTTACAGCTATGGCGCGGAGAGGTTTGGGGTAAAACCCATGACACAGAGGCAGCGGATAAGCCCCATAAACCAGGCGAAGTCCAGGAGGCGGCGGGAAATCGATAGGCTGGTGAAGGAAAGAAGACAACTGAGAAAGCAGTGGAGGAAGGCTACAGAGATGGAGAGAGTGGGACTGGATGACCTGCAGGCTGGTATAAAACAGCGATTGACAAGTCTGCGAAGGTCTGAGCACCTCAGGCGGCAGCGCAAGAGGAAAGAAAGATCAAGGACCCGTTTCTATACTGACCCCTACTGCTTTGTAAAGGGCATCTTTGACAAAGAAAGGAGTGGGAGCCTGAAAGTACCGATTAAATACCTGGAAGAGCACCTGAGGAAGACCTACTCTGATGAGCGAAGGTATGCGTCAGTTACAATCCCGGACAACATGCCACCAATTCATGCACCTGAACACCAGATGGATGTCAGGCCCCCCACATGGAGCGAAGTGGAAAAGGTCATGAGGCAGGCAAGATCAGCATCAGCACCTGGGCCCAATGGTATCCCTTACCGGTTTTACAAGAACGCTCCTGAAGTTCTCAAGTACCTCTGGAAACTAATGAAGGTGGCCTGGCGGAAGGGAGTGATTCCAAAGGCATGGAGAAGGGCAGGAGGAATTCTGATCCCTAAAGAAAAGGACTCTGCAACCATCGGTCAATTCCGCCAGATCAGCCTTCTGAATGTAGAGGGAAAGATATTCTTCAGAGTCTTGGCCCAACGGCTCTCTACATACCTGCAAAGAAACAACTTCATTGATACATCAGTGCAGAAGGCTGGGATCCAGGGGTTCTCAGGATGCATGGAGCATGCCAATATGATCTGGCATCAGATACAATTGGCCAAGAAAGAGCGTAGAGACCTGCATGTGATCTTTCTAGACCTTGCAAATGCCTTTGGGTCAGTCCCTCACAACATCTTGTGGATAGCCTTCAGTTACTTTGGGGTACCAGAGCACATCACAAAATTGGTCAAGGGCTACTTTCAGGATCTCCAGTTTTGTATAACGGTTGAAAACACCACCACGGCCTGGCAACATCTGGAAATCGGCATCATGGCAGGTTGCACAATTTCACCGTTGGCCTTCATCATGGCTATGGAACTAATAATACGGGCATCTCGTTGGGAGGTGAGAGGACCAAGAGCGGCCTGCGTCTTCCACCAGTAAGGGCCTACATGACCATCATTACAACAACAAAACCTTGCACCAGACGATTGCTCCACAAACTCCAAGAAAACATCGAATGGGCAAGAATGCAATTCAAACCAAGCAAGTCATGCAGCATCTCCATTGTGGAAGGCCAACTAAGAGGTGAGCGATTTTACATCAGCGAGGAACCAATTCCAACAGTCCTCAAGAAGCCCATTAAGAGCCTTGGGCGATGGTATAATGCAGACCTCAAAGACACTCAGCAACTTCAGCAGGATGTGGCTAATGGCCTTAAGCAAATTGACAACACTGCACTGCCAGGGAAGCTGAAGCTGTGGTGTTACCAGTTTGGGCTGCTACCCAGGCTGCTGTGGCCATTGACCATGTACGAGGTTTCACTTAGCCATGCCAATCGCTTGGAAAGGCTAGTGAACACGTATGTGAGGAAATGGCTTGGGCTTCCGAAGTGCATCAGCAGTGTTGGACTGTACTGTAAAGGAGCCCTGTCACTGCCTATCTCAAGTCTGGTGGAAGATTTTAAGTGTGCGAAGGTGAGGCTGGACATGTCCCTTGCCGACTCCCGGGACCCCATGGTAAGAGGTGCTGCTCCTACCCTAGCAACTGGGAGGAAGTGGACCCCTGCCACAGCGGTGATACAGGCCAAATCTGCCCTCCTGCACCGGGACGTAGTGGGCCACGTCCAACAAGGAAGAGCAGGATTTGGCCTTGGAGCTATGACACCTCTCTGGCAGAAGGCATCTATAAGTGAGCGTCGCACTTTGGTGGTGGAGGAGGTGCGACGACAGGAAGAAGCAGCCAGATGCTCCAAAGCTGTGGCACAAGCCAAACAGGGCCGCTGGATGAGGTGGGAGGGGGTTGAGAGGAAGAAACTAACATGGAGCGAGCTTTGGGGCATGGAGTCCAACCGGTTGAGTTTCATCATCCGAGCGACATATGATGTCCTACCCTCTCCCACTAATCTGCACCTGTGGCTTGGAAAGGACCCATCTTGCCCCCTGTGTACAACCCCTGCAACACTCAAACACATTCTGGTTGGCTGCAAGACTAGCCTCACTCAAGGCAGATACACTTGGAGACATAACCAAGTTCTCAAGTGTTTGGCCGACAAACTTGAGCGCAAGAGAGTAGCAACTAACAGCAAGCTCGTCAGCATCCAGAATGCGCACAGTCACCAGCCATTGTTTGTGCGGGAGGGAGATAAGCATGGGGGGGGCCCTCAAGTGTGGATCTGTCCCCACTGAATGCAGCCAGGGACTGGCAGATAAAAGTGGATCTAGACCAGAGACTCATCTTCCCTCCAGAGATAGCAATAACAACCCTTCGTCCAGACATCGTCCTCTGGTCTAATTCCTGCCGGCTCGCCTACATCATTGAGCTAACAGTTCCCTGGGAGGATGCCCTTGAAGAAGCCTTGGAGCGCAAGAAGCTGCGTTATTCTGACCTTGCAGCTGAGGCAGAGGACAAAGGTTGGAAGATAAGGGTGCGTCCAGTGGAGGTGGGCTGCAGGGGCTTTGTGGCAAGCACAACAGCAAAGCTCCTTAGGGAGATTGGAGTCAGGGGGCAGGCGCACAGACAAGCCATCAAAGAACTGGCCAACACTGCAGAGAGAACAAGCCATTGGTTATGGCTGAAGAGAGGCGATACCATCTGGGCTACTAGGAACAGCTAGCAGCGGGACACACACCCAGGCCTGATCAACCTGTGGTGGGCCTGCCTCAGCAGAGGGTGTATTGTGTTAAGTGGCCGAAACACCCGGTGACGCTCAGGTACACAACTGACGATGTGTCCTGCTGTAAAAGCTGTGTAGCACCCACCCATCCTATAAATGGTGCAAATACTAGGGATATGTAACATCAAGTCCTTTCAATGAACCTTTCAATGAATCTAGGGGGTGGGGGTCAATCGGATGACCTTGAAACAAATTTGCATAAATTTACATAAAATACTCTCAAATAGTAATCATTTAGAATAGAGGAATCAATTGGACTGGTACAAAACACATCATACATCAAACATTACACACTTACACATCATATTCAGACACATTGTTTAAAATGGAACTGGAAAAAAATATTTTTTTTATTTAGCAAACTACAAAAAAAGAACAGAAAAGTACAGAAAAGTTTTTGTATTAACTATATTCACACTGCTCCACAAAAGCTGACATTGTTTGAAATGGAAATGTAATTGTAGGCACCACTGGAAAAAATAATTTTTTTTTTTTTAAGACAGTAAAGTACATTGAAAAGATGTTTTAACTATATTTACACTGCTCCATGGCTATATTTGCCACACCAACTTTGAACTTTTTGTTTTTATCCTTTATTTCTCTGCCGACAATAACTTATCTCGAACTTGGTGTCGATTCACACGTTATTATAAAGCCGTGTGTGGCAGCGGGGGTGTGGTCAAGCATCGGTCTGTGACAGGAGGGCGGAGTCAGGGAAGGTAAGTGGCAGAATCACTACACCTGTCGTTAATGAATGTGTTTGTGTGTCTTCCCAGTGACTGTGCCCTATTTAAGGAGAGAGAACGGGAGCAGAGGGAGCTCTCGCCCGAACCAGATGGCTGATGTGTGTGCGTGTGTCTGAGTGTGTGAGAGAGTATATATGAATGCTGAAAAGCTGAATAAAAGAGTTTTGTGTACTCAGTTCTGGCCTGCCGTCCTTCTGTGCTCTCCTGGGTTTCGGCACCACTGTGACGGTTCATGTAGGTGGGTGGAGCACAGAAGGACGGCAGGCCAGAACTGAGTTCACAAAACTCTCTTTTATTCAGCTTTTCAGCGTTCATATATACTCTCACACGTGCACACATCAGCCGTCTGGTTTGGGAGAGAGCTCCCTCAGCTCTCGCTCTCTCTCCTTAAATAGGGCGCGGTCACTGGGAAGACACACAAACACATTAATTAACGACAGGTGTAGTGATTCCGCCACTTACCTTCCCTGACTCCGCCCTCCTGTCACAGACCGATGCTTGACCACACCCCCGCTGCCACAGCGTGTTATCTCCCGGCGCAAGAGCAATGTGTGAAACTCTTTTCTTAGACTATAATCGTCAGACTGACCAAACTAATTGCTGGTAAATGAGTTTCACACTCGAGTGTTGTCGTGTTGTCGGTACTCCAACAGAGAAAGGCTATCTGTCACAAAGAAAACAAAGGGACGTCTCTTCCTTTTGTAAAGGGGCCGCAGAAATTAAACGGGGGCGGGAATCACAGAAAGGGGGGCGGCCTGCACCTCTAAAACCCCTCATGGAGAACCCTGTTTTGGTTATTGTAAAGGGCTATATAAATAAAATTTGATTGACTTTAAAGAGCAAAATATATTAAATACCAGTATTCATCTATGTTTAAACAAAAAGGAAATAAAGATGTCATCCTATTTACATGCAAAAGAATCACTTGACATTTTCTAATAAGCAGATTATGGTTGACACATGGGCGTAAAAATGCATATGGACGGTATGGACGCGTCCATACCAATACTCAGCTGAGTTTAAAATGTCCATACCATTTTTGAATGGAGAAGCTGCGATGCGGGAAACGCTGAATAAAAACGCCAAACGCGGTATCGCTTCCAGCTGATTTTCAGTTGTGAACAGACCTCTCAAAGACGGCTGACTATTGGTGGGGACAGCAGGTAAAAAAGCTTTGAGGGCAATTCCATGTAAATGTCAACCTCACCATGCAAAATTAAAGCAACATGTAATACATCAAAACCACTCCCAAAGATATCACCTAGGCCTGTATTTTACAGATGTGAATAAGTTGAACCAATTTGTAACTAACCTAATATGTCACTGTCAGTCTTTCTTTCTTATAATGTAAAACCCAAGCTAAAATCAACTTTGATCATGTACAATTCTATACTATTGCCACAAGCCACAGAAATGTATGCTAAAATCCACAAAACAGCAAAACAATAGCCATCCTAAATATTATTTAAGAACTTTGATAGTTTTAGCTGATATTTAGAGAGTTTTTCAAAGGGTTATGGTGGTTAAATTGCTGATTTTCTAAACATATGCCATGTCTATTTCAGACGCGTCACATCCATAACGGAATTTCGTCACATCCATAACGCTGACTTTTCCTTCCGAAACTCTGCATGAAATACAAAATATTTTAAACAAAGATTTTTTTAATATTCACCTTGGACCCCTCTATCAAATGGATATCTCCATTTCGACATTAGGTTTACAATTTCACAGAGTTTGATAAAAATGTACAGTCACCCAAGAAAAGTGATACTTTTTCTGTCACGTCCATAACGCATCTTTTATTGGCATTTTCTGGCATGCCCTAGATGTACTGTGGGAATTGTTCTTGTTCTATCACTTCTCCAGTATGGTACAGCCTTAAAATATGCAACACCTGTTTAAATACTGGGAGACAATAAAACATGCACTGGGTCATTTGTTGCCATTTTGAGTTCAAGTGTCACGTCCATAACGCTGGAATTGCTCTTATGAAGTTTTGATTGGCCCACTGTTGCCTTGACGTTGCTATGGTTTTTGATTGGCCCACCTCCTGTTGCCTTGACGTTGCTATGGTTTTTGATTGGCCCACCTCCCGTTGCCTTGACGTTATGGTTTTTGATTGGCCCACCTCCCGTTGCCTTGACGTTGCTATGGTTTTTTGTCATTGGCTGTAAGCAGTAGCAAGCGGTAAAATCAGCATCCAGCTCGCTGCTACAGCAAAACAGCACACAGGCAGTGATGTCGGGCAATAAAAGAAAACGTAAGGAGGACATAAGACATTATTTTACCCAGTCAACGGTAAGCTATTCAAAACAAAATAGCCTTGTTAGAGAACCTCTTCAGACAGTGATGGTTTCTTCTGCCAAGCGCTCGACTCCAATTGTTTAGCTTCTGCCTCAGAAGGCAAAAACACCTTAACATCTAGCAGTTGTATACACCCTCACACACACACACACACACACACACACACACACACACACACACACTAATAAATGCTTGTAGGTAATGCTAAATGTTTACTTATATTTACTGTAACAGCAAGGAGTTTCTGTTTGCAATCTCTCTCTCTCACACACAAATAAATGTTTGTAGGTAATGCTAAATGTTTACTTATTTACTTTTTTCTTGCTCATTGTTTGCATGTATATGCATGTGTACATGCGTATGTATGTAACCTCTGCAATAAAATGTGAAAATACAAAAATGTGAAACAATTGTCACTTAACCCTTTCAACTTAATGAATAAACATTTTTGCAAAATGCACTACAACTACCAAAACTCTTCACACTTCTACCACCCATACCTACATTACTTCCAGATTCTGAAATTGCAGTAACTCAAAAGGAAGCACATGATGTTTCAAATGTGTGAAAATAGTAAAAGTTGTGTGAAAATGAAGCAGCAGCACATAATTTTGATTGATTGTGTTGTATTTTAGGTAGGTCATCCACTACAGCGAAATTCACAGCAACTTCAATGTCCACTTTCTCTGTGTGATAATGTATTGCCTGTATACATGCAGATGTTAGCCTAAGTCTAAGACTAAGTGTACCTGGTGCTAAAAATCAAAATAACACAAAGGAATGGACAACCAATCATTTGTACAGTGTAGGCCACATTTCGTGCGACAACCATGGCGCACTGGGGCGCTTGGCCAAATTATGTCCCCACCAATATCAACACCGTTTTTACGCCCTTGGGTTGACAATTAGGAACAAAGACACACTGGAGCAAAAGAACATTCAAAAGGGATCATAATTATATTGAAGAAAGCTTTATATATAAAATTCATTCAGTTTTTTTTTTTTTAAATCAGGCTTGTATTGAACATTCTTAATAAGATAAAAATGTTAAAATGAAGGTGGTATCCTGAAAAAAGGGTTTATTAAAAATCATTGACGGTTCAAATACCCATTTGGTATCTCCTCCGTCGCAAGCCAGTATACAGATTTCAGGGCAGTGGTGTAAGATGCTTTCTGATCCTCCTCCACCTGCTTGTTGGACTCAATAATGCTTCGCTGCTATGGCCGCACAGTGGGCTTCTGACACCATGTGTGTCTTAAAGGAACAGTCCACCGTATTTCCATAATGAAATATGCTCTTACCTGAATTGAGACGAGCTGCTCCGTACCTATCCGAGCTTTGCGCGACCTCCCAGTCAGTCAGACGCAGTCCGACGCGCTGTCACTCCTGTTAGCAATGTAGCTAGGCTCAGTATGGCCAACGGTATTTTTTGGGGCTGTAGTTAGATGTGACCAAACTCTTCCGCGTTTTTCCTGTTTACATAGGTTTATATGACCAGTGATATGAAAAAAGTTCAGTTAAAAAAATTTAAACGTGGCGATTTTCTATGCTATGGAAAGTCCGCACTATAATGACAGGTGTACTAACACCTTCTGCGCGCTTCGGCAGCGCATTGATACTGAGCTCCGTATCAATGCGTTGCCGAAGCGCGCAGAAGGTGTTAGTACGCCTGTCATTATAGTGCGGACTTTCCATAGCATAGAAAATCGCCACGTTTAAATTTTTTTAACTGAACTTTTTTCATATCACTGGTCATATAAACCTATGTAAACAGGAAAAACGCGGAAGAGTTTGGTCACATCTAACTACAGCCCCAAAAAATACCGTTGGCCATACTGAGCCTAGCTACATTGCTAACAGGAGTGACACCGCGTCGGACTGCGTCTGACTAACTGGGAGGTCACGCAAAGCTCGGATAGGTACGGAGCAGCTCGTCTCAATTCAGGTAAGAGCATATTTCATTATGGAAATACGGTGGACTGTTCCTTTAAGAGTCTTGGCGCTATAAAATAAAATTTAAAATATTTAAGGAGAAACAACTTTTAATATTTAGTCATGTAGTAACATTTTATACTGATAAAGCCATAAAATTGAGTTCCAGCACTTTTTATTTTATTTATTTATTTATTTATTTATTTATTTTTTAACAGCTGATTACTTCATATGTAAAGATACTGAAAACAAGGTGCACACATTAATTAAATGAAGTACCTTCATTAAATAATGCCATTTGGCTTGTGCTTGATAATGACAACCTGAAGTTTTTCTTTCCATCAGTCTGCCTTGGTCTCTTGGCAGAACTTTGCTTTTCCAATGGTTTCTTCTATTAAAGCATGTATATATTTGCTTTGCTATAAAGCAAAGTTGATGGCTTTGCAGAGAGAAATGGATCATTTTGGTGGCCAGAATGGACAAGCAGGTTAAGCGAAAAAGGACACGTCTACCCATCTTAAGTCTAAACAAATTCCAATCTTATCTTGGTTCTCCCAGCCAGCACCGCCTTCAAGGCCGTCGCTGTAGAAACGCGATTCTCCCCTTGGAGTTCACTGCAGTGAGACTCAGTGTGTGCGCTTTTTTTTTTCTATTGAGGTACTTCACCTGACGTCACAGGGTCACGTGACGCCCCGGTGTCTGCCATTTTGAACGTCAAGCGACATACTAACGCTGCAGACAGAGAGGGAGAACCAGCTTGAAAAAAAAAAACATGTTACAGACACCTAGAATAGATTCATTTGTCAGTAAGCACTCTATAAATAACCATGGTGTTTGCTTGTTGTGCTGTGGGCTGCCACAACAGACAGGGACAGCGTGCAGGACGCTCCTTTTACCGGTTTCTAGTGATGGGAATTTTGGCTCTTTTTTGGGAGCCGGCTCTTTTGGCTCTTCTTACTATAAGGAGCCGGCTCTTTCGGCTCCCAAACGGCTCCTGAGATTTTATTTTTGATTTAATTGCTGCAATTAACTAGTAATTAATTACATTATTATTTATATTTTATCAGTAGGATGTTTTCCATTTTATTTTTTAGTTTTTGTAGCCACTGTAAAGCTTTGTAAAGTATAGCAGTGTAACAATGTTCTAGCTATAGAAATAAAACTTACTTACCAATTAATAAATTTTCTCACAAACATAATGCAAAACTGTGTTATATTACCAATATAAAATACACAGCTGATTTTCCCCTCCTCAGGTGCCTCACAGACTCCTCTCCCCTGCGCTCCACAGCTTTAAGCATTACACCAATTTTCGTATTTTCGCAGCTGTGAATGACGACAACCCCCCCAACCAAAAAAAGTAGGCGTACACCATGCTACTTTTTTTCCTTTGAATGGTAATAGACAACACAAAGACGCAATCGGACAGCAACTTTTTTTGTGAAAGTCTCTCTCTCTGAGGCACCTAAGGACAAAAAACTAATTCGGCTCCCACCGAAGAGCCGGCTCCCGTCGTTCACTTCAAAGAGCCGGCTCTTTGAACCGGATCGTTCGCGACCGACACATCACTACCGGTTTCCTACTGACCCAGACAAGAGGGCCAAATGGATTGCAGCTGTGAAGAGACAGGATTGGGAGCCAACAGAGTACTCCAGACTTTGCAGTGGTCATTTCATTTCAGGTTAGTTTATCAGTTAACGCAATTTTGATAAAATATATAGCAAAAAGTAAATGGGTCAGTGTTTGTTAACCCATCTGAGCAGTGAAACAAGGCAGTGTTAATTTGTCTAGGGTTGCATGTAGCAGACATCAGACATAAAACGCAATAACAGAGGCTAGAAAGAAACGGGACACAGAAATAAACAAACAGGGCTCCATACCAAGGCTGGGTACAGTGTTTGTGATAAAAGACAGATCCAATTTAACACGAATCACAGCTTACTTTCTTGTTAAAATGTGAAAAGGTCTCCACCATCTCATACCGCCTTGCACTGAAGGACTTAAGCATGCCGTCCAAAATGGCTGCGTCACGTGACTTGGTCACGTGGGTGAAATACCTCAATACTTTCTGTCTGTACTATGAAAGCTAAGGAACCGGAGTCAAATTCCTTGTGTGTGTAAGATACCTGGCAATAAAGTGCTTCTGTTTCTGATATATAAAGACATTTCTTAGTAATGCAGGGTTGGACTTAAAGCAGTCCCCATTGGGAAAATGCTCTACAAAATCATAAAGGACTCCATTTTTGAAAGACCATGGAGTCCAGGGACTCGAAAATTTGAACGTCTTAGTCAAACCCTGTACCTACTGCATGGACAAAATCTTGCTGTATTTGAATATTAATCAAAAGCAACACAGTACATCTTACATTTACTCATTGTTAGTTTGAAATTTAGTTAAGTTCCTTTTTGATCAAAGGATTAGTGTTTTTCACGACCCAATATTTCATCTAGATTATAACGTAACAAGCATAGGCAGTGTTCTCCACGGGCGCTCTTAAAGTGGTGCACCGCCACATTATAATTCTGGCCCGCCGCCCTTCCCTTGGCCAAAAAAAAAAAAGTAACTTCATCAGTATGCACCAAATAAATCGTAAAGTATTTGCTTTATTATAATTTAACTATTTAACATGCAGAAGACCATTAAATGAATGCTTATGGGGCTACGCGAAGTGGCTACGCGATTGCAATAGAAAAACATCCAGCCGGCTGCATACAGATTGTGACGCAGAGCTCTGCAGATTGAGGTCTATCCCTGCATTACACTACACCGCACCGCATTACACCATACTGACACATAGTAACGTTGGAAGCTACAAGCTGCAGCTAGCCAGCAGCTAACTAACTTTGCAGTGCACACGCAGATTGTTTGTAGCATTATTGTGCAACGGTTATGCTTATCTATCGTCTTTACTGTAACGGTGTATGGTCAGAAATCTTATAACGGCACACACACAAGTTAAGTTCAGGTCTTTTATTTTACGCATGTAGGTACACAGTCCGTCTAAGAACTACAACAGCCCATCTCTTTTAGGACTACAACTCCCATCACCAACTTCCACATTGACCTACGTCATGCCTGGGCGGGATCACTTTCATCACACCCTCCATGATTCCGTAAAGGACCTGGAAATCCGCCATATCTTTCTCTTTTGGCGCCGTGTTCCAACACGGACACAGAAAGGAAGGCTCGCGCCGCGAGCAAACCAGATAAAGACGTCTTTTTCTTTTCTTTCTTGCAAGAATCAGAGTTTTGCGCTTTTCTTTGTTTACCTTTGGCCACGGTAGACTCTAAAGGCCAATTTATGCTGACAACGCAGTCCTTGCAGATGGTGTCGCAGACAGCGTATGCGTAGCCCCCCCACCTTCGCAGACGCTCTGCGCGCACCTCCCAAAAATTGTGACCACCGCAGAAGCCTCGTAGACAGCGTCGCAGACAAGAGGGCTCTGATTGGTCCACTCTACATCCGCTGTACACGCACTTCCGCTTCCTTACTTTCCCGGTTTGGTTTGTTTTCACGACCGCCATTTTTAAAAACACGAGCGAAGATGGAGCAGCACGAAGAGCGGTTGATCAAGGAAGTGAGGAAGTACATACATCTATATGACTCCAGTTCTAGTCATTATAAGCGTAATTATAAGTAACCGGAGGATAAACACTCCACTAACCACACCCACCAACTACTCCTAGCGATTTCGTGACTTCGCACCCCCTTGCGTTGTGGCGGTGAATAACATTGCGCATGCCTATTACTCCCCGCTCAACGATAAATTACAACTGTCTGCGAAAAGCTATCTGCGAAAGCCTTGTCGCAAGAGCATGCAGAGCCCCTAAGATCGCGCGATTTTAAACTCAGTGAGTTACAACCGGTTTCATTCATTAAGTACGTACGGACTGCAGTCAAAGCAGTTAATTTATATTTGGGAGCAACCAGAATTCCTCCTGATTGAAGCGCTGTGTATATTACTTTGATCAGAGACTTTTTCATCACGACCGCACGCCGGACCAAGAAATTCTCTGCGCCTTCTACAGAAGCAACTCACGTGCTTCACTATGGTGAAAAACTCATTTTTGGGCATAATTAAAGCTAGTCTTAGGAATTTGCTTTTATTGAAATAGTGTGAATTTAAACCCAGGTTTATTTGTTACACTGTTAAACACGCAGCGTGTTGATTTATTTTGTTCTATGTTCTCTCAATTGTTTTTAATAGATAGGCTGTGCATGCTTTTCTTTATTCCTACTAACATAATTCTCTTATTATACATCTTGACCGCATCAAGATTTCAGTGGTTTCAGTATAGACCCCTTTCACTGACGTCACCCGAAACCGGAAGTAAACAGACCCTGCGCCATTTTGGAAGACCAACAAACTCGTGATTAGTGGGAAATAACGGCAGCGGTATGTGAACCCACGAGAATAAAGTGGAGTGGCAAACTACTTTAAACAAATCTGAGCTGTTTTATTTATGATTTATTGGCCCAACAGTAGACTTGAAAGAAACCTGTGTGAGACTTGGCAAAAAACTGTGGATATAATGGATAAGTCTGTGCATGATCTGCGGACACTTTGAGGTAAGCAAACGCAAGAAATTCAGATTTAAAACATGCTAAAGTGGCCCCAAGTTGATAACTGTATGAGGAGCAAGCCTCCCAGACTTCTACAATTTAATAATAATAATAATTTAGGATGGTTTGGGGCTTGCTCGCTGCTGCCATGTTGGTTGTTGAGTAGCCTGACTTTTTTTTTTCTTGCGTGTGGTATCATTATTGACGCGAGGTTGTTTTTTGAACATGCCAATGTGGACCCGATTTCCCCTGATGAGTTATGACTTCAGACGCAATGCGTGTGTGGAGGTGTGGAGTCCGCGTGATATGTGCATAAGATAGGCTTCTCATGTGTTTGGAGATCCGCGCTCCGAGACAAGCGCAAGCCCCCCCCAAGGGAAATAAAGGGACCCCCCGAAAATATCGGCATAGTTCGAACACTGAGTGTAGGCACTGGGTGTAAACAACAAATAGTTTACAATGTCTGGGTAGCAAACAGATGGCAGAATTGGTGTCAGGTCCTCCTTATGTTTCCATTCTCCCTTGCCGCGAGTCTTATCGTATGGGTCAAACCCATCAACCACAGCCAGTTTCTCCACATACCGTGCCCTTTCTGCAGCTGGTAATGTACTCACATAAACAGAATTATCATCCATCGTGTCACTTTACTCTCGCTCGTACTTTGTTTTATATTGTGAGTGCATGTACTTGGTCTTCCAATATGGCACCTAACAAAATCTTGCAGCGCGGTGATGTCATGTGAAAGGGGTCTATTGTTATAAGCTAGTGAAATTAGCCTACGGCTAATTCTTTTGTCCCATTAGCCTCCAGGGCTAAGGGTATTGTCTCAAGGGAACACGTGGCACTCCTTCCCCCACACTCAACCACACCTTGGTTAGGCCATAGGGCCTTTCACAGGCACACACACAAGCACACATTAGCTACACAAAGCTAATTCCTTTGTCTACTTAGCAACCCACGCTAGCCTTTCTTTTGTGGGGGAGGAGTTGACCATGTGGCTAGGCCTATGCCTAGCCACATGGTCAACTCCTCCCCCACAAACACACGTGGAGTCAGCTACAAGAGCCAACCCTTTTGTAAGCCACACCCAAGGTCTCTCTCTCTCTCACCCACACACGTGTACACACACACACACACCTCACTGTTTGTATATATTTCAATCTGCTATTATCCATTTTTATCTTTGTTATAATAAATTCATTTATTATTGAAACTGTGTGTATTTATTTGTTGTGCATAATATTTCCGAAGTCACACAATCTCCCAAAGAATTCAGAAAGGTCCATATAAATTATGTAATACGGTAAGTGATCATAATAATTTGGAATATACCATAATTTAGCTGTTTGGTAATTTATTATTAAGCACCAAAATTAATGGTATGATTCACTACTCTGAATGATTCACTGATTCACTTTGAATGATTCAAATGAGACTGATTCAATTTAATTATTAACCTTCAGATTTAATGAGATTGATCACTCAATTACTCAAATGCACCCACACGTATCTGTGATTGTGTAGGCGAGAACTGCATTTTCCTGTTGCTTTACTGTTTGTTTTTCTGCAGGACTTCCAGGTTCCTGGGTCAAAGGACCCAAACTATGAAGGCCGGGGTGGCTTTGTAGTGCCAGTCTTGGGCATGCACAAGCTGGTGTGCATGGACTGTAGTGGTTTCACCCCATTAACATTGTGTATTGTTTTAAAAAAAAAAAAAGCATTTATTGTAACTGGGTATTTTGTTTATGAATTATAGAGATTATTGGCATGCACTTAGACCCGAGATTATGTAAATGTATGGTTTATGCAATGTTGGTAATATAAAGTAATTGGTATCTTCCAGTGGGTGGGGACAGGCCACTATATCTAGCCCTCTGAAGGGAGGTGGATTAGTTGGGTCATGGCGCTGTCTATGTAGTAGTCATGTAATGTGCATGTAATCAGGTGGTGCAAACATAGTGCAATACAGTATTCTGTTTTGTAGACAGTTTATTTTTTGTAATAATTGCTTGAACTTTTATTATAATTTATTTTGTGTTAAATTTCTGCTGTTATTTTGGGAAACCAGACCCAATAAAACACCTTGTATTAAAAGTTCTATCTTTGGCCATTGTCCATCAGATGATATGTACAGTAAGTGTGTTAATTTTTTATAAAATGATTTTAACAATGATTTAGCAATTCCTATCCATTATTGGCCAGTTTCACTGTCAAAAAAGCCAAAAGTCCGTCAGCTTCAAGGGGGGGCTTTGCCCCAGCCCCCAAACCCCTGCCACCACCTTTTATTTTTGAAAAGTGGAGAACCCTCAGGGTGGCCGCGGGTCCTTAAAAAGTCTTAGTCTTAAATTTAATTTTCCTAAAATAAGGCCATTAAAAAGTCTTAAATTGTCTTAAATTTCAAACCCCGTGGTCTTAAATTTTCAATCTTAAATTTATGGAGATTTTACTCAGTCATATCGTTAAAATGTGGTACACTTTGGATGGGGAAAAAGTTTAATCGTTTTTGATGCTCACAATTATACCACGCAGGCTCCGAATCCACCGGTTGCTAGACACACGCGTGCTTGACAACCACTCAGTGCCTGATCTGTGGTGTAAGTCCTATCGTTTGAGAGAGAGAGCAGCCCCTCCCTCCTGTGTGTGTGTGAGAGAGAGAGAGAGAGAGAGCAGCCCCTCCCTCCTGTGTGTGTGTGTGTGAGAGAGAGAGAGAGCAGCCCCTCCCTCGTGTGTGTGTGTGTGTGAGAGAGAGAGAGAGCAGCCCCTCCCCTGTCTGCTCCCTGAGTGCAGCTTGTCGCCTTGGTAACGTTGCTCAGGTGCAGGGAAGAGACAATATGACAAGCAAAGAGCGCTTTTTCTCAGAGTTCCCTCTCCTCGAACAACGGTGATTTACACGGAAACGAAAGGAGCTATTCACAAAATTCTTTCACATTGAGCGCTACAAGGCTCCCATGAACACATTGATGTAAGTTTTTTGTCCCTAGTGTAAAAAATGTGGACAATAGAGCGAGTTAAAAACAAGTGACATTTCTGATTTTGCAGTAAAAGCACTGCCACGTTTATAATGGGAGTCTATGGGGCAGCGCGGCTGTCCTCTCCTTACTTTCAGGCTTCTCATTCAAAAACTGTAAATCCTATCGCTCAGGTAGACACATTGTGTGAATCAAGACAAGTGTGGCTACTACTTTTGAGAAAATTGTGGCTGAAAACACAGTTTAAATGAGAAAGTTTGAGCTTTTTTTTCAAGCTGCCTACACTCTCTAAACTCCTGAGCTCCACTGGTGTGTAACGCAATAGACACTCATTATAAAGTCTGAATTTCTCCAAAATTGATCATGGTGATTGATCTGTGACTGATCAAAAAGTATAGAACCTAGCAAAAAAGTTGAATGCCAGATCCACACAGGAGAATTTTGTCTCCGTTTTAAAGTTTGAATCATGTCTCTAGGTGAAAGCATGCCAGAGCAGCAGATGTTTGAAAAACATTGTGCGATATTTTTTTTTCAATTAATTCCATAGAAAATGAATGGGAAATTGTGTGATATTTTTTTCGCGACTATGTCGCGAAAAAAATCGTAGAATGCTGAACAAAGTAATAGCATACTGAGTCCGATCGAGCGGCACGTTTTCATGTATTGTTTGTCTGTGTGCGATGTACGGTTATTGGGTTATTCGAAATCGAAATTTGTACAGAATAGGGCTGCACAATATATCGAAAAAGTATCGATATCACGATATCATAGTTTGCGATACACATACTGCAAAAATTACTTAAATTTCGATAAAAGGCACATTTTTCTGTGCCGTCCAATCACATTTGAATGTCAGCAAGCGCCGTGGGATAACTCCGCCCCCTATTGCAAAACAAGTAAAAGCCTCGTGGTGATGGCAGAAGGTGAGAGCGGTAGCAAGTGTGGTGAGACAAACTTGTGTGAGGAGGAACTGGTTTCCAAAAAAAAAAATGCACGTCTGCTATTTGGAAGTACTTTGGATTCAGGAGGGATGACATACTGTAAACTCAGGTACTTTGCAAGACATGTAAAACAGTGGTGGGGCGGCTCACTGGGACAAACACTGATGTACAGCAGCATAAAAACATAAAACCGCGCTCTCTCTCTCTCTCACGCTCTCTCACACACACAACCGCTCTTACTCTCTCTCTCTCTCTCTCTCTCTCTCTCTCTCTCTCTCTCTCTCTCTCACACACACACACACACACCACTGCTCTCTCACCCGCATGTGTTATTAACAGATTGTGTTCGAGTTTATGGTGAATCTGTGTCGCTCATCTTCATCTCCCAGGAGCCGCTGAAATTGCCATTTTGAATGCTTTATGTTAATGTAATGTAGTTTTCAGTTTTTTGTTTATTTCAACTTAAGACATTTTCTGCTGCGCTCACAAAAATTAAGAGATTTAAAGATGATTGATGGACACCATTGCAGGTGTAGCCATGTTTTTCCAATAAAAAATAATGTTGGAATGGAAGCGATGCATTGGGTGTTTTTTTTTAAATGCTAGATACAGGGCAGAACGGCGAGTAGAGGTAAGAAAAACATTATATATTTAATTATCATGATACATATCGATATCGAGATATTCAGTCATGTTATCGAATATCGCATATTTTTCTGATATCGTGCAGCCCTAGTACAGAAGATGAAAAACGGAAGAACGAGAGTTTGCTGTGCTTTGCTCCCTATTGAGGTTTTTCACCCACGTGACCAAGTCATGTGATGCATCGTTAGGCTGCCATTTTGGACGTCACGGCTCGAATCAGTTTGAATGCGAGGAAGGCAACAAACGAAAAACATAAAAGAAAAAGGAGCAAGATGCAGAAAACACCTTCACTATCCAGTGACGTAGGGCATTTACAGGGCGAGCAGAGGGAGAGGTATTTGCAAAAATTGAGGTTAGCAGGCTTAGAGAACGACGTTTACCTGCTTCCACCAGGATTGTTCACTGACGTACGGAAGTACACGAAGCCCTCGTCTTTACCTGACTTCGGCCCACATGATCTGTATACCTATGTCGTTAAAAACCCATCGCCATACACAGGTATTGATCTGAAAGCGTATAAGAGTTTGGATGCCTACAAATATTTTGTGTCAGGCTGGGTAACATGCCTACATCAACGGGTCGTCCCTGGAGCCGGTGGTCGCCATCTTATTACAGCTAAGGTTTGTTCACATTTTCATTTATTTTCGGTCCTCAGGATAAACAAAATGTTATTAAATTTCATTGAAATAACTTCTTAGTCTGTTGAGACATGGCCCGTTATAAATTTGCTGTTACCAGGCAATGACCAAGAACTGTATTATTAGGGTCGGTGTCTGTGTTGTAGCAGTGTACTAGCAGCTAGCTGTTAGCACTAGCTAATGTCAACAACATAGTAGCTAGTATGTTACTGTAGCAATGTTTACGTTCAGTCATTTGGATGACTGTTAAAACCTTTCAGTCTCAAGTTTTTCCTTTACTGTATTTACTAGTTTACTGTAATTATGATCCGGCAGCTATTTACACCAGATCCCTACTGAAATTTTTTTTTTTGCTCACAGGAAACGGATTTTTTTTAAGGATGGCCTTGGATTCAAACATTGTGACTGCATTCTGATTGTCACATAGTTACAAGTTTATCCGATCCTTATATTGTGTTCTGAGTGTGTGAATGCCTGTCAAGGAAAAGAAATTAAGTACTTCTACTAGAATAGTGTTTTCTGGTGAATGTTTACAAGAACAATAAGTTACATTAAATTATATAGTTTTATTTTTTTCAAAAGAGTACGTTTTTGCGTGACTTTAGATTTGGTCTTAATTTTTTTTGGAAGTGGAAGTCATTTACTCGTCTACAATCAAAGCGTAAGTGTTAAAATAATTGTGCATATATATATATTAGAGGTCTGCGCGGGTCGGATTTTTCAGTCCCACTCCCTCCCGCGCCCGCAAAGAATTATGATTTTCAGTCCCGCTCCCGCCCGCGCCTGCCATATTTTGTCCCGCTCCCGCCCGCAAATCCCGCATGATGCAGACATTCGCGTTATTTTTCAGGAAAGTTCTTGTCTTGACACAGCGTGATGGTGCCCTGCCCCCTACTTTGAGTGGATTTGAGCATACAGTGGTGCTTGAAAGTTTGTGAACCCTTTAGAATTTTCTATATTTCTGCATAAATATGACCTAAAACAACATCAAATTTTCACACAAGTCCTAAAAGTAGATAAAGAGAACCCAGTTAAACAAATGAGACAAAATATTATACTTGGTCATTTATTTATTGAGGAAAATGATCCAATATTACATTTCTGTGAGTGGCAAAAGTATGTGAACCTTTGCTTTCAGTATCTGGTGTGACCCCCTTGTGCAGCAATAACTGCAACTAAACGTTTCCGGTAACTGTTGATCAGTCCTGCACACCGGCTTGGAGGAATTTTAGCCCATTCCTCCATACAGAACAGCTTCAACTCTGGGATGCTGGTGGGTTTCCTCACATGAACTGCTCACTTCAGCTCCTTCCACAACATTTCCATTGGATTAAGGTCAGGACTTTGACTTGGCCATTCCAAAACATTAACTTTATTCTTCTTTAACCATTCTTTGGTAGAACGACTTGTGTGCTTAGGGTCGTTGTCTTGCTGCATGACCCACCTTCTCTTGAGATTCAGTTCATGGACAAATGTCCTGACATTTTCCTTTAGAATTCACTGGTATAATTCAGAATTCATTGTTCCATCAATGAGGGCAAGCCATCCTGGCCCAGATGCAGCAAAACGGGCCCAAACCATGATTCTACCACCACTATGTTTCACAGATGGGATAAGGTTCTTATGCTGGAATGCAGTGTTTTCCTTTTTCCAAACATAATGCTTCTCATTTAAACCAAAAAGTTCTATTTTGGTCTCATCCATCCACAAAACATTTTTCCAATAGCCTTCTGGCTTGTCCATATAATCTTTAGCAAACTGCAGACGAGCAGCAATGTTCTTTTTGGAGAGCAGTGGCTTTCTCTTTGCAACTCTGCCATGCACACCATTATTGTTCAGTGTTTTCCTGATGGTGGACTCATGAACATTAACATTAGCCAATGTGAGAGAGGCCTTCAGTTGCTTAGAAGTTCCCCCGGGGTCCTTTGTGACCTCGCCGACTATTACATGCCTTGCTCTTGGAGTGATCTTTGTTGGTCGACCACTCCTGGGGAGGGTAACAATGGTCTTGAATTTCCTCCATTTGTACACAATCTGTCTGACTGTGGATTGGTGGAGTCCAAACTCTTTAGAGATGGTTTTGTAACCTTTTCCAGCCTGATGAGCATCAACAACGCTTTTTCTGAGGTCCTCAGAAATCTCCTTTGTTCGTGCCATGATACACTTCCACAAACATGTGTTGTGAAGATCAGACTTTGATAGATCCCTGTTCTTTAAATAAAACAGGGTGCCCACTCACACCTGATTGTCATCCCATTGATTGAAAACACCTGACTCTAATTTCACCTTCAAATTAACTGCTAATCCTAGAGGTTCACGTACTTTTGCCACTCACAGATATGTAATATTGGATCATTTTCCTTAATAAATAAGTGACCAAGTATAATATTTTTGTCTCATTTGTTTAACTGGGTTCTCTTTATCTACTTTTAGGACTTGTGTGAAAATCTGATGATGTTTTAGGTCATATTTATGCAGAAATATAGAAAATTCTAAAGGGTTCACAAACTTTCAAGCACCACTGTAAATATCTACAGCTCACGTTCACGTTTGTTATTATTTACCTTGTTTCTGAATTCAGCATGTAGTGTCTCTAATAATAATAATAATAATTAGTGCTGTCAAGCGATTAAAATATTTAATCGTGAATCGCACATTTTTATCGCATGAGAAACCATTGTAATTCTCTGATCAGCATAAAAAAGTGAATGGGCTTGCTTTGTACCAATGGTTTGTTTTTTTTTTAATTGCAAAGCAGAGCTAGTAAGAGAAGTGAATTGATTTACTGCTTGAGTTAGTCTACAACTCTACTCAGAGAGACAGGTTACACAGTGACGGTAGGCTTGACTCAATGCTATCCCAGAAATCCTTCCTGTAATATGCAAATTTGGCTGTCCAATCAGAGGCGGCCAAATTTGCATATTACAGGAAGGATTTCTGGGATAGCATTGAGTCAAGCCTACCGTCACTGTGTAACCTGTCTCTCTGATTAAAGTTGTAGACTAACGCAAGCAGTAAATCACTTCACTCATGGTTCTCTTGCTAGCTGGGTGTGAACTGCGAGTCATTAGAGTGATCAAAGGATTTCCCGTTAGGGTGATCAATGGCAAATTTAAGATGCCATTTCTCACTCAATCTGGCAATCTGACTCTCTGCAAATTTAGGCATCTTAAAATGTTTTTATTAATGCTAAATAAAATATCCAGCACAAATTATATATGATAAACATAAATTAATAATTTATAAATTTTATTTCAAACACATTTTTAGTTAGCGGGACTGCAGCTTATCACCGCTCCTGCCCGCGCCGCATATGTGCACTCCCGCTCCCGCCTGCGTGCGCATATGTGCACTTCCGGTCCCGCCCGCAATGAGCTTTCAAAATTTGTCCCGCACTGCTTTGCGGGAGTGCAGGGCTCTAATATATATATATATATATATATATATATATATATATATATATATATATATATATATATGTGTGTGTGTGTGTATGTATATATATATATATATATATATATATATATATATATATATATGTGTGTATGTGTGTGTGTGTATATATATATATATATATATATATATATAATGTGTGTGTATGTGTGTGTGTATAAAATAATATTAACTTTGTCTCTCGTAACCTAGCCTCCTTCATCTAACCATATTAGCCATGACCTATCCTTGGGGTACAAATCGCCTGTTTTTTGTTCCTAGATAATATTTAAGTGCCGTAATACCGTTCTATATGTGCAAGAACTGGTCTTATTAAAGCTTGTGGCTGTCTGGCTTAGTTAAAATGCTAACCGTTAGCACCCGACTAGCTGCTATTTTAGAACATTGAGTGATCAAATGCAGCGGTCTCAAAAGTAGCTGGTCACCGGCGGCAAATCGCCGTCTGTGGCTTGTTATGCCGCCTAATGTCAGTCGAGTCACAAAATTTAATATTAAATATTTCTGATGGCAAAAAAAAGTTGTGAACGTAAATTACATCCACTACGTCATGTATGTCCGTTGCCGCGTCAACTTTGTTTACATCCTTGACATGAGTGCAGCCATTAGCTGTGTTGCCAGATTGGGCGGTTTCCCGCCCAATTGGGCGGTTTTAAGTGCATTTTGGCGGGTTTTGAACATATTTTGGGCTGTAAAACGTCAGCAGTATCTGGGAACATATTTTTTTTACTTAATACAAGAAATTAATGGTTGGCAACGTTTTTGCCAAAATGGTATTTTATTTTCCATTGTTTAGGCAGCTTCAGCATCATACTGTGAGATTCTGTTCAAATTGGTTTTTTTTTTCTTCTATGAAGCCTGAGCCATTTATTTTATTAGTTTATAATTCTTGTTTAATTTAGTCTTCAGGAGAGACTGCCTGCACACAGTACTAGTATTAATAGTTTTTTTTCTTACATGAAAGCTGAGGCATTTATATTATATTTTAAGGTAACTTCATGTTGTGCTGTGAGGTTCTCTGCACTTTAACTTTTGAACCAACAGGTGCATTTGGATAAGTAAAGCCTATTTTTCTGCATTTTTGTAGTCTTGGTAATCTTTTATATTGGTAAAGTTGTTTATAGGACCATTTCTCAGTGTCTGTTTTTCAATCAGTAGTTTTTCAGTAATAACTTAATATTTAACATATCACTCAATTTTAAACAAACCCCCCCCCATGGGCTGCCCCCATAGTCTCCAAAATTTCTGTGGGAAACACTGGTGTGCGTAACAACGCTAATCAAGCTTAAGCTAGACGACCCGCCTCAAATACCTGTCCCGGGTAAATGTTATCCAATTTTAGATGACCTGTTCCAAACCATCCGGCCCCATGAAAAATTCGTACTTGTATCTCTCTCTCTCTCTCTCTCTCTCTATATATATATATATATATATATATATATATATATATATATATATATATATCCCTGCACGCTTTGCGTGCATTATGTCTGCCGCTGGCACACATTTTACCATTTTGCACCCTGCTGTAAATTATTTGTACCCTGCTATTCTCCCAAACTTTGAAGCCCCTGCAAATCGTAATGTGTAACCCATGTGTGTGTTATATGAGTTCGTGGTGCATACATCCATCTGTGGTAGCCACAACATTACAGTCACTTAGGCTGTCTAAATTAAGCAAAAACATTGGTGAATTTCGCCTCCTTTCAAAGTCAATGAGAGCAAAGCGAAATTCGTTTGTGTCGGGATGGACCGTAATGAAGTCTGACTGATATTTTGTGTGTGTGTGTGGTGGGGGGGTCCGCGTTGCCGTGCTACCTCACTCTTTTTTGACCATGGTTGTGTTTGCATCCCTGCAGACAGACAGTTTAGCCTGTCCGTCTGCTCCCTGGCCTTGGCTCTGAATTGTCGTGGATTAACTAGGCCTGTTCTGAGACTATGAGCTATGCTGCGAGAAATGAGAGCAGCATCTTCCCGAGTGGGATGGATACCGTCCCGCCCTAACAGATTTGTTTGATTTTTAGCTGTGTGAGGACATGAAAACGGAGACATCCATGGATGGAGAGACCTCAGAAGCCTGTGTGAAGAAAGAGGAGACGCTGGAGCTGAATATCTACAACTATGGAGACGATCTCGACAACCCACCTGAAGGTCTCTCCGTTAAAGTGGAAGATCCTGACGATAAAGACCATCTCTGTAAGACATTAGGCCACTCTTGTGCTCAGTAACACTCACTGTTTATTCTACCCTGCATACTATCTGGTGCACTAAAAGTGCAATGCAGTACATTTGGGATGTAGCCTCAGTCTCTCTTATTTTAATCAACAAATTGTGACATTGAAATTTAGATTTTTTTTATTGATTAAAGTATGAATTTTGTTTATAGAGCGTGTAACATGGTAGCAAGGAGTGAGAGAAACTTATTTAAAATACTTTAGTCATTATAAACTGATGTTAACCTGAACAAAAAAGCATGGAATATCACACGATGGGTGTGTGTAAAAATCTATGCCGTGTGATTTTTATTTTCATATAACAACATGGCCCAAAGTGTATGATTCCCCTCAAACCATAGTGATTTGCTTGCTATTGCAATTTTTAATTTATTAATGAATGACTCATTCAATGTTTAATTTGTTTCTGTTTACATTTAATGTTGCAGAATGTCTGTCATTCTCTCCAGCCACTCCTGTGTTTTATTCTGAGACAAAAAAAATAAATAAAATGTGGGATGTCGTGTGACTGAGAAACCAGAAAGCACAAAGTCCTCTGTCCTGAAGACTCTTCCATCTTGGGAAACTTACTGACTGATACCTGGGTCTCCTTCCATAAATGTTAAATAAATGTGTCCTAACGTCTTCACCACATTAGAAGATTATAATTTTTTTTGTTTGTTTGTTTTTCTTCTTTCTTCCACCCAATTTTTTTTTTTTTGTCCAGTGTGGTCACCTGCTAGTGTCCACCCACTAGCCAGGTCTCTCTAACCATGTGAGTGAAGGCTAACATGTACTTCCTCCAAGACATGTAAAGCCATCAAACTCCTCTTTTTCAACTGAAGCTCATGCTGTGTGTAAATGACTCTTATTGACAGTATATAAGCAAGTTAACTACTTCCTGTAAGTTTTATTTTTGTTAGTGCCTTTTATGTTTTCGGTTCTTTTATTTTGAAGCCCTTCTGGCGTACTCTCATCTGAGAGTCAGCAACTTGCCCATAGGTGTTCACACGTGAACGGCAGCTAATTGAAGAGTGTACGGAAGGAAAAGGTGTTTTGAAGACGTTGCCTTGCAATGTAAAGTTTAATTATGGATAATTAAGCGCCTAGCTGGAAGTGGGAACAAGGTATTGTGTGTTTCAACTTATTTTATGACTGATTGCTGTGACGTGTTATCCTAATTAACTGCTGAAAGGGTGTTTACGTATATTGTTGTTGTATTAGCCATGCTAAGGTTAGCTTATGCGAAAGGGTGCTATATGGATAAACTGTAATGTCATGTTAATGCTGGTTTTCTACCTTTTCATGTGCTTTGACCGATTTATATGTGAGTGAATATTTGATAAATGTCCACGTGTGGTTAACTGGCATTATGGAAATGTTTATGCTTGTGAGAGCTAATTTTATTTTATTTATCCATCTGCAGCTCTTACGGTGTTTGTGAAGAAAGGTTGTGAAGGAAAGGAAGTATATTTGTGTGCAAATTAAGGATGACGGCTGAACATAATAAATGCTTCTTGAAACATCAGTAAGCTTCATCATTGTCTGGCTGGGGTTCACTATAGTAAGAGCTTGCCCTCATCGATCTGACGACTTGCTGCCATTATGACGGGCCATGATGGAGGGTCTTCATGGCGTGCCTGCTGCTGCTACTACTTCGCCATGTGCTGTCTACATGGATTCATCATGAACATGTCCCGACGTGTCAGCACATGATCCACTTCGGCAATCCAGGCAGCGGTTTCATGGATTCGACGCAATGGTCAAGTACGGTCACATTCACTGACATTGAAGCAGAACTGTGAGTACACACCTATATTACACAGTCTACAGACTGCAACAAGGTGAGCTCCACATGAACAGCCCTTTTAGACTGAACCAGTGAACTTTTCATACTCATCTTCTCATCTACAGCAAAGGAGAGAAACTGTTGCTTACACTCACACATGAACACATTCACATAGACTCTTTAATAAAGACATTTCATATTTTTTGCATACCAAGTACTTTGAGAAGTGTGTTCATTACAGTACTTACCTGGACATTTCCAGTTGTTTGAGTGTCTGCACGTTAATGCAGCTTTGCTAGTTGTTCATGCTCATATTCTGATTTTTGCATTTCAAGTACTTTAAGGTTTGCCTTTATTGTAATACTTAGCTGAATATCTACAGCAACTTTCTGTTTATTGCAAAGGTTCGATCATACTTGTTAAGAGGTTTCTTCTGACTTAATAATTTCAAATTGAGTTGATAATATCAAAGTCAGGTAGCTTCAAGGAGACAGAGGAGCAGATGCCTGGTTCCCAGCACGAAGTTCAAGACTTCCAGAGTGAGCTCCACTCAGTGGCAGTTGTATCTGAGACACCTGGCCTGAAGGGCCTCGACGCTCTGAACATGCACGGAACCCGACAGAGAAAATGCGCGCGCTACAAGATGAAGAGGCCAAGAAAAAGGAGAAACGGCTGCTCTCCATGTACAAAAAATGGAAGCTCGACATATGCAAAGCAAGAGATCAGCTAAAGACATACATGTCAGAGGGTGAGCTCTGGCCTCTCATTGAAGAGCTTAAGAAAGTGAAGGAAGATGTAATGAACCTGTATTTTGGAATTCGAGATCTTGCTACACCTTCCACCGGCGTGAGAAGAAGAGTTGACACTTGCGAATCAGTTACCACAGAAATCATCACCATTGGCTACGGCAGAGCAATAGACAAAGAAGGTGAGTTTAACGAGGACATGGAAAGACGCCGCCTTTGCCGACGCCGACTATGCAAAGTCTGTCTATGGATCTGCTGCTTCCTTGACAAGTCACAGCAAGTCTGACCAACACTCCACAGCTTCGTCCATGGCAGCCAAGCGTGCAGATGCAGCTGCAGAGCTAGCAGTGAAGGAAGCAAATTATGAAATGATGGAGGCAGAAGAAAGACAAAGAGAAGTCATCCGAGAGTTAGAGGAACAACAACAGAAGGCTCTGGAGGCACAAAGGCATGAGTTGGAGTGATTGCAGGCAGTGAAGGAAGTGCGGGCAGCTCAAGCTAAGCTAAACGTATACGATAAAGAGTTGGAACACGAAGCTGCTGACTGCATTAATGATGAAAGGAACAAGGAAAGAGTGTGCCTGTAACTGCAGTCCCTCTATCTCATGTTGCAACACCCCCTCACACAGATGTTTCCCCTCTTGTTCGGGTCTTTCAAGACAGCATAGCCTTAAATAGGCTCCCTGTTCCAGAGCCATTTGGCTTCAATGGTGACGCAATACGGTTCATTGAATAGAAAGCAGTGTTTACCTCACTCATTGACCAAAGAGCAATCACATCAGTTGAAAAAAACTATCTGAAGAAACATGTTGGTGGTCCAGCATGCCAGGTGCTAGAAGGCACTTTCTTCCGGAATGATTATGAAGCCTATCAGGAGGCCTGGAACAAGCTGAATCGTTGCTTTGGCCAGCCATTCGCCATTCAGCGAGCATTCAGGGAGAAGCTCACCAATTGGCCAAGGATTCAACCTAGGGATGTTCAAGGACTCAGAAACTTCTCAGATTTTCTGAATGCCTGTCAAGATGCCATGCCTCACGTCAAGGGTCTTGACATACTAAATGACTGTGAGGAGAACCAGAAGCTTGCCCACAAACTACCAGACTGGGCAGCTTCACACTGGAACCGACAAGTCACCCAGTGCCTGAACAAGAAGCAAGAATTTCCAAGTTTCAAGGACTTTGCAACATTTGTGTCAACTGAAGCTGAGATTGTCTGCAATCCAATTACATCGCTTCATGTTCTTCATTCATCAGACTCGAACACAGAAGAGAAATCTCAGAGACACAAAGAGAAACAAGGCCAGTGTTCTCACCACTCGCACAGCTACAGACATCACAAATCAAAGGTCAGACCAGAAAAGGGCTAAAGCTCCATGCATCCTTTGTCAAGATAACAGACGCCAACTTCATGCATGTCCCAAGTTCACAGGGATGTTGGCAGAATGACAGAACTATGTAAAGGAGAAGAAACTGTTAGGGATGCTTAAAATCTGGACACGGTGCAAAAGACTGTTGTCATAGTCACTGCTGTGACAACTGCAAAGGAAGGCATCCTACAGTCCTCCATGATTACAACTATGGAAAGGAAAGGTGTTCATCTGAAACAGGGATGAATCCAAGTGCTGCTGCTGCAACATCACTCAGTGTAACAGGCGAAGGCTCATCCTACACATCGATGGTAATACCAGTGTGGGTGTCAACTAAAAACAATTCAACAGCTGAGAAGCTTGTCTATGCTCTACTCGACACTCAAAGCGATACAACATTCGTCGACCAAGAAGTGAGCGACAGTCTAATTGCTGACAAGTATCCAGTGAAGTTGAAGTTGACCACCATGAGTGGGGGGAAAAAACAGTTCTCCCAAGTGAGAGTGTCTCCGGCCTTTGTGTAAGGGGATACAGTTCTGCTATTCAGGTTGATCTTCCAATTGCCTACACGAAGGATTGCATACCCGTTAACCATGCTCACATTCCCACTTGTGAGACGGCTAAACAATGGAGTCATCTCAGAGAACTAGCAGACGAAATCCAACCACTAAAGGACTGTGAAGTAGGACTTGTAGGCTACAACTGCTCCAGAGCCATGGCACCAAGGCATGCCATCCTAGGAGATGAGGAACCCTGTGCAATACGGACAGACTTAGGATGGACTATTGTGGGGCGCTCATCCCAAGGCCATGATCCGTTGAGCACAAGTCGCCTGTGTCACAAAATCACGGTTAAAGAGCTGCCTCTGGTAACTTCTGCCAGTGCTATTCGTATTCTAGAAACTGACTTCAAGGATGGCAGTGAAGACAGCAAAGCAGTGTCACAAGACGACATCGCCTTCCTCCATAAGCTAGATGAGGGTATACGGAAAAACACGCATGGCCACTATGAAATGCCCCTGCCCTTCAAAAACAGACCTAGCTTGCCTGATGATAAAGACTCAGCCATGATGCGCCTCAACCACCTGAAAAGGAAACTGCAATGGGACAAAAGGTATAAGGAGCGGTATGTCGAGTTCATGGAGGAGGTAATCAAGAAGGAAGATGCAGAGCAGGTTGAAGATGGTGGGAGTGGAGGTGAGAGATGGTACAGTCCCCATCACGGTGTTTGTCATGCAAAGAAGCCGGAAAAGCTTCGCATAGTGTTCAATTGCGCTACCAGATGCAAAGGAACCAGCCTAAATGACCACCTCCTCTCTGGTCCTGACATGCTGAACAAGTTGAGTGGTGTTCTCATTTGCTTTCGACAACACCCTGTTGCTCTGATGTGCGACATTGGAAAAAATGTTCCATCAGTTTCATGTGTACGAGGCTGATCGCAACTACCTGCGCTTTCTCTGTCGGAAGCAAGGAGACTTGAACTCCGGATGAAGGTGCATCTGTTCAGTGCTGCTTCTTCTCCTGGACGTGCAAACTACGGGCTGAAGCATCTAGCTAAAGAGAATAGCATCCTCTACCCTAAAGGCTCCCGGTTCATCATGAGGGATTTTTATGTAGACGACGGGCTTGCCAGTGTTGAAAGCACTGAAGATGCTATTCAGCTTGCCAGAGAAGCTCGCAAACTGTGCACCACAGGTGGTCTGCGACTACGCAAGTTTGTGTCGAATGACAGAGACGTTCTAGAGAGTATACCACCCTCAGAACGAGCAACTAATGTGAAAAATATGGACCTCATCTTTGACAACCTGCCACTTGAGAGAGTCCTAGGGATTCAATGGGATGTGGAATCCGACCACTTCCAGCTTAACGTCAGCCTAAAGGATCAGCCTGCAACACGCCGCGGCATTCTGTCTGTAGTGGCTTCCTTGTATGACCCTCTCAGGTTTGTGGCGCCTGTTCTGCTCAAAGCGAAGATCATTCTTCAGGAGATGTGTAGGCAAGGCACAGGCTGGGACGATCCTCTCCCAGACGAACTTCGTCCAGAATGGGAACAGTGGAGAAGTGATCTAGCCCAATTAGATAATGTTACCATATCCCGTACCTACTCACCTGCTGGATTTGGAAAGGTCACAAAGACAGAGCTGCATCATTTCTCGGATGCTAGCCTTAAGGGTTATGGCCAGTGAGACTTCAAAATGAAGAGGGAGATGTTCACTGTGCCTTAGTTGTAGGAAAGGCATGCGTCTTACCATCCAAGGTCACAACTGTTCCGAGATTGGAACTAACAGCCGCAGTTGTTTCTGTGAAGATAAGCAACATGCTCAAGGATGAATTTGCATCTACTGGGACTGCGGAGTTCTTCTGGACTGATTCTAAGGTGATCTTAGGATATATCAACGATGAAGCATGAGGATTCCACACCTATTGTGGCTAATCGCATTCAGAAGATTCATCTCAGCTCGCCCCCTCAGCAATGGAGATGCATCCCAACCAATGAGCATCCTGCTGACCATGCTTCTAGGGGCTTGACTCCCAGTGAGCTTCGTTCATCCACCTGGCTCACTGGACCCAAGGTCTTATGGAACAAGGAAATGAAACTGCCTGTTGCTGAGATTCCAGAGTTAATGATTGGAGATCCAGAGGTCAGAAGTGCTGTCGTGCTTAGCACAAGAACCACAGAACGAGTAAGCCTTGTTGATTGCTTGTCTAAGCTCTCATCTTGGTCACTGGCTACTCAAGCTGTTGCACGCATACTAAGGTGCATCAGCAAGAACAGATCAAACAGTCTCACCACTGTAACAGAACGAGAACATGCAGAACATTGCATAATCATAGACCTGCAGAAAAATGTGTATCAAGAGGAGTTGAAACTGCTGAGCAAAGGGATCCCCCTACCATCTCAATCCATTATACTCGCTTGATGCCTTCCTTGACAAAGATGGCATCCTCAGGGGTGGGAGGTAGGCTGTGCAGCTCTTCCCGACTCCTCCATCAAGCACCTTGCAGTCGTCCCCAAGGATCATCACATTGCAAAGATGATCATTGCTCATCACCATGAAAGGATGAAACATCAAGGCAAAGGTCTTACCATTAATGACATCAGGTCCCATGGATTCCTGGCATCAATCGGGCAGTAGTATCCTACATTGGTCAATGTGTTACCTGTAGACTGCTTCGGAAACCAACGGAAGAGCAAAGGATGTCTGATCTACCCCCTGAACGTGTGGAACCATCACCCCCCCCCTTTACCTTCTGTGGAATGGACTACTTTGGTCCATTTTTTTTTTACAAAGCAGGGTAGAAAGGAGAACAAGAGGTGTATGGTCTTCTCTTCACTTGCCTTAGCTCCCGCACCATCCATATTGAGATGCTTGATGACATGTCCACCGACGCCCTCATAAATGACCTACGATGCTTTATTGCCATACGTGGCACTGTTCGTCAAATCAAGTCTGATCAAGGAAGCAACTTTGTTGGAGCCAAAAATGAACTCAAAGAAGCTCTAAAAGAAGTCAGTGCAGACTGGCTGGCTGCATTTCTTGCTGAGAAACAATGCTAGTTCAGCATGAATGCACCCTATTCGTGGCATGTCGGAGGGGTGTGGGAGAGACAGATTAGAACAGCGAAGGGCATCCTAAGGGCCACGCTTGCTCTTTCTTCTGGTAGGCTAAATGATGCTTTGCTACGAGCTTTCCTCTATGAAGCTATGGCAATTGTCAACAGCCATCCACTGACTGTTAACAACCTCAGTGACACCCCACCCCCCCACACACACAGCCTCAAGCCACTCACCCCTAATCATCTCCTAACTATGAAATCTGTCAAGGCCTTGCCTCTTCCAGGTGAGTTCATCAGAGAAGACATGTATAGCAAGAAAAGGTGGCGACATGTTTAATACCTGGCAGAACAGTTTTGGAGTCGATGGCGAAAGGAATACCTGGCCAACATTGCCCTCAGACAGCGCTGGCATACTCCCAGGAGAAATCTGCAAGTTGGAGATATCGTAATGATGAAAGGAGAGGATGTGCACAGGAACGAGTGGAGGTTGGGCAGAGTTTCAGAAACCACTACTGACAAAGACGGACTAGTAAGGAGAGTTAAGGTCTGCCTCGGTGACAGGAAGCTTGGCAAGAAGGTGGAGCGTCTCCACAAGATGTCTGAAGTGGAGCGCCCAGTCCAGAAGCTAGTCTTGCTGCTGGAGACTGATTTAAGCCTGTTCACCCTATAGTTAATAATACCTTCTAGCTATAGCTTGTAAGCTCATAGTTCATGGTTTAAAAGGGTTTTCCACCTTCTAAACAAGTTATTTGTATAGGGAAGGTCATTTTCAGTTTGAAATCATTCATGCCTAATGTAAACCGTATACTGTTCCATTATTTACTCATGATTGGTGGGAGTGTAAATTACTCTTATTGACTGTATATAAGCAAGTTAACTACTTCCTGTAAGTTTTATTTTTGTTAGTGCCTTTTACATTTTCGGTTCTTTTATTTTGAAGCCCTTCTGGTGTACTCTCATCTGAGAGTCAGCAACTTGCCCATAGGTGTTCACACGTGAACGGCAGCTAATTGAAGAGTGTACGGAAGGAAAAGGTGTTTTGAAGACGTTGCCTTGCAATGTAAAGTTTCATTATGGATAATTAAGCGCCTAGCTGGAAATGGGAACAAGGTATTGTGTGTTTCAACTTGTTTTATGACTGATTGCTGTGACGTGTTATCCTAATTAACTGCTGAAAGGGTGTTTACGTATATCGTTGTTGTATTAGCCATGCTAAGGTTAGCTTATGCGAAAGGGTGCTACATGGATAAGCTGTAATGTCGTGTTAATGCTGGTTTTCTAGCTTTTCATGTGCTTTGACCGATTTATATGTGAGTGAATATTTGATAAATGTCCACATGTGTGGTTAACTGGCATTATGGAAAAATTAGCTCTCACAAGCATAAACATTATTTTATTTATCCACCTGCAGCTCTTACGGTGTTTGTGAAGAAAGGTTGTGAAGGAAAGGAAGTATATTTGTGTTCAAATTAAGGATGACTGCTGAACATAAATGCTTCTTGAAACATCAGTAAGCTTCATCATTGTCTGGCTGGGGTTCGCTTTACTGTGTCATATGATAGCAAAACACACCTGGAGGACAGTGCTATGTGCTCTGTTCCCCACATGCATAAGCTCGCAGAAGATCCCAACCAGCTGTGATTTAATAGGGGACAGAGAGTATGCCCCTCATTATGCCCCTGGAATGGGATGTTCAATAAGAGACAGTGGGTGTGAGAGACAGGAGTCCAAATATACGGATTTCGGGGCATCACAATGGCGCAGCTCCAGGGTCCTGGATTTGATTCTAAGCTCGGGTTGCTGTCTGTGTGAAGTTTTGCAAGTTCTCCCCTGTTAGTGTAGGTTTCCTCTGGGTCTAATGGTTTCTTCTTCAGCAAATTAGTTATGCTTAAATTGCCATTCGGTGTGTGTGTGGGGGGGGGGGGGGGTTGTGTGTGTGTGTGTGTTTTTTTTTAATTAAATATAAATCCTATATGTATGGCATTGGGGGGGAAAAATGTCTAGATTTAGAAATGCCATAATTGTCAGCAAGCTCAAATAGAGATGTGTGTTGGACTATTTTTTACTTACTTTCTTACTTATGGCCCTTTTCCACTACCCTTTTTCAGCTCGCTTCAGCTCACTTCAGCCCGACACGGCTCGCGTTTCGACTACCAAAAACCAGCACGACTCAGCTCGTTTCAGCCCTGCTTAGCCCCTAAAACTCGCACCGTTTTGGAGTGGGGCTGAAGCGAGCCAAGCCGTGCCGAGTGAGGTTGGGGGCGTGAGCAGACACTCCCCTGTGCACTGATTGGTGAGGAGGAGTGTCCTCACATGCCCACACACGCCCCGCGAGCGCGCTGGGATCTGTAAACACCGCAAACCCGGAAGGAGAATAATTACGAATTACGAGAATTTCTGAAGCCTTATGCGCCTCGCCTCATCTATACGCTCTTGCCAGTATCTGCTGGCGTTGTCGGTGACAACAAGCCACAGCACCAAGACCAGCAACACTAACGACTCCATGTCCTCCATGTTTATTGTTTACTCTCCGGGTCGTGAGACTACCGCTTAAAAGCTCACTGAATCAGTGACATACAGAGCATCGTGGACGAGTTCGCGGAGCGCAAGGCTCGTTGTATGCCCTTCAAATAATGCGCGCAGTAGGCTATTGATGTTTTATTATGAGCCATGTACAGTATGTCACCTAATGTTTTTTTGTTTCTGAGTTACATGTTCGTTTGAAGGACTTAATGTACAAAATAACATAGTTGCACCCCGTAGTGTTGAAATTGGTAAACACAGTGCATTCAGTGAGGTTTGCACCGCCCTCCTTTTATTTCTGACTCTTCCTGTCACCGTTGCAACCTCTGAGCGCTCATTCGTATGCCCTTCAAATAATGTGCGCAGTATAGGCTATTGATGTTTTATTATGAGCCATGTACAGTATCCTAATGTTTTTTGTTTCTGAGTTACATGTTCGTTTGAAGGACTTGATGTACTAAATAACATAGTTGCACCCCGTAGTGTTGAAATTGGTAAACACCACAGTTGCGGACATTTTGTAGCCTAAAATGATGTTATGATAAGCTTTAATAAAGGGCCCGGTCATTTGCCCCGCCCCCGGCCCGGCTCTGACTTGTTCCGCCACTGTCACTGATGTCACTGTTTGCGCTGCTTAACGACATCACGTGACGTCCACCCACTTTCGCTAACTCCACCCAATGTGTCCACCCACTTCCAGCCAGCACGGTTCAGCGTGGTTGTAGTCGAAATGCAACTCCAACAGCCCCGCTCAGCCCGACTCAGCTCGACTTGGCACGGCACGGCTCAGCCGCGTTTGTAGTGGAAAAGCGGCATTAGTGTGTGGACAGTTCATTTTGTTTGTACCTGCATGTGATTTTCATAACAAATTTGGGAAATTCTGTTCCCCAGAAGATAAGCAAACAAATAGCTGAATTTAAAACAACCCTGACCAGGCAAGTCCTAAGAGAATACTGTAAATAGTGCCACAGTCATGTTAATGAACATTCGTTTTATTTTGCCCTGCAAGCTTCGTATCTGACCATTTTGTTTACTCCCACAAGGAAGTAAAAAAAAAACCTCATACTCGTATCCAGTACTGGCACAAAATATGGAAATGCCTAGGAAAAGATCGATTTTGCATACTTAATCCATGCAAATGACATCAGAATTTGCACTGAAGACAACTGAGATACATTATGAAGATACAGAGACACCTTTTAACCACAATTTTATACTTTACCCATGAAAACACTAGCAGTGGCGGCACGGTGGTGTAGTGGTTAGCGCTGTCGCCTCACAGCAAGAAGGTCCTGGGTTCGAGCCCCGGGGCCGGCGAGGGCCTTTCTGTGCGGAGTTTGCATGTTCTCCCCGTGTCCGCGTGGGTTTTCTCCAGGTGCTCCGGTTTCCCTCACAGTCCAAAGACATGCAGGTTAGGTTAACTGGTGACTCTAAATTGACCGTAGGTGTGAATGTGAGTGTGAATGGTTGTCTGTGTCTATGTGTCAGCCCTGTGATGACCTGGCGACTTGTCCAGGGTGTACCCCGCCTTTCGCCCGTAGTCAGCTGGGATAGGCTCCAGCTTGCCTGCGACCCTGTAGAAGGATAAAGCGGCTAGAGATAATGAGATGAGATGAGACACTAGCAGTTTTGGCCATCGTTGTGTGATAAACATCATAATATTGGAAATGGTATCTCTTTTTGTTTAGTTTAGCCCCAAAACCAACCTTAATCACTCCTTGTTGGGCAATCCTATCCTGATATGCTACTTATTCCACAGGTGAAAACCATTAACTAAATCATGTGGTCTCTACAAATAATTCATTAGAAAAAGTATTTATCCTCTGACTACAGCCAGGCAACAGGCAGAAATGGCATCAGAGAGAGAAACTACAGAAGAGCAGCGTATTAGGATGAAAGTTTTGCGGGAGGAGGGCCATTCATAATGAGCCATAGCAAAGAAACTGCATGTGACCCACAGTGCTGTCTGGAAATGCCTCAAGCATCACCAGAAGACTGGGAACTTCAAGAACATTTCAGGCAGAGGAAGGAAGAAAAAGTTGACTAAAGCTGATGTCCAGTACCTCAAGACTACATCCCTACGAGAGAGGAAGAAATCCAGCAAGGAACTGGCACAGGACCTCCAAGATGCTACAGGCAAGGATGCCTCCCCACACCTGGTTAGGAAGACGCTCTCAGCAGAAGGCCTCAAAGGTCATGTTCAGTGCGCAAAACTTTTGTTGAGAGGTGGAAATAAGTAGAAGAGACTTAACTGGGCAAAAATTCACAGGAGTTGAACTTCTGAGCAGTGGAAAAGGGTCATGTTCTCAGATGAGAAGAAATTTGAATTATTTGGCAACGCTATGCAGCAGTAAGTCAGGTGCAGAAAGGGAGAAAGATACAAGGCAAACTGTATTTCTCCCATAGTAAAACATGGCGGAGGGGTCCTGCAAGTATGGGGAGCCATCACCTACAATGGAGTTGGTCATCTCTACAAAATAGATGGGACCCTCACTGCTGACAAGTACAGACAAATCCTTATCCATCATGCTGTGCCTTCTGGAAGAGCTCTCATTGGCAACAACTTAATCTTCCAGCAAGATAATGACCCAAAACACACAGCCAGGATGGTTAAACAGTATTTACAAAACAAAGAACAAGATGTCAGCTTGACAATTCTTGATTGGCCAGCCCAAAGTCCTGACATGAATAGAATTGAGCAAGTCTGGAACTACATGGAGCGAGAAAAGGTGAAAAGGGCTCCTTCAAACCTGCCACAGCTCTGGGAAGTGTTGCAAGACATATGGAGAGCAATTCCACTTGATTTTATTCATAAACTTTATGATGGCATGCCTGATCATGTCAGTGCACTTCAGTGTCAAGGGGTTCCATACCAAATATTGATAATATTTTAGAATGATTTACTCTGGTTACTTGTAACATTTGTTATGATGAAAATGTTTAGTTTATTAAGAGAACTTGAGAACAAAAGGTCAAATTGTGTTTTGTCATTTTGGTAGGTGTTTCCATATTTTTTGCCAATACTGGTACCTTGTTGTGTCCTGTTTGATCCCAGTCCTGATGGACACCTCTAGTCTCAACCAGATGCTCAGTGAACCTTACTGGCAAGCTTTCTTACAGGGATGTGATTTTTCCGCGAATTCGCGAAATTCCGCTTTTTTCACCTCAAAACTTGAAGAAAAATTTTTTTCCGATTTTTCCCTCATCCACATTTGTATCCTATTCGTTCCGACTTTGTTTGAAAGATGGCAGCCTCGGATTTGCATCTTTACGCCTCGATCACGGAGGCTGCCATCTTTCAACTCTTTGTTTGAAGCGAGCTTACGTACAGCTATCTAACAAACGCGTTCATTGGTTGTTACAGAGCGATGAGCCAATCACGTACCTCGTTTCATCTCAATGACGTAATTGGGTAAATGACGTAATTACGTCAATGAGATGAAACGAGGTACGTGATTGGCTCATCGCTCTGTAACAACCAATGAACGCGCTTGTTAGATAGCTGTACGTAAGCTCGCTTCAAACAAAGAGTTGAAAGATGGCAGCCTCCGTGATCGAGCGTAAAGATGCAAATCGAGTTAAAGAAATCGACAGAATAGTGAAAAAAAGTTCCGCTGGGAATGGTTGGAGAAAAACCGCGGCTCGCCTCGGGGCGAATTACGTCACAAGGCGTGGGGCTAGCGGGCCCTGCTCGCGCTGGTTCTTTGGGGGGGGGGTGTGTGTGTGTGTGTGTGTGAGAGAGTGTGTGTGAGTGAGAGAGTGAGTGAGAGTGTGTGAGCGAGAGTGAGCGTGTGTGTGTGAGCGAGAGAGTGTGTGTGTGTGTGTGTGTGTGTGTGAGAGAGCGAGAGTGTGTGTGTCAGCGTTGCATGTTGACCATTAAATTGGCTTGAATTTGTTAATCATGACAAGTTTTTTCTTGTGTGTTTGCTTGCCATTTTAGTACAATTTTTAAGTCAGAAAACCCCAGAACCCAGGAGCTTCGGGGGGCTTCCCCCCTTGTCCCCCCACCAGGCTGCTGCCCTGGACCAGCTGGGGGCCTGTGGCCCCCAGCCCCCTGGCTAAAATTTTCAGATAATTTCACCAGCCCCAAATCACATCCCTGTTCTTAGGATAATCTTTATTCAGTACTAATGTACTGTATATGGTCTTAGATAGACACACACAGATTGCACACACATTTGGGCCTCATTTCTTCCTGTTGTGTTTTCTCTACTCCTAGACTGTGAAGTTTGCAAATCCTTCTTCCTCAACAAATGCGAGGTTCATGGACCACCCCTCTTCATCCCCTATACTCCTGTTCCCATGGGAGTCCCTGACCGAGCCAGACAAACACTTCCTCCTGGGCTAGAAATCCAGAAGTCCAGTATTCCTGATGCAGGCCTTGGAGTGTTTAATAAGGGGGAGACTGTTCCAGTAGGTGCACACTTCGGCCCCTGCCAGGGAGAGCTGGTGAACCGAGAGGAAGCCAAGAACAGTGGAGACTCCTCGGTTGTGAGTTTATCATAAATTTTATTATAAAGATTGTATATTTTTATGTAACAAAATATGATGACTAGATGAAGGTAGCTCCAATTAACCCATTGACGCCGGATGCTGCGTCGTGCAACATTGCCCCTAGCGCCGGTTGTTGCATAACGCAACATTGCCCCAAATGCTGGTTGCTGCATAACGCGGCATTGTTGATTTGTCATTATTTTCAAGACGCATGCCAGACTTGTTTTTTTTAATAAAAATGTGTTAGTGTTAATGCTGAATGAGCATGATCCAATAAAAGCAGAGAATTTTATCTTTTAAATGCAACTTATTTCATGTCTCTATGTGCTTCAGAGGCTGAGATATTGAATTTTTCATAGGCGTTTTCAATTCATTATTTTTATTTCAGAAAACCCTCAGGCAGATGGGGACCTTTTCTAAAAACTGGCTTAGGCATTTGCAGACGTTTTTTTGCAGGCATTTCAGGCGTCAGTGGGTTAATATCAATTTCTTCTCGCAGATATGTGGAGTAGTAGTGTAAATCGTAAGTTTGAGCACAATGCGGTCCGACATCGGTTCTTTTAGCCAGTGTGGTGGAACTTACCGGTTAATAAAAATACTAGTAACACCTCAGTGCTCAAGTAAATAAAGTAATCCTCAAGCAAATATTTCTTTATTGTATAATTATTCATGAAAGTCCCATAAAATCACAAGCCCAGGTAGTCACCAACATAAGTCCTCCCATAACGACGCCTAAACATGGTCAGCTTCCTGTATTACACAAAATATTAGTCGTCATCAACAACAACATTCCATTATAGTCTGTTTTCCCAAATGCAGTTGAGAAAAACTGTACCAAGTTTTCCTTGACTCTCTTGCATGCACAACATGGTAGCTTCTCTCTCTCTCTCTCTCTCACACACACACACACACACACACACACACACACAAACACGAAACATATTCATTTACACTTAGTTTGTTTCTTTTCTAAATGTCAAGGATAAACAGAGAAGCATGACACTACAGGATCTGAACAGATACTGTTAACTATAATTAATGCTAAAGTTAATATAAAACTTGTTACCACACCAACGAGCCAATGGTTTTCGATGCCACAAAATTTGCCACCTGTGCAAGTTGGTTTGATGCTGGGGTCTGCAGTTGGTGTGACGTTGTTTCATTTCCGTGAATTCACAAATGCAGACAAAATATAATTTGAACATCGGTTCAGTGAGGGTTGAGTTTAGATATGTACAGTATATACCTGGTGTGCTGTGAGACAAAGTGAAGTGTGCTGTGGAATTTTGAGCAACCCCATGCATTTTTATGCAGGCTCATGAAATAATATTTTTTAAAATACAACGACTGTACTTTTTCATTTAAAATGTTTGTAGGTAGTCACTTTTAACTTTTAAATTTTTTGAAAAATCTAAATGGCCTTTAATCCCATTTTGAAAATAAATTTGGCTCCAGGGAGGAGGATTATTATTGTAGCGACCAGAAAAGGCAGTCGCTTTAGTTGTTGCCAGTTCCACGGAGTCTTGCTAGAGTGCAAAGGCTCATGGGGCTGTTAATGTAAAAGCTTGGAGAACATTAGGGGCTAAATAGCAATGAGCCACCTTGACCAAGACTCCTGCAGTAATTGATCACCTCTGGCCAGTATTTCTGATAGGCATGTATCTTGTGGTAAAATAAAACCTCTAGAACCATTTTATCCACAGAGCATAGGATGTCACATAAGTCAATCAGTCCCTGTCCCAGTCCACCATCCCACCCTGCCTGAAGTCCTCTACCATCTTCCATTGCCAAAAAAGACCATTAGCAGCCTGAATGACTACTGTCCAGTGGCACTTACTCCCGTCATCATGAAGTGCTTTGAGCAACTGGTTCAGACTTGCATCATCGCAAGTCCCCCACCCATGTTAGACACCAGTATGCTTATAGAGCTAATGGGTCTACAGTGGACGCCATCGCTACAACTCTCCACACTGCCCTCACTCACCTTGAGCAGCAGGAGAGCTATGCTAGGCTGTTCTTTGGGGACTTTAGCTCAGCATTCAACACCATTCTCCCTCACAGACTGGTGTCCAACCTGACAGACCTGGGACTGTCTTAATCCATCTGCCACTGGATAAAGGACTTCCTGTCTGATCGCTCACAGAGGGTGAGAGAAGGCCCCCACATCGCCTCAGCAATGGCTCCCTTCTCTTCAACCTCTAGTCAAGTTTATTTTTATAGTGCTTTTAACAATAGACATTGCTGCAAAGCAGCTTTACAAAATTTGAACGACTTAACCCATTGATGCCTGAAACGCCTGCAAAAAAACATTTGCAAATGCCTAAGCCAGTTTTTAGAAAAGGTCCCCATCTGCCTGAGGGTTTTCTGAAATAAAAATAATTAATTGAAACCGCCTATGAAAAATTCAATATCTCAGCCTCTGAAACACATAAAGACATGAAATAAGTTGCATTTAAAAGATAAAATTCTCTGCTTTTATTGGATCGTGCTCATTCAGCATTAACACTAACACATTTTTATAAAAAAAAAACAAATCTCAGAGTCAGAGGAGTAAAAATAAGCATTATATGATTCATTCATATAAAGAACGACATATCAACACAGATCAATTGATCTAAAAACATGTCAACACATAGATTAATTCATCTAACATGGAACAAGGCACTTTGTCATGGGAGAAAGGTGGGAAAGGAGTGAGGAGAGGTGGTGAAAGTCCTGAGGAGGAACTGGAGGAAATGACCGGGGGAAACGACCGGAGGAACAAATTTCCAAAGACTGACACTGACCTCACACACACACTACTGTCGTAGAACGTGGTGCATGAAGCACTCGTGGTGCAGGGGAATATTGCACTGCCTGCATCCCATCAGTGTAGACCCCGGGCGCACATTGGTGCCAGTGTGCTTTTTGGCACAATCCCTGCAGGTCTTTCTTTTGTTGTTGTTTCCATAGCCTGTCCGATTTGTCCACTGCAGGGTCAGTGTTGTCTTGGAGATGTAGATATCTAAAAAACATGATTCAAGATTCAAAATTCAAAGTTTTTGCTGGCTGGATTTCTTTATGATGTTTGGTGTCCATGTAAACTTATGACGTGCACGTGTTGGCCATTATTGTTTTTATTTTTGTGTATTGTGCTATGCATATGAATTTATTTATCTATTCCATATGTATTGTTATTTAAGTTATTTATTTATAATTGTATTACTATTTATCAATGTTGGACATTTGGGACATTTAGGTATTTGGGACATGTACTTTTGCTTTACGATTCAGGATAAAGTAAAGTTACTGCCCAATACTGCTATTTATTATACTACTATTTAGGGCTGGGCGATATGAGAAAAAATTATATCACGATATATTTTTTCAAAATTTTCGATAACGATATATATCACGATATAAATCAAATCACCATTTTTGTATTTTCTTTAATTTTCTGCTCAAAATATGAACATTACAAATTAGTAGTTCCTTCCTAATTAACAAAAATAGCTTAACAAGCCTTCAAGTTTCACAGAACCAAAACAAACTGGATGCACATTCTTTTGTCCTTTTTGTTCAAATGAATAAACTGAAACTGAAAAATAAAAACTATATACCATTGTTAATCATTTGTGCAAATTCTAGCAGCTTTCAAATAAACATAAAAGACATATTGACGTGTAAACCTTATGCTGCAAGGAGAAAAAAAGTGCAATCCTGTACGTCAGTGTGTTTAAGGTTTTTAAGGTTTGACTGTTTACAGGTTACGAGCGAGGAAGACAAGTCTATCCACTGTCTCAGGTTTTAAAGCTGCCCTGTGGCAGGTCACAATGTTCCCCCCTGCGCTAAATACCCTCTCAGAGGGTGTGCTGGTTGCAGGGATGCATAAATAGCGCTTTGCAAGGCAGCTAAGTCTTGGGAAGTTTCTTTCATTGATCTTCCACCACTGCAGTGGGTCCGTTTTGCTGTCTGCATCTGCTGCCATCAGGTAGTTTTCAAGTTCCCTCTCAACTCTCTCTCTGTCATTGAGTCCTGGGCTGGAGTGCGATTTCTTAAAGAAGCTGCCCAATGACTTTTTTTGTTTCTTCAGGGGGGGAGGCACTGCAGCATCTCCTGCCTCTGCTTGTTCTGGTGCTGCTTCCTCTGTTCTGACTGAAGTGGACAGGTCCTCCAGCATCTCAGACACAGCTCTCATTTTGATGGCATCAATGTTTTCTGGGTTGATGTATTGCACCTTGAAACGTGGATCAACCAACGTTGCAATATCAAGCAGTTCCTCAGTAATCGGATCAGTATACTTTTCATCCAGGTATGACATGACTGTCATCTTCAATTCTTTGGTGAGCTGTGTTTCATCGTCGGCTGGCTTCAGAATCTGTGTTCTGAAAAGTTGCAGCATCGGCTTGAGGTATGACACACTCACATAATTTTCACTGGAGAGTGAATCAGTGAATTCCAGTAGTGTATTCAGGGCCCCATGCACAGATTCCAGGACCTCTATGTCTTGCCATGCAGGAACCAGTTGTCTTGTCTTTTTGTCTGCGCCTAAGACCTGAGCGACGGCTTTCTGCTGCTTCAGCATTCTTTCAACCATCTTCTGACGTGAGCCCCACCTGGTGGGTGACTCGGTCACTAACTTGTGCTGGGGTAGGTGAAGCTCTTCCTGAGCAGCAGCCAGGTCTCTCTTCTTCTTCCAAGAGAAGATGAAGGCAGCCACTGCTTTCTTACACACACCCACAGCACGCTCCACTTTCTTGTTCTTTCCGGCTCTCTCTGGGGAAAAAAAAAACAGAAAAGGAGAACTAGTATGATTATTTATAATAGTCCTACAGAATATTTTACATGAGGGGCTGCATAATCAAGACAGTCTTTTTAAATTTAATAGACATGGGCCTGAATCCAACATAGTTTGAATAGGTTAGAATCTTCTGAGGTGGCAAATAATCTTTGAGAAATACATAAAGCATAATTTTAAACGGGTGGCCTAATAAACATTATGAAAAGTATTAACTCTCTAACATTGTAAAACTTTCTTGTCTAGTTTCTTTTTAAATAATTGTTTTTTTTTAAAAAAGATAATAATGAACATGAATTTTTCATATTTATACGACCTGAAAATATAATTAAGGCAATTCTGCTATTCAACTTACCAACAGCTGAGTGAAGTTGATGCCCAAAACACTGCAGGCGAGTCCAGTTGTTGAGGGAGGTAGCTTTCACTATATTTGCTCCACTATCTGTGGTAATGCAAACTTGTTTGCTTTCACTTAGCCCCCATGAAGCAAGCGATTCTGTCAGTCCTGATGCAGTTGCTTCACCAGTATGGTCCTCGGGAAAGTATGCCGTTTGGAGGCATTTGCTCTTTAAAGTCCAGTCTTGCTCAATGTAGTGAGCAGTGAGGCTCATATATGGTTCTGACGTTCGACTTGACCACATGTCCGATGTGGTGGCAAAGTATGACACGGCTTGCAGGTCCCTCTGCACTCCGTGTACATGTTTGGGATTGCTGTCTGCGAAAAGTGCTTGCGTCCTGGGAGTTGATAACGAGGGTCGATCACATTCATTAGCTGTTTGAATTCTGCCGTTTCGACTGTGCGTATTGGCAGCATGCCTTTTGCAATGAAGTGTGTGATTTTATGTGTAATGTCTTTGTGTCGCTTCGATGTTTTCTCATACGGCATGATGCGGGAAAGAGCGGACTGCATGGTCTGTTGATGAAGCTTCTTTTTACCGGCATTCGAGGGGTCATTGCTGGTCTGACAGCACTATGCGTGCTCTAGTGGGTGATACTGTTTTAAATGCTGGAAACAATTGGTGGTGTTTCCAGTCTTAGTAGGGACGTGCTTTCGGCATAATTTGCATAGTGTAACACTTTGTTGTATGTCCGATTTTAAATATCCAAAATACCTCCACACAACCGAAGATCTCTGGCCCTTCTTTTCAACGATGTCCTCCAGGGCAGTGCTCTGACTTTCCTGTTCAGAACTCCGGTCAGTCGGCTTCTCGCTCATTTTTATAATCGCTTTGTTTCACGCTTTGTTGGAGAAATGCCGCGCTCCTGCAAACTTCACCACAGCCATGCTGTGCGTTGCTGCTACACGTGTGTGTGTGTTTGTGTGTGCACACAACCTAACTTGACGTGGCTCTCTTCCAACTGATGGTTACGTGCGGTACTGTTTAGTTATGATTGGCTATTCGCGTGTCTGTCAAAACTTCGGATGAAGTAATTTTATTGAAGGCGTAGGCTTATCGTAGGCATATCGTACGTGTCTAATTTCTAATTGTAGAGATTTTATATCGTGAATAACATCGTAATCGTAAAATCGCCCAGCCCTACTACTATTACTATTGCTATATACTGTTACTATAACTAAAGCATAATCACATTATTATTATTATTATTATTATTAGTAGTAGTAGTAGTAGGCCTAGTAGAAGGCTCTAACACCACTTCGGGTACATTACTGGCCATGATGGAGACGTCATTGCAAAATAATAATAATAATAATAATAAATAAAAAAAACCCTGCATCGTATGTCTTGCATTATGCAATTATACTGTATACTGCAGTAACACTAGTTAAACAAAAATCCTAGTTTTCATACTGCAGTAATTCGCAGAGGTTTTTTCATAAGGGTAACGCCACGCAATAAGACACAGAAGCTGTCAGAAGAGAGTGCAAGAATAAATAATTACCTCCAGATCATGTCGAAGCAATCTCGTGCCATCACTCAGGGGACATTTGTCTGATACAGCCACTTGCTCTGTCTCCAGTAATCCCGGCGAGTTGGTAGTTTTATTATCTCAAAAGTTATGCAGAGACCGATGAACGATTTCATCTCCTGTTTTGAGACGGCGCTCCACTTTAAGTTTGATGGTGTGTGGCCGCGCTTGGAATTCCTCCTCCTCCTCATCCTCTCGAAACAAATCCCACTCCTGCTCTCTATCTAAGGGGTCTTCCGACACATCTCCCTCTATCTCTTCCTCGATTAAAATCTGTTCACCCCCCTCCAACTCCACATCACTTCCATCGCTGTCACAGCATGTCTCCGCAGTAACCGCTGACATTTTCGCCGGTGTCAAATAGCTAAACAAACGCACGTGTGCAGAACAGCGAGTATGGCTGATTGATTGACGTTACTGTCGACAAATCACACAACAAATTTTTGGTCACATGGTCTTAAAAAATCGACATCCTCCGCATCTCCGTTCACAAGCTGCTCCAATGCTTTCCCATTTCCACCACTTCAGGAAGTCAGTGAAAAAGTCAGTGAAAGATGTTGCTGCACAGGCAAGAGACAACGTCACAAAAATGCAGAAGAAAACATTCACTGCTGTACTCACCCGAAGTCAGCTGAAGACACAAAGCCCAATTGCAGTCCAGGACGAAGCACAATCCAAGTCCAGAAACCCACCACCAACAGTAGCAGCAGTCCAAAATCTATTGGACGAAAGGCGCTTCAGCAGTCTAAGACGGTCTAAGTAACTGGGATCCTGATGTGTCGAGGGCGGATACAGGCCTTCAAAGAGGACCGTGGAGCTGTTCCCCTGCTACCATACCAAGCCTGGGTCTCCACTGTCCTGACCCGTGAAGCACACAGTGAGGGACATGACGGAGTGGCAGGAACTCTGCTGCGGATGCAAAAGAGAGCCTGGGTGATCAGAGGAAGAATTCTGGCCCAAAACGTTGTCGGCAACTGCATCATCTGCAAGAAGGAAAGAGCAAAAACCTGTCAGCAAATCATGGGTGACTTACCTGAAGAGCGTGTCAATCCAGCTGCGCCATTCCAATTCACATCTGTCGACCTGTTCGGACCATATCAAGTGAAGGATGATGTCAGAAGGAGAGCAAGCATGAAAGGATGGGGCATACTATTCTGCTGTATGTCAAGCCGAGCCATTCATGTCGAACTGGCAAACACACTAACAACAGAGAGCTTCCTCCTTGCTTACCAGAGGTTCACTTCTGTCCGTGGTCATCCACAGAAGATCTGGTCCGATCCTGGAACAAACTTCATTGGAGCGAAACCTGTCCTGGAAGAAATGTATACTTACCTGAGACAACTGAACAAAGAATCACTTGAAGAGTATGCTGCCAAAAACGGTACCTGCTGGACGTGGAAAATCCCTCCAGCTGACTCACCCCACCGGAATGGTGCTGTCGAAGCTGCTGTCAAGGTCACCAAGAGAGCTCTGCAAAGCCTTGGTGGTGGAGGAGGCCTTACCTTCAGTGAGTTCCTGACAGTGCTTAAGCTAGTTGCTAACCTTGCCAACGAAAGGCCAATTGATGCCAGAGTTCAGAGCCGTGAGGACCGCATTAACAACGTAACCCCAAACACACTGTTGCTTGGCCGAGCCACACAAACTGGAGACTTCAAAACAGTAAACTACACCACCTACCCCTTCAGGAGACTGCAAGAAATGCAAACACAAGTTAGCCACTTCTGGAGATCCTGGAGCCAACTTGCAGGTCCGAACCTGTTCATCCGCAGCAAGTGGCACACTGCAAAAAGATATGTTGCCGTCGGAGACGTAGTGTGGCTCTGCGACCAAAACGCACTGAGGGGGCAATTCAAGCTTGCAAGAGTGGTAAGCGTGAATGCAGACTCCCAAAGCATTGTCCAGGATGTCCAGGTGAGAGTCCCCCTAGGTGGACGTGCTCAGGTGAAGACTCCAAAGCCAACCAAAAAGTCCTGGGACCCACAGGGTACCACACTGCATCGGGATGTGCGACGCCTTATCATCCTCCTCCCAGTGGAGGAACAAGTCAGCAGAGACCAGCGCGCCTGATGGGTGCGATCTTCCCGTGTCGCGCCACGCCAAGATCGAGTGGGAGGTGTCGCGGCGACCTGCCGCAAGTAGTGTCTGAACGCAGGCTCACATGATTGACAGCTGCCTCCGCCACTCCCTGCTACGCTGAATCGTAGTGCTACGCTGCCAGCGCACGGCTTGACAGCACGCTGCGCTGAACAGGTGAAGCCAATCACAATGCTAATTAGCAGGGCAGCGGTCGTTCTAGAACAATAGGCAGAGTTGGTGTTCAGTTTGTAATGAAGCAGCAGCACAGCAGTTGCAAAGAGAATTCGCTACTAACAAACCTTACAGCACATCGGGGGAAAAAAGGACGAAAAAGGCTACCGGTAAGACCACTGAACTATATGCAAACGCTGCGCTCGCAGTAATCCATGGGCATGAGAAATGTTTGTTTCTTATAGCTTGCTGGTAGTTGCTAACGTGTGTCCTTCATTTCATTACATTAGTTTCATTTCATCAGTTTCCTTTCTCAGTGGCGTGTAGTAATCAGTTAAAGTGCACAAACTGCCTGTTAAAGGGCTAATGGTTAAAATGGTTAGAAGTAAATGGTTCTTAGTTTAGAACTGGTTTTCTGTTCATTTATGTTTGTTCACTAACATATTGCCTGAATGATTAAAATATACTTAACTTACCTTATACATAAATATTTATATATTGTTGCCTAATTAACTTGGGCTTTGTTGTAGAAAAACAGGCATATATTCATACATGCTTTGTTGTAGAAAAACAGGCATTTATTCATACATGCTTTGTTATAGAAAAACAGGCATTTATTCATACATTTATTTTTGTTTGTAAGGTTTTTCACCTTCTACTTCTGCTTCTACTTCTGGTTCTACTTCTGCTTCTACTTCTACCTTTTCTTCTGGAAAAACCATACTACCACAATTCTACTACAATGTTAACTCCCCTGAAAATCAATAAGACACAAGACGAGTGGAATCCTGTGTCCGAGTCCTTCCCTTTCAAGTGTAGGAAACCCGTGATGTCTTTTTTTTTTTTTAAAAAGAGTTTTTGTGTTGTTAATATATATTATATGGACATATTTATTTTTAATAAGCAGATGTTGCACTGGTAGGATGGCATCCAATTTCGTTGTACGATATGCAATGACACGTTTTTATATTCAAAAGTGGAGCTCTCCGTCTTATGATTTCTCCTTCCACACACACTTGCCACATTAGTTCACTACCTGTCAAGTTAAACATGTAAAAGCAAAAATGTCCAAGTCTATTGCAATACTTCATAAAACTAAACACATTCTAAGCCAAAACTCATTGCACGCACTTTATAATTCTCTGCTTGTTCCATACATAACTTATTGTGTGGAGGTCTGGGGAAATGCATGTAAAACAATCACAAACCCGATCTTCATATTGCAGAAAAGAGCTATTAGGATCGTACACAACGTATGTTATAGTGAACCAACCAATCAGTTGTTTATAAACTTGAATGGCCTTAAATTTCGTGATTTTGTGGATTACAAAATTGCTCAATTTGTTTAAAATCAAAAACAAAACTATCCCTGACTGTATTCAGAGGTTCTTTCAAATCAGAGAGTGTCATTATGAATTAAGAGGAACTCGTATATGTTTGTTAAAGTTCAGAACAAATGTGAAACAGAGGTGTATATCTATTACAGGAGTTAATTTATGGAATGGTCTTGAAAATGAAATTAAACTGTGTAACACGCTTAAAGGCCTTAAAGCACACAAACATGGCAGTAAATACAAAACTGAGATATGAAATATGTTTGGAAAAAAATGGTTTGATTTAAATTTGATCCAGCTACTTGATATTTAATGCTACAGAATACGAAAACTGCAAAATCCAATATGTATGTTTTGGTGTTCATTTGAAATTGAAAGCTGTAAAATTGTATTGAACAAAATGTAACCGATACTATTGTTACTATTTTATTTTTTTTTTCCCTTTTTGTTTCTTTCCTAAATTCCTTTGGCATAAAAAAAAGATTTATTAATTTGAGATGAGGGTAGACGCAATAAGCTTTTGCTTCAGTCTAATCCTTTTCGGTCTTTCTTGCTGATATGTAGCCTATGTAACCAGTGTGTATGTTATTGAAAGTTGAAATGACTGAAATAAATAATTAAATCTAAAATAAGCAGATGTTGCACTGGTAGGATGGCGTCCAATTTCGTTGTACGATATGCAATGAGACACTTTTATATTCAAAAGTGGAGCTCTCCATCTCATGATTTCTCCTTCCACACACACTTGCCACATTAGTTCACTACCTGTCAAGTTTATTTTTGAACATCAACATGCTTCTAGGATATGTTGCATAATCACGGTCACCTACTTCTATGTTTGAGCTGAGAGAGATTTCTTTCACAGCTACCCTAACTTGCAAAAGAACAGGTAGCTTTTCCTCTGGCAGTAGTTATTAAAAAAAAAGACAGAATAATAGTGTTTCCCTCAGGATTTTGTGAAACTAGGGTCAGTGGCCCTCGCTCTGGGGGCATGCTCCCCTGTGAGATAATTTTGTTTATTTTAAAGTTAAATGTATCAAACTGGTGCACTTTGAGAGAAAAATTAAGAGTTTTAGATCTATGAAGACCTTGCACAAAACAATTTTGTGCTTTAGTAATTTAAGCATAAACACACTGGTTGTATCGATATGAATGGTGATGCCACAGCAAAAAGGCCACACCCGCAAAGCATGGTTAAGGAGTTTCAGTTCATAAACGGTTAAAAAAATGACTAGAGCATACACTTCAGCCCTCAAAGAAATGAAGCAGAAGTGGTTACCTGTGTTCAATTGTTTGTTTGTTTTTTTAGAAAATGGAAAATATTGAATAGAGAACATTCAGAATAATTTCATTTTAGCCAAAAAATAAACCTATTTTGAACTCTGGTTAGAGCATGCACTTGTGTTTTGAATGACGAATACATGCTACCGGATGTGTTAGCAGCTTTTCTGACTCAAATAAGCTAAAACTCTCTACAAATTTAACCATGCACTGTTTTAAAGCAAGGATATGAGATTCGGACATGCTGATGTTAACGTTCTCTAAGCTCAAGTTTGATGAATGCTAATTATCAATGCTAACTTCTCCATTGATGTTATCTGTTTGCTGTTTTACATTGATAACCATAGTATTGTGTTTGGACTAGTGGATGACTGGAGTGGACACTTAATGTTATCAGTCTCAAATCAAATGGTGTTTGTGTTATGAAAATGCTTCCGTCACTCACTACAGTCTAGGCAACTCATGGAAAACACTGTAATGAGCGTTGCCTCACATTTTTAATAAATTATACAATTGCCTGTCTGATTTACCTATCTGTTTTAATAATTGACAATCTGCTGTAGTGCAATCTGGGTCAAATTTTGCAAATGACCTTCTAGCCCATCATAATGTGTGTGACATTCTTCATAATCGATAGCCAACTTTTAATTTGGTGTGCCTTGACATTCTGATTTGACCTTTGATGTGCTTCAGCCCCAACAAGCTTGGAAATCTCTGATACATATGATAGTCAGTTATGGTTGGGCAAGTTACAGCAGTTTTAAATGAACATGTAGCCTAGCCCATCTCTAAAGTCCTTCCCGCTCCATGCAGTCAGGCACATTGGGTGGCGCTGACCTTTGTTTCCATAGCCCTCGGCCTCTCACCTATACAGCTAGGGTTACAGGGGGGCTAGTCCTCTGGTAACCGTGAGAGGCAACAGCCTAGTCTATAGCTATGTTTTAATGTCCATTTTAAGCTCTTCATTCTGGTCCTTGAAAATGGCATTGCAGGCCAATTCAGGGTGCTGATGCCCAAACAGTATGTAGATTTTCTTTTTTTAAACATTTGGAAGCCTATGCCTCTAATGCCTGGTTTGTTTGGGGTTTTTTTGGTCCCTCCTTTAATTTTTGACCTTTCCATGGCTTTTGTTTCACTGCTGCACACTGCTTTTGCATTAGTGTAGAATGTTAATGTGCATTAGCTAACTTGGTTGTGATTGACCGGTGAGAACACATATGCTGTCATGTGAACCCGAAATGACAGGCCCACAGAGAGGGCCGGTAAAAGCACGGCAAAACAAAATCTCTGTTCATTATGCCCTGACGAATAAACGTGACCCAAGAATAGCTGGTTCTGTTCAGTCAGTCATCCTAGCTTACTTCTCAAGGGAATTTTTACAGCTAGAGGAAATATCCTTAGCAAAATCCATTCCAGTATGTTGCCTTCCCTCTTTTTCACATTCCTGACCGTAGTTGGGAAGCGGGAGTGAATCCGGTTTGCTAGACTTGCTCACTTCCCTGCTCACATGACTTTCATCATGCTCCTGGATTCTAACGGGTATATGAGTCAGGACACACACACGGCATTGGTCTGAACAAAGTAACGTCTTCATATGAAAATAGCGCTCATCACCATTACAGTCGTGGCTAACTCCACATACAGTGCTCAGCGTAAATGAGTACACCCCCTTTGAAAAGTAACATTTTAAACAATCTCAATGAACACAATTTCCAAAATGTTGACAAGACAAAGTTTAATATAACATCTGTTTAACTTATAACGTGAAAGTAAGGTTAATAATATAACTTAGATTACACGTTTTTCAGTTTTACTCAAATTAGGGTGGTGCAAAAATGAGTACACCCCACAACAAAAACTACTACATCTAGTACTTTGTATGGCCTCCATGATTTTTAATGACAACACCAAGTCTTCTAGGCATGGAATGAACAAGTTGGCAACATTTTGCAACATCAATCTTTTTCCATTCTTCAACAATGACCTCTTTTAGTGGCTGAATGGAGAGTGATGCTCAACTTGTCTCTTCAGAATTCCCCATAGGTGTTCGACTGGGTTCAGATCAGGAGACATACTTGGCCACTGAATCACTTTCACCCTGTTCTTCTTCAGAAATCCAACAGTGGCCTTAGATGTGTGTTTAGGATCATTGCCATGTTGGAAAAGTGCACGACGACCAGGGCACAGAGTGATGGTAGCATCTTCTCTTTCAGTATAGAGCAATACATCTGTGAATTCATGATGCCATCAATGAAATGCAGCTCCCCGACACCAGCAGCTCTCATGCAGCCCCACATAAGGACACTGCCACCACCATGTTTCACTGTAGGCACCATGCATTTTTCTTTGTATTCCTCACCTTTGCGACGCCATACAGTTTTGAAGCCATCAGTTCCAAAAACATTTATCTTGGTCTCATCACTCCAGAGTACAGAGTCCCAGTAGTCTTCATCTTTGTCAGCACGGGCTCTGGCAAACTCGAGGCGGGCTTTTTTGTGCTTGGGCTTTTGGAGAGGCTTCTTTCGTGGACAGCATCCATGCATGCCATTCCTCTGCAGTGTACGCCGTATTGTGTCACCGGAAATAGTCACCCCAGTTTGGCTTTCTACTTCTTTAGATAACTGCAGTGAATTTGCATGCCAATTTTCTTCAACCCTTCTCATCAGAAGACGCTCCTGTCGAGGTGTTAACTTCCGTGGATGACCTGGACGTCTCTGTGAGATGGTTGCAGTTCCATCTTTCTTAAATTTTTGTACCACTTTTGCTACAGTATTCTGACTGATAAGTAAAGCTTTGCTGATCATCTTGTAGCCTTCACCTTTGTGGTGTAAAGAAATTATTTTCTTTGGGAAACTCTGAAGAGACAAGTTGAGCATCACTCTCCAGCATCCAGTCACTAAAAGAGGTCGTTGTTGAAGAATGGAAAAAGATTGATGTTGCAAAATATCGCCAACTTGTTCATTCCATGCCTAGAAGACTTGGTAATGTCATTAAAAATCATGGAGGCCATACAGAGTACTAGATGTAGTAGTTTTTGTTGTGGGGAGTACTCATTTTTGCACCACCCTAATTTGAGTAAAACTGAAAAAAAAAAAAACGTGTAATCTAAGTTATATTATTAACCTTACTTTCACGTTATAAGTTAAACAGATGTTATATTAAACTTTGTCTTGTCAACATTTTGGAAATTGTTTTTCATTGAGATATTGTTTAAAATGTTACTTTTCAAAGGGGGTGTACTCATTTATGCTGAGTACTGTAACTTCTGCATAGTGACAAAACCCAGCCATATGCTGGGGGGGAATCTGGCTAAACCCCTGCTGCAACAGGCCCTCTTAAAACTGCAGGGCATATTTTACAAGTACCATGCAACTATCTGAGGAAATTATGATTAAAACATTGATAGAATTAGACTAAAATTAAAACTGAGTTCCACTGATGGAATCTTGACCAAAAAAAAAAAAAAGACTTAAATGTAACTACTATTTTCAGGACACATGACTAAAAGTAAATTTAAAATCATTTAAATTAAAGATGAACACTGCTACACTGAACTAAAACAACATTGGCGCCCAAATAAATATTACTTGTACAGATCAAAAATATTTTATATAAAACCCATTTAGAGACAGAACTGACTTTTAAAGTTGTGTATTTTTGTAGCTGTCTGTTTAGAGACCAAAACACAAGGGACAGATATTTATCAGAGAGGTCTGATTCACAGCACAGCTTTGCCATGTCAGAAGTAAAGCCTTTTATAAGAAACCTTTCCTTTGCCTAAATTCTGATAAAGCCTTGCCTGCATTTTTCTATAGTTACTAAATTCATCTCGGAGCTTGTTAGCTGTTTTGTGAATCTTACGATACAGTCAAAAACCTTTAATTCAGCCTTCATGAGGCTTAATAATATTGGCATGAGCCATTGTTCTTGTTTCTGTAAACCCCATTTAAAGCCATATTTTGATTTTGTGTAAAAAAAAAAGTAAATGTGGTATTTTTCTACAGGTATACAGGAGCATGCAGGGTGAAGAATACATCGATGCCAAAAGAGAGATGCATGTGAATTGGATGAGGTGAGCAGTACACCAGCTGTTGGGTCATTTTAGTGATTTTGATTTTACAGCTCCTCATTTGTTGGAAGAACTTTATCTTCATGTCATTGATATCTCTGCCATGCTTTCTCCAAGTCTGTAACTCTGATCTGATTTTTTTTACCTTTTTCTGAAACGTTGCCTCACTCTTTTAGGTATGTGAATTGTGCTCGTAATGAAGAAGAACAGAATCTTGTGGCATTTGAGTATCAAGGGGGAATTCTGTATCGTTGCTGTCGATCCATTAACCCAGGACAGGAGCTCTTGGTGTGGTATGAAGAGGAGTACACCAAAGAACACAGTCCTGCACCTACAGGAACAACCAGACAGCAAGGTGTTACTTTTGTCTAAGAGGTTATAGAGGTTATTTTCTGTGTAGGTACAATCACAGTTACTATTAATATTAAGTGATCAATCTCATTAAATCAGTCTCATTAAATTTGAAGGTTAATAATTAAAATGAATCAATCCCATTGAATCGTTTAATTTGACTCATTTGAATTGAATCATACCATAGAATCAGTCTCATTTGAATCGTTTGAAGTGAATCACTCAAGTGAATCATTCAAGTGAGTCATTCAGTGAATCATTTAGTGAATCATTCAGTGAATCATCTAGTGAATCGTTTCATTAATCCTGGATAAATTACCAAACAGCTAAATTATGTTATATTTCCAAATTATTATTGATCACTTACCATATTACATAAATCATCTGCACCTTTTTGAATTCTTTGAGAGATTGGGGACTTCGAAAATATTGGAACACCAACAAGATGAATACACACAGCTTTGATAATAAATGAATTTATTATACAAAGATAAAAACGAATACTCAATATATACAAATATTATATGGTGTGTGTGAAAGGCCTTGTGTGTGTTGGGTAGGCCTAGATTAGCTTTGTGTTGCTAAGTAGACAAAGAGAAGCTAGCTAACGTAGGCTTGTGATTAAGCACATGGTGGTAGGCCTCTAGACCTGAGCAAAGGTTAGCCTAGCTTGCTAACAACAAAGGAATTAGCCGTGGGGCTGACTAGAGTGTGTGAGAGGGGGGTTGTAAAGTCTGGAATGTTATCTGCAATCTTGGGGGAGGTGAATCCTCATGGTTTAGTGAGCACGTGTTTTCTAATGCCGCTTTTCCACTACAAACGCGGCTGAGTCGGGCTGAGCCGTGCCGTGCTGAGTCGAGCTGAGCGGGGCTGTTGGAGTTGCATTTCGACTACAACCGCGCTGAACCGTGCTGGCTGGAAGTGGGTGGACACATTGGGTGGAGTTAGCGAAAGTGGGTGGACGTCACGTGATGCCGTTAAGCAGCGCAAACAGTGACATCAGTGATCTTTTAAGCGGTAGTCTCACGACCCGAATAGTAAACAATAAACATGGACATGGAGTCGTTAGTGTTGCTGGTCTTGGTTCTGTGGCTTGTTGTCACCGACAATACAAACAGATACTGGCAAGAGCGTATAGATGAGGCAAGGCGCATAAGGCTTCAGAAATTCTCGTAATTCTTCTTCTTCCGGGTTTACGGTGTTTACAGATCCCAGCGTGCTCGCGGGGCGTGTGTGGGCATGTGAGGACACTCCTCCTCACCAATCAGTGCACAGGGGAGTGTCTGCTCACGCCCCCAGCCTCACTCGGCTCGGTTTGGCTCGCTTCAGCCCCACTCCAAAACGGTGCGAGTTTTAGGGGCTAAGCAGGGCTGAAGCGAGCTGAGTCGTGCTGTTTTTTGGTAGTCGAAACGCGAGCCGTGTCGGGCTGAAGTGAGCTGAAAAAGGGTAGTGGAAAAGGGCCATAAGTAACAAGGGAATTCCACACTCATAACATTATCAAACCCCCTGAAGTCTTAATAAGATCAAAATGTGTGTTAAGGAGATTGAGGATATTAGTAAAAGAAATAAGAGAAGCATGCACAGCCTATCAATTGAAACAAATGATATTAAAACAACATAAATCAATTCCACACTCAACACGCTGCGTGTTTCAATAGTGTAACGAATAAACCTGTGTTTAAATTCACACTTTCAATAAAGCAACTTATTAAGACTAGCTTAATTATGCCCAAAATATATTTTACTCAACATCTTGCCTCTAGCAAGGTATGAAGAAATATTCGCCGTTGTAGCTGTCCGAGACTTTTGAGCTCCGCTGTTCATGAAGCACGCGGGCCGCTCCGATGGAGAAAGCGCGGAGTCTTCCGGTTCGGCGTGATGAAGAGAGAGTCTCTGATCAGAATAATATGCACAGGGCTTTGTCAGAAGGAATCCGGTCGCCTCTGATGATAAATTAACTGCTTTGATTTGCAGTAGTTAATGAATGAATGGAAAAAAAATGGTTATAGCGTACTGAGTTTTAAATCGCGCTATTCTGGATTTTACCGTGGCCAGGGGTAACCAGAGAGATCGCGCTAACTCGTGAATCTTGCCAGAAAGAAAGAAAAAGACGTCTTTATGGTGGAGAGCATCTCTATATGCGTCCGTCTCGCAAAGAGTCAGACACCAGAGACAAAGATGGAAGCATTGTCCCGTTGTTTTATGCTTTGTGTATGAAGCGATGGTGACCCCGCCCCGGCGTGACGCAGGTCAACGCGGAAGTTGGCTGGGAGTTGTAGTTCTTAGACACAAAATGGCGGACTGTACCTACATCTGCATCATTTCGTGACATGTTTCTGAGCCTACCAGTGTTTCTGGGATGAAAGCTGTTGTACAATGCAGTCTGCAATATTTAGAGCATTCCCCAGAGACCTCATTTTGGCCTGTCCCACCAACCAGGTAGGTCTTCTCGATCATATGACCGTGACCAACCAGAGAGGATGAAGTCTATCAGCTTCCTTTGAGACGTGTGAAGTCCACGCACTGCATATCTTGCTATTGCAAAACTGACTACAGTGGTGCTTGAAAGTTTGTGAACCCTTTAGAATTTTCTATATTTCTGCATAAATATGACCTAAAACAACATCAAATTTTCACAGAAGTCCTAAAAGTAGATAAAGAGAACCCAGTTAAACAAATAAGACAAAAATATTATACTTGGTCATTTATTTATTGAGGAAAATGATCCAATATTACATATCCGTGAGTGGCAAAAATATGTGAACCTTTGCTTTCAGTATCTGGTGTGACCCCCTTGTACAGCAAAAACTGCAACTAAACGTTTCCAGTAACTGTTGATCAGTCCTGCACACCGGCTTGGAGGAATTTTAGCCCATTCCTCCATACAGAACAGTTTCAATTCTGGGATGTTGGTGGGTTTCCTCACATGAACTGCTCGCTTCAGGTCCTTCCACAACATTTCCATTGGATTAAGGTCAGGACTTTGACTTGGCCATTCCAAAACATTAACTTTATTCTTCTTTAACCATTCTTTGGTAGAACAACTTGTGTGCTTAGGGTCGTTGTCTTGCTGCATGACCCACCTTCTCTTGAGATTCAGTTCATGGACAGATGTCCTGACATTTTCCTTTAGAATTCGCTGGTATAATTCAGAATTCATTGCTCCATCAATGATGGCAAGCCGTCCTGGCCCAGATGCAGCAAAACAGGCCCAAACCATGATAGTACCACCACCATGTTTCACAGATGGGATAAGGTTCTTATGCTGGAATGCAGTGTTTTCCTTTCTCCAAACATAACGCTTCTCATTTAAACCAAAAAATTCTATTTTGGTCTCATCCATCCACAAAACATTTTTCCAATAGCTTTCTGGCTTGTCCACATGATCTTTAGCAAACTGCAGATGAGCAGCAATGTTCTTTTTGGAGAGCAGTGGCTTTCTCCTTGCAGCCCTACCATGCACACCATTGTTGTTCAGTGTTCTCCTGATGGTGGACTCATGAACAGTAACATTAGCTGATGTGAGAGAGGCCTTCAGTTGCTTAGAAGTTACTCTGGGGTCCTTTGTGACCTTGCCGATTATTACACGCCTTGCTCTTGGGGTGATCTTTGTTGGTTGACCACTCCTGGGGAGGGTAATAACGGTCTTGAATTTCCTCTACTTGTACACAATCTGTCTGACTGTGGATTGGTGGAGTCCAAACTCTTTAGAGACAGTTTTGTAATCTTTTCCAGCCTGATGAGCATCAACAACGCTTTTTCTGAGGTCCTCAGAAATCTCCTTTGTTCATGCCATGATACACTTCCACAAACATGTGAAGGTCAGACTTTAATATATCCCTGTTTTTTAAATAAAACAGGGTGCCCACTCACACCTGATTGTCATCCCATTGATTGAAAACACCTGACTCTAATTTCACCTTCAAATTAACTGCTAATCCTAGAGGTTCATGTACTTTTGCCACTCACAGATATGTACTAATATTGGATCATTTTCCTCAATAAATAAATGACCAAGTATAATATTTTTGTCTCATTTGTTTAACTGGGTTCTCTTTATCTACTTTTGGGACTTGTGTGAAAATCTGATGTTGTTTTAGGTCATATTTATGCAGAAATATAGAAAATTCTAAAAGGTTCACAAACTTTCAAGCACCACTGTATATAGTAAACCACAAGATATTGTTGTAGTTTTATTCATCATGCCCAGTTTAACCAGAAGTAGTGTAAAATGCATGCCCTGTGGATCCTGAGTGGCACAGCAAAAAAGTGTTTTCCCCGTCATCCTCCTCATCATCCAGATATTGCCACTTTCAAATTCTGATGATGCCACAATCATCTGTGGTTGGGAGCTCAAGAGAGCAAAATTGTCTGGGCTGTCTGGGGGGGGGAGAGATGGCATGCTCTCTCTTCTCTGCCCTGTCAGTTACACTGGCCAGTCATGGGTGTGAGAGAGCACATTTAATAGGAAGTAAGTGGATTGGGCTTTCGTCCGAGTGTGCTTTGCAGCCCCCTGACAGTGTATGAGTAAAACGTGGTCAACTGGTGTTTCTTGTCTTGGAGGAAGCACATGATAGCCCTCCCTGGTTGGTAGCTGTTATGTGATACTGGAGAGGAGTCTGATGGGTGGGAATTGGCCATGGCTAAATTAGGGAGAAAATTGGGGAGAAATCAGGGGGGAATGCCCTGTCACAGCAAACACACAATATAGGATAATGTCAGACCTCCCCATATTACAGAAACACTGGGGGGGCATTATAATACCTACAGTGCAATGTAACCAGCTGGCTGGAAAGAAGTTAGTTGAAAACACACATGCGGTGTGTCTGAACCAAGCAAAGTTGTTAATTGGATAATGCAGATGTCAGTCAAACCCATCAACCATTATAAAAATCAATTGTAACACATTTGCTTTATTTCAGGAGCATAATGTGATGGTTATATTATCAAGCAATTTAACAAGCAATAAGATTTTTAGTATTTTTATGGAATTCAATAATTCCACAAGTCATACCATGGACAATTTATCTTTTTAATTGTTAAATTTTAGCTCCTTAAAGTGCATATCACGGGTAAATTCAGGAGCAAGATCAATGTAATTCCCCTATTTTGTATTAAACTTTGGTCAAATATCTGTAACATTGCGCAATTTTTTTTTTTTTTTTTTTTACCTTGCGCAATACCAGAAAAATTCAGTTGAAATCAAGCCATTTGAGACGAACTGGTCCACCTCTGGAAAAAACTTGGCATTGGATTTCCCGGGAAACATTGATTTTCATGACATTGCGTGCGGGACGCCTCCCTCTGAATTCTACATCAGCGCTGGTTTGTTTGAGAAAACGACCTGGTGGTTTTCTGCAAATTTCTTCAACGTTATCACATAATTATTAAAATGGTTAACAGATGTATCGTAGGAGGGTGTAGCAACACCAATCATTATGGGATTAGTACTAATCATTTTCCAAAAGACCGGACAATGAGAGAGAAATGGGAGCGCTTTGTGCGAGGCACACACACGCGCAGACTGAAACCGTGCAAAGCTCGCGCAGCCTGCTGGCGCTTCCACAGGTAACATCACGAATCTGGCTCCAGACTCCCTTGGGATTTTTCCAGACGCATTTTATTTTTTTCTGTTGTTGACAGATGGTCTTGTGCAAAATTACCCTTCTGGATGAGTGTGTAAAGGGACATACTTTCATATATTAAAAAAAAAAGAAAAAAGAAATTGGTCCAGGATATGCACTTTAAACTCTTGCAGCTGAAGAACTTCAACATGTTAAGGAACAAATAGCGTCCGATGAATTAACGAACAATTAAACACATGGAGGTTTGGCATTCTTCAAATACTGCAGTAAGGAAATTCCTACTGCTGCAGACCTACTTGAATGCCATCTGAACCGATGCAGTGTGTCCCCCTTTTTTTTTTTTTTATATGCCTACATTTAAATTTAATGACTATTGTTATGTGTCTTAATTTATGGATGTTGGCTTGCTTTCATCAATTACATTAAAATGAATCACCTGGGCTTCACAAAATCCCACAAAACTTAATTTCATGAAATTTGTGTGTAATTGAAATTAATAAGTGTTTTAAACTTAACAACCTAATCCATATATAAAATCCAGATAGAAAATACATATTTGCTTGTGTAAATGCTACTAGAAACTATTTGCAAATAAATCTATCCATATCCAGTTTTATAAATAAGTCCCATTTTTGGATCTTTTAGAACCTTGAATGTGAGGGCTGAGTTTCCTTCTCAATCCTGGATGAGATGTAAATAAGGCTAGGCTTGCCATTACCTAGACTTGACATGATGTCCAACAGGAACCAACAACTCCCCTTTGGTTGCTCAGACCCATGGGGCTATGGCCAATGCTGTGCATAGCTGCTGTTCCAGGACCTTATTGAATCTCCCAGTATTCCAAGCTAGAGGCTGCTGTATCTTAGTCCGCAACCTTTTGTTTTTGTCTCAGTCTTAATTCATGTAGAATCTTGATTAAGTTTTAATAAAAGCACTCCTTACATTGGGTTAGTGTTGTTATATTTTATAATCTTGTTGCATTTCATGTTCAATTTGTTATTTTTGTCCTTTCATTTCTCCAGAAGTAAAGAACGCTCTGCTGCAAGTCTTTTCATGCTCCACATGCCCTCGTTCCGATGCATCTCCAATTTACCTCGACAAGCATATCAAGAGATGCCACTATGAAGAGTACGTGAGACTGCGAGAATCAGGAGAGATTAAATATAAGCTTCAGATCCCCTCCAAATGCTCCAGTCGTCAACCAACATCAACTGATATTATCCATTCTGATACTTCCCATAATGATATACAGAAGGAAATTCACCACTGCTCAGATTGTGGAAAGAATTTTAGTTATCAGAATGCACTCAAGACACACCAGCGCATTCACACAGGAGGAGATCCACATCACTGCTCACAATGTGGTAGGAATTTTACTTACCAGAGTGCTCTCAAAACACAACAGTGCGTTCACACAGGAGAGAAGCCGTATCACTGCTCACAGTGTGGGAAGAGTTTTACTCAGCAGAGTGCTCTCCAAACACACCAGCGCATTCACACAGGAGAGAAGCCGTATCACTGCTCACAGTGTGGGAAGAGTTTTACTCATCAGAGTAATCTCCAGCAACACCAGCGCATTCACACAGGAGAGAAGCCGTATCACTGCTCACAGTGTGGGAAGAGTTTTACTCATCAGAGTGCTCTCCAACGACACCAGCGCATTCACACAGGAGAGAAGCCGTATCACTGCTCACAGTGTGGGAAGAGTTTTACTCAGCAGAGCGCTCTCCAAACACACCAGCGCATTCACACAGGAGAGAAGCCGCATCACTGCTCACAGTGTGGAAAGAGTTTTACTCATCAGAGTGCTCTCCAACGACACCAGCGCATTCACACAGGAGAGAAGCCGTATCACTGCTCACAGTGTGGGAAGAGTTTTACTCAGCAGAGTGCTCTCCAAACACACCAGCGCATTCACACAGGAGAGAAGCCGTATCACTGCTCACAGTGTGGGAAGAGTTTTACTCATCAGAGTCATCTCCAACAACACCAGCGCATTCACACAGGAGAGAAACCGTATCACTGCTCACAGTGTGGGAAGAGTTTTACTCAGCAGAGTGCTCTCCAAACACACCAGCTCATTCACACAGGAGAGAAGCCGTTTCACTGCTCACAGTGTGGAAAGAGTTTTACTCATCAGAGTAATCTCCAGCAACACCAGCACGTTCACACAGGAGAGAAGCCGCATCACTGCTCACAGTGTGGGAAGAGTTTTACTCATCAGAGTAATCTCCAGCAACACCAGCGCGTTCACACAGGAGAGAAGCCGCATCACTGCTCACAGTGTGGAAAGAGTTTTACTCATCAGAGTCATCTCCAACGACACCAGCGCATTCACACAGGAGAGAAGCCGTATCACTGCTCACAGTGTGGGAAGAGTTTTACTCAGCAGAGTGATCTCCAAACACACCAGCGCATTCACACAGGGGAGAAGCTGCATCACTGCTCACAGTGTGGGAAGAGTTTTACTCATCAGTGTCATCTCCAACGACACCAGCGCATTCACACAGGAGAGAAGCCGTATCACTGCTCACAGTGTGGGAAGAGTTTTACTCAGCAGAGTGCTCTCCAAACACACCAGCGCATTCACACAGGAGAGAAGCCGTATCACTGCTCACAGTGTGGGAAGAGTTTTACTCATCAGAGTCATCTCCAACAACACCAGCGCATTCACACAGGAGAGAAGCCGTATCACTGCTCACAGTGTGGGAAGAGTTTTACTCAGCAGAGTAATCTCCAAACACACCAGCGCATTCACACAGGATAGAAGCCGTATCACTGCTCACAGTGTGGGAAGATGTTTGCTTGTTTAGTTACATTTAAGACCTTCAAGTGCACTAACTCAGACACTGCATGATTTAAAGTTGTCAAATTAAATATGGTTGTTACAGTTTTGACTGAAAATGACCTGTACTTTGAACTTTATTGTTCATGTTACACTGGTCAACAATTTTTCAGAAGTTGTCTGCTTCAGAGATGAAATTGGCCATTATGAAATCTGGTGTGTTGAATTTGAAGTGACAGTTAATCAGTTGATTGGCTATGGCTTCCAAGATATTTACGATTTTAAATTTTATACTTATGTACATTGTGTACATCATAATGTTTTAAATATAAATTGTAAAACTAGATATCTTCATGTGTTTATGGTCCGTTTACATGATATTTCACCTGTTCTCTTTATGTAACGCTAGAAAATCAGCAAAAAGTTTATATAAATAAAATGTATTATGAACCAAATTGCCAAAACCAATTATGTATAAGTACTGAATAGGTTTCGTCCTTATTCTGTGTGCGCGTAGTGGGTATTTATTTATTTATTTATTTATTGGTAGCTTGTCTCTTGTATTCATGAAACGGAGCATCTCTTGTCAAGCAAAGACTTGACCTTGAATGCATAGCACTATATGAATTTTTTTTTTTTGAGCTGATATAAGACCAGTTTGTTCAGCAGAGTGATGTCAGTTGACTTATGATTGCATCATCAGTGACTTCTAAGAATAACCTAATGTCATGTATGATGCAATACCGGGTTCAGATTGCATCATTCATTGTTTTGCCAAAAAAGTAAGTACTATCCAAACCCACTCATAGATTTATTCATAGAGCCAATCTTGAAAACGAGCCAATGAACAATTTTAAGTTTCATTTTCGTTCTCAGTGATCCAGAGTTAGTAAAGTTTGACTATATTTATTTCAGAAGCATTTTGGCTGTAGACCAGTGTTCTATGACTATAAGGTTACATATTTTAAAACAGTGATGTTTAAAATGAGACTGTTAATGTTTTCTTTTGCTCTTAAGTAGTCATTAATTACCACCATACAAATAATGAATTGACTGTAACCCTTATCAGTGTAGTACTGCAGTATGAGACTAATTGTTCATGGAATTATTACTGATCAGGATTTTAATGTTTAATGGAAATGTCGATCAAACCAAATGAGTACGGAGCACTTAAATGAAGCTCGTCCAACTATATGCATCCACCTCGTCTCACTGGTTGAGGACAAGGCATCAAAGTTGTTTATAATAATCTAGGAATTGTAGAAAAACCTGAACAAAAATTCAGTATGCTTGAAGTTCTTTATCCTAATGTATGTCGCTAAAAAAAAATCTACGCAGTTGATTCAACTAATTATTTACAGACCCGTGGTTTAAATTCTGAAGTTGTTTCTGAATTTGCGGAATTTCTCAAACCTGGTTGTATCTTTAGACAACAAATTAATTGTCAGGGACATTATTAAGACTTGGTGATGTCATTAAAAATCATGGAGGCCATACAAAGTACTAGATGTAGTAGTTTTTGTTGTGGGGTGTACTCATTCTTGCACCACCCTAATTTGAGTAAAACTTAGATTACACATTTTTCAGTTATGTTATTAACCTTACTTTCCCATTATAAGTTAAACAGATGTTATACAAAACTTTATCTTTTCAACATTTTGGAAATTGTTCATTGAGATATTGTTTAAAATGTTACTTTTCAAAGGGGGTGTACTCATTTACGCTGAGCACTGAAGCCTCGCTCAGGAGCTATCTGCTGACAGCTGCGCACTAGTTCTTGTGGTCGTCCTCTTGTAAACTGCTCCAAATGGTACAAGCAGTATGCCTTTCCTGCCTTTTGCTCCATTCCTTGTTCAAAGGCTTTGATAAATGCCCTTTACTGGAGTGGATTCCTTTCAAATATGGGAATTTCTTGGGGTGGCAGGGACAATGTACTGTTGTCACACTCAAGATGCAGTAGTTTTGTCTGTGCATGATGATAAGGAGGTCACTAGATGAATATTGACCACTTTGCTGATATGAGAATTGCCTCTGCTCACCCTCCATTGGTGCCATTGTTGGCTGGCGACAAATTTGTTAATGTTCCCATAGTATTGGTTTCTTGCTGTTGTTCATTGGGATTGTCCCACTGCTTTGAGGCAGCCTCAGACCACTGTTCCGTTTCCTTTCTTTGCACATCTGGTAATTGTGGGTCATTAGATGGAAATGATCCCTTCATCGCACTGATTTGTTTTGTTCGCTTCCAGAATCACAGATTGAATTCCTTCACTATAGGATTTAAGACGTTGATGGATTGCCTTTTCCATTTTTCCCTTTCGAGATAGTTCATGCCATCTGAGGGTGCTTGAGAAGAACTTTACAGATCTGAGGCCTGCAATACAGTCAGTTTAGCAGTTGATGCAGCCAGTTCAGTCTCATCTCAGTTATTCTATGATAAATTGGATATAAACATTATCCTTCACAATAAAAGGAAATATTTAAAAAATATCAGCATTTGCCCAGAAGACTAAGTTTATCAGTCATTCATTTATTTACTTATTTATTAATTTGTTTATTTTACTGAGACATGCTCAAGTCCTAGGATGAGACAAAGAATGCAAAGGAAGCCAGTATTAAGTAGAAGGAACTTGGAATTTTGCATTCGTGATCTGCATCCAAGATCCTCCAATTTCCCTCTTCTGGTACATGGCTGAATAGGATTGTTCTTGGAAGGTGCATTTCCTGAAAGTCAAGTTTATTTGTATAGCGCTTTTAACAATAAACATTGTCGCAAAGCAGCTTTACAGAATTTGAACGACTTAAAATATGAGCTAATTTTATCTCTAATCTATCCCGAACGAGCATGCCTGTAGCGACGATGGTAAGGAAAAACTCCCTCAGATGACATGAAGAAACCTTGAGAGGAACCAGACTCAAAAGGGAACCCATCCCCATCCAGGCAACAACAGACAACATGACTATAACATTAACAGTCCGAACATAAAGTCAGCTTTGTTGATGCTATAAACCCCCCACCGACGGAGACCTGAGTGCAAAACCGTTCACAACAACCACAGTCCCAAAGTCAACTGCAGTCCTAAAGTAAGCAAGTCAGCTGCAGTCCCCAGCCACAAAAGCACTAGTGCAAGAGTCCAGAGTGTCCTCCAGGCGCGACCCCCAACTGTCCACATGGGGTCGCCCTCCACAGGAGCGATGCGATGAGACTCCAACCAGACACAGGGCACCAGGATGGATCAGGCAGGTCTGAGGAGCAGAAGAGATTCAGCATCCCAGGACCGACATGTAACTCAGAGGGACAGATTTTGGAGGGGGGGAGAGAACTGACAGAAAAACACAGGTTGTTGGGTATGCCCAATGTCACCTGAATAAGTAGGAACAGTATACATATTGCACTGAGTACAAGCAGGGACTCCAGCAACTAACTATGACAGCATAACTAAAAGGGGAGAGCCAGAAGGTAACACAGGCATGAGGGAGTCCCAGAACATAAAGCAGCCAGCCACTACACTGTCAACAAACTCAAGTGAGCAAGCGAGTGGGGACTGACAGCATCCATACATCCCAGTTTACCAAAAAACACTGCCTGAGGACCCTCCAGATCTACACCTTTACCTCATAAACACCATTAACAAAAGGCTTGACTAAACAGATATGTTTTCAGCCTAGACTTAAATGCTGAGACTGTGTCTGATTCCTGAACATTACTTGGAAGGCTGTTCCATAACTGTGGGGCTTTGTAAGAAAAAACTCTGCCCCCTGATGTAGCCTTCACTATGGGAGGTACCAGCAGATAGCCTGCACCTTTTGATCTAAGTAGGCGTGGTGGGAGCAGAAGTTCACTCAGGTACTGTGATGTGAGACCATTCAGTGCTTTAAAGGTCAATAGTAGTATTTTATAATCAATACGAAATTTGATTAGGAGCCAATGCAGTGTGGATAAGACAGGGATCTCATCTCATTATCTCTAGCTGCTTTATCCTTCTACAGGGTCGCAGGCAAGCTGGAGCCTATCCCAGCTGACTACGGGCGAAAGGCGGGGTACACCCTGGACAAGTCGCCAGGTCATCACAGGGCTTAAGAAAGGGGTGATGTGGTCATATTTTCTAGTTCTAGTAAGGACTCTTGCTGCTGCATTTTGAACTAACTGGAAATTGTTGGAAACAAGTTCTTGGAACATCCAGACAGTAAGGCATTACAATAATCCAACCTGGAGGTAACAAAAGCATGAACTAGTTTTTTCCACATCATGTAGTGACATTAAATTTCTTATCTTAGCAGTATTTCTGAGATGAAAGAAAGCTATCTGGGTAATGTTATCAATGTGAGTTTCGAATGAAAGACTGGGGTCAATAACTCCAAGGTCTTTTACTGCTGCACCTGAAGAAACAGAAAGGCCATCCAGAGTTACTGTGGAATCAGAAAACTTACTTCTAGCTGCATGTGGTCTGAGTACAAGTACTTCAGTCTTGTTGGAGTTAAGCAGAAGGAAGTTAATAAGCATCCAGTGTCTAATGTCCTTCACACATTCCTCAGTTCTATTAAGCTGGTGTCTCTCATCAGGTTTTGCAGAAACATAAAACTGTGTGTCATCAGCATAACAGTGGAAACTAATACAATGTTCATGAATAATATTACCCAGAGGTAACATATATAAAGAAAAAAGCAGTGGACCCAAGACAGAATCTTGTGGAATACCAAACTTTACCTCAGTGCATCTAGAAATATCACCATTTATATCAACATACTGATAGCGATCAGTTAAATAAGACCTGAGCCAGGAGAGGGCTGTTCCCTTAATTCCCACAACATTTCCTAGTCTATCCAGAAGAATAGAATGGTCAATGGTATCAAATGCTGCACTGAGGTCAAGCAACACAAGCAGCGAGACACAGCCCTGATCAGACGCCAACAGTAAGTCATTTACTACTTTAAACGAAAACTCCAGAGTGAAATACTTTTTAGGTCTATTCTCGCATTATTGGGAGTGCATACGCTGAGTTGCTATCACAATCACATCAATCGGATGTGTTTTGAGAAAATTAGTTTTTTGTGATTTCAACCGGAAAGTGCTAACACGGCAGTGGCCGGGGCATGTCTTTTTGCCGATGCAAAACGCTAGTTTTAAAACCATCACAAAGCTCAAAACAACATGACTGTTCTGTGGAAGTGAGTAGAGGGTTCCTACAAACAAAACGAGGTGTGTCTTGCTCTAAAAGTGCACGAATAGAGTGTGTAGAATAGTAAATATAAAGGCAGTGACCTGACCTGAATTTGGTCTTCCTCAGACACCAACTTCAGTGGACAGTCCGTAAAAGTCAAGGGCCGAGTGCAGAACCCATTGTGCATTTCCAGCAGGTTGCAGAAGGAAGTTAATAAGAATCCAGTGTCTAATGTCCTTAACACATTCCTCAATTCTATAAAGCTGGTGTCTCTCATCAGGTTTTGCAGAAACATACAACTGTGTGTCATCAGCATAACAGCGGAAACTAATACAATGTTTACGAATAATATCACCAGAGGTAACATATATAAAGAAAAAAGCAGTGGACCCAAGACAGAACCTTGTGGAATACCAAACTTTACCTCAGTACATCTCGAAATATCACCATTTATATCAACATACTGATAACAATCAGCTAAATAAGAGCTGAGCTAGGAGAGGGCTGTTCCCTTAATTCCCACAACATTTTCTAGTCTATCCAGAAGAATGGAATGATCAATGGTATCAAATGCTGCATTAAGGTTGTTGGTAACTCGCCAGCGCCCCCTATAACGATCCCACAATTTCCTTGCGCGCTCCACCCGGATGTGACGTGAAGTGGAACTGCTTTAACTGTATCGAGAGCGCCTCGATTCGCTCTCTCATGTTCTGACTACTGGAGTGGTCGGACGGACTGTAGGCACGCTCGCCTACAGTGTTGAGACTAACCTCTATTGTCTGAGAACAGCCTGTTCAAATTAGTTTCGGCCGAACTTTTGAACGACCCGCTAAGTTTCAGCGATATAGTGGTTTCGATTCTAAACCTTTGCAAAGTTTAACTACAGTTAAGTAGTTTTCCACGCTAAGAGGCATTTGCGGACAGCTTCGCTCCTCTCAGCCTTTTTCTCGTCGACGCATCACCGGAGGTTTCTCCTGAAGCACCGTGGGCCAGCTAGGCCTTCATCTCCCTGCTTCGTTAGCCGCGGTTGGACGCAACGCGCCGCTAACCTCCTCTCCTCGGACTGCGACCCTCAGCGCGGACATCGGAGAAAGAACTTCCATCGCATTGAGTAGGCACTTGGGCAAATTTTTAATTTGTAGCTTATTCAGATGGTTGTTAGGGTCATGTTTAAGCTTTGAGCTATTTAGCATACCCGCTCAGACACGGAAGGTGTTTGTTTGTTTTTATTGTTTGTTTGTTCGTTTTTATTGTTTGTTTTGGTTCTGTTTTTTTTTTTTTCTTTGAACTTGTTAGACAGGGTATCTTGCATGATATCTTTCCTTAACTCCATTGCTAGCTTCCCTATCTGATTAGCAGCGCAGCGACAAGTTTGTTATTTTAAGCTCCGAGGCTAGACCGCTACAAGGCCTAGTTCTCTCCATCCAACACATATACACACTCTCTCACACTCTTTCTCTCTCTCTCTCTCTCTCTCTCTCTCTCGCGTTGAGTTCTTTGCCTAGATAGTCTGTTGGAAATTGTTGTTAAGTGCAGTGTTTGGATCCAGCTGTAGCGTGGTCAGATTCTCCTTAGCAACTTATTGCTAGCTACCTCAGGGTGATACGCTAGCTGGTAGGCTTGTGTTCTCGACTAGGCCTGCAGGCGCCATTTTTCCGACGCCATTTTGATACCTTCCTCATTGAGTTACCTGTGATACGACACCTAGGCACTGACCGCCATTTTGTTTAAGCATTGCCAGAGTGGCTAGTCATTAGCATCTGCCCACAGATACCTACACCAAGCACACATTAGCCACAGAGCTAATCCTTTGTTCTATTTAGCTAACATTCCTTTGTTTTAGCTAACATTCCTTTGTTTTAGCTAACGACAAGCTAGGTCACACACACACACACACGCATCGGCTTGCCCTAGCCTCACACACGCACACACAAGGGATTCTTTTCTTTTTCCTTCTATCTCTTTCTCTCTCTCTTTCCCTCAAATTTATAGTCCAGGTGTAATTGTTCCATTGTTTTGTCTTATTACCTTTGCTGACATTGAATGTATTTTGAGTTTATTATTGTTAGTGAGTAGTAGACAAATAAAAGCTAATAAAATTGAATTGCATTTTACTTGTTCCTGTTGTTTATTCACAAGGTCAACTATTTAGAACTCCTTTTTCCTTCAGAATTTAGCTTTTGTATACAACTGGGTTTCCCATCTAATACAGAGCTACCATTAATCTTGAGTGTAACCATTCACGGTGAGTATTAAGATTAATAATTTAAGATTTTATGAGACTGATCTTTATTTATAAATTGATTAATTTAATTATCAATTATCACATAATTTATAATTTAATTAATCCCAATTCAACCTACATTAAAGTGGTGCCTCGTGTGAGGAATAGTTTAATGACCTTGTGAATTTCTCAACAATAACTTGTAAACTGCTGTATACCCAAAATCAACTGCCAAGGTATAACACAGATGACTTTAATGGTGAATCATTAACAGTGTGTTAATCACAGAACTGAAATTCAGCTGCCAACCACAGTTAGCTGATAAACTGGTTTAATTGATTAGTACATTGGAGTAATATCTAATCCAAGTACTTAATTAATATTATTAATAATAATAATCATTATTGTTAACTAATTATTAATTGAGCTAATTAATACAAGTGAAACATTAGTGAAAACAAAGTAGCTAAGAAACCACATCAATTATTTAGCAACTTGGATTAAATTAAATTCTAACCTAATCAACACCTAGTATTAATTTCCTTTAAGTTAATTAATACATTTCGAACAAAATGTCGCGTTCCCCATCAAGGGAGTCAGAAGGGCCCCTCCTCTCTCTCTTCGACGTTGTAGGCGATTTAGGCCAAGTCCTGGAGGATAGGAGAAATTACTTCTGTGATCTGGACCAAAAGGCTCGCTTTGATGAAATACACATAGCCGTTAGGGAACTTAAGGAGCGTACTATGACTCTTCCAGAAGGGCTACCCAAATTGTTCATGATCTACTATAAGGAAATGGAACATGTGTGTATGACCCTCGAACAAGAGAAAAGAACACTAAAACGACAACTGGCCGAAGCTCAAAGGAGAGCAGAAAGCGCGGAGAGTAGCCTCGTGAGCCTGAGAGCCACACAAGATGAACTAAAGCGCGAAATAGAATACCTCAGAGAAGAAGTGACGCAAGCACGTCGCTCAGATGAGGGATCGGCCAAACCCTCCCAAGAACAGAGTTCCGCTCTGGAGGAGGAAGAACCTGAGCTTAGAACGGTAGATCAGACACCGCACTCAAGCTCAACTCGCGTGAAAGTCGCGCGATCGCCACCTCGTGGCGCTGGGAGTTTTTACTTTACTCCCCACTACACCCCCTCGCGCTTCAATATCGCTGCAGCCTCTAGCCCGCAGAAAACGCCGCGCTACGTACCCTCAGACTCCTCTGACGGAGAGGCCGCCTACAAGCCGAAACGCAGACATAGGCGATATGAGAGCAGCTCAAATAGCGAAGACAGCGAGGACCCCTACGGGTCAAAATCAAAACGCCTCGTCGCAGAACGCAAAACTAGGATCCGCCAAATCGACGTCCTTGCAAAAGACATAGAGCGTTTTGAGCCGGAAAATCATAGACACCGAAGCGTTAATGATTATTTCCGGGAAATCGAGCGTAGCCTCCTGGACCTGCCAGAGGCTACGTCGCATGAAAAGGCCAGACTAGTCTGGAAAACTTTAGGTAGCGGCGTACGAGCATTCGTTGAGACCTTACCGCAGTCAGTCCTCGACAACTACAAGAAGATACGCAAGTACTTGAAAGAGGAATACTCGTTGTACGAGGACGAGACTGCTGCGACGATGGGTGCCATTCTGATCAGACAGAAACGAAGCGAACACCCTCGCGAGTACTACCGTCGGCTCCGTGCAGCGTACTTTCAGGGCAGAAGCGAGCCCGGGCTAGAGGAAGATCGCAACTTCAAGTCCCTCTTCCTCCATAACCTTCACCCGTGCATCCGTAACCAAGTAACACTCGCGTGTCGCCAGCGCCCCCATACTATGAGAGAAATGCGTCGCACCGCACAACTAACGTGGGAGACGTTCGTCCGACCCACGGACCGCCACGAGGACGATCCCAGAGTCCTCAGCCTATATGAGCAGGAAGATCAGTCCTTAGGCCTAGAAGGGGGTGAAGCCCCAAACCGCGGGCCCCCTTGGGCGAACCCAAACCCCGGCCACCAGACGTCGAGTCAACCCAAAGGTAACTGGAAAGTTCGACAAGCTGGAGCCAAGGGGGAACAGGGCTCCAACGCCCACGGGCAAGGTAACCGCAAACCTGGCAGTCACGGCCCTAAATCTCAGAATAGCGGACAGTCAAGGCCCCATCGCAACTCCTCTCGAAGGGAGCGGAGCCCTAAGCTAGCTACCGCTAAACAAGCCAACCAAGAGCCACTTGGGATGGCAGAACTGAGGGCTGAATTAGCACGGATTAAACAAGCCAACCAAGAGCCGCTTGGGATGGCAGAATTGAGGACCGAATTAGCACGAGTTAAACAACTGCTGAGCAATAAGAACAGGAAGGGTAAGCCGAGCAAGGACAGGGACGAACCGTCAGCATGACTAGGCCGGGACCCATCCCCACCACCACCGCGTGTCTACCTCGTGGGGTGGGGAAAGGACCCCTGCCCAATAGGCAGCGATGAGTTGAAACCACCCCCTCCGTTAGTGAAGCCTGACCCGCAGGATGCACCCCTGACGCAGTTTCTTGGAGATTTGGTTAGGAAAGGCAACGCCAAGCCTATCTATACCCCAGTGGTGGTAGAAGGCAACGTTTCCCTCCAAGCTCTCTTGGATACCGGGTCAGAAATCACCCTGATGTGTTCCAAAGTCTTCGCAGAGGTTTCTGATGCGCGGCGCGCGCAAGGTAGACCCATCAGAACCGAACGTTGTGACGTCAACTTGGTTAGCTTCACCCAGAATCAAGCCCCAGTAACAACCATTGCATGGTTAGAACTCACCTTCCAGGGCATGTCCATCACTCACCCCACTTACATCTGCTCTGTTGGTGTAGAACCGTTCCTCATTGGCCAAGACCTACTAGATAGGCTAGCGCCCCTCATTGACTGTCGTCGTGGGCAACTGTGGGCCCAGGTCGCGTCCCCACAGACCCCAGATCCTCGTCGTCACGATCGAGCCTGTTGCGATGAAGTTAGCGTGGAGGCTACTCCACCGATAGCTGAGTCAGGGCAGGTCCCCGAGAACCTCGAGACCACTCCGCTCCACCCTGAGCCGAGTCAAGACGCACCAAACTCAACCGACACTCCTCTCAACCGCAACGCGCTTGATGGCCACCCGTCTTTCCTTTGCTTTCTTGGCGAATCTGCCCCAACCAGGTACTACCCCTGGATATCTGGCAACATTATTGTCAACGGCGTCACGGCACCTGGCGTCAGGTTAGCGCTTTGGTCAGAGAAGTCAGCCATCAGCCAAACGTGGTTCGACATAGTGCGTCAGAGCACTCCTTCCCCTGTCTTTGTGCAGAAGAGCCACCGGCTACTGTCAGCCGAACAACCCCAGAGCCCCATCAAAGCCACGGGCGTCTGCGCCGTGTCGCTCGCCATCGGTCAGAGAGAATTCCTTCATTTCTTGAGTGTCGTCCCCGGACTTCCTGACCCACTGGTCATTGGGGCAGACATCTTGGTCAGACTGGGAGCCCAACTGGACCTAGTCAACCGGGTCATCTGGACCCAAGCCGACGCTGCTAAGCACCCGTTCCAAGCTGACCTGGAACAAATGCGGTCAGGACAAACGATTCCCCAAGCCTGCCATGTCGCTAGCGAATTTGACATTGTCATTCCCGCTAGGACTGCTGGTTCCCCTCTTAAGCTGGTCATCATGAAAGACCAACAGTTTCGTAGCTCCCAGGCGTTCTTCCAGCCTCTCAGATTCTTCATGGAGCTCGATTTAGCCGTGTGTGGGACTCCGCTGCTTGAAGTGAGTCATCGTTCCGCTTACCTCCTGGTTCAAAACTCCACGCGGGACGCCATCACGATCCCCGCCCGTCGGCCTTTAGGCCTTCTGATAGACCAGGCATTCCATGACTTTGAACTCACCATTCCAGTCATTGGTGAGCTGCCAACGCCGGACACTCATTCCGATCCAGTGGAACCTCCCTGGATCACTCTTCCTTTCCACATGATCCACGTCGAACCTCACATCATGCTTTGCGACGAGCGCATAGTCATGACCAAAACTGACACCCCGAAACACATGCTGGTGTACGCTCTTGCCACGCAATCGAGCAACGACACCCCTGCAACTGAGGTCGTCGATTCAGCTCTAGGTGAACCGTACCCAGGCTTCGAACGAGAAGTTCAACAACAGCTGGTGAAAGCTGACAGCCTGACCACGGACGCCCAGAGACGACAGCTCCGTGAACTGTTCTACGACTTCAAGGCGATCTGGGCGCGAGATTCCAATGACTGCGGAGTCACGGACATCCACACCGTCCGAATCCCAACAGATCCGAACGCTCCACCGACGTTCGTGCGGCAATACAAAATCCCGTTAGCCGCATACGACTCAATACAAGAAACACTGGACACTCTGCTGGAAAAGCAGATCATTCGTGAGTGTAACTCGACTTACAACTCCCCCTTATGGCCAGTGCTGAAACCGAACGGCAAGTGGCGTCTCACCATTGACTATAGGCAGCTGAACAAGCAAGTGCCCTTGTCAAGATGGCCCATGATCCATCTGGATCAAGAACTTGCCAAGGTGAAGGGTGCAAAGTTCTTCTCCACCGCCGACGTGGCGAGTGGATTCTGGACCATGCGCGTGGATCCAGCTGACCAGCACAAGCTGGCCTTTTCCTTTGGGAACCGCCAGCTAACTTTCAACCGATGTCCGTTCGGCTACGCGAACTCCCCCGCTGAATTCAACATCATCTTGCATAAGGCAATGAGCGATGCCGCAGCTCGTGGCAACTTGATCTATGTCGATGACATCCTCATTAGGTCACAGACTTTTGATGCACACCTCGAAGAGATACGCCATGTTCTGTCTCAGCTGTCCAGAGCAGGAGCGAAGCTCTCTGTCACCAAAGGGCAGTGGTGTCGCACCAAAGTTGAATACGTTGGACTGTGCGTCGGGCCAGATGGCATTGAACCCCAGTCAGGGAGGGTGCGGGCTATCCAAGACATCAAAGCCCCATCCAACGTACCCGAACTCAGGAGCTTCTTAGGGGTCTGCAACTACTCCCGACAGTTCATTGAGGACTACGCGGACATAGCACGACCGCTCACCGAGCTCCTCCGGAAGGATAAACCCTTCCAGTGGAGTGACCCTCAAGAACTCGCGTTCAAGAGCATGAAGCAGAAGCTCTGCTCCGCTCCCTGCCTCGCGTATCCCGACAAAGACAAACCGTTCTTCTTGGAGGCTAGTTTCTCCACCCACTGCCTGAGCGCTGCACTGTCACAGCAGCATGACAAAGATCGCCGTGTCGTAGCATACGCCAGTCGGCCCCTCAGTGCTGTGGAGTTTAAATTTTCAGACTGCGAAAAAGCCCTGCTGGCCACGGTCTGGGCCGTTGAACACTTTCGCAGTTACATTGGTGGCCAGAAGGCAGTGATAGAGACCAATCATCAACCGGTCTCGTTCTTGAACAGCCAGAGGCTGAGAGAGGGAAGAGTTTCGAACAGTCGCATCGCAGCTTGGATGATGGCACTACAGGGCTACGACGTCGAGGTGAAGTACGCCCAGAACCACAAGATGGTGCTTGGCCGAGGGCTGGCGGAATGCCAGCATTGCGACTGCGAGAATAGTCCAGATCAAACCGAACTAACAACCGTACCTGCTCTCCCCTCCGACCACCACTACTATGACGAGAACGTCTGCAAAGACCTCCCCACCGCTTACATAGATGGATGCTCATTCCATCATGAATGCAAAGTGCAAGCCGGTGTCGGTATCGTATGGGCGAACGGCCCTATACAAGGGAAATACCAACACCGACTCGGGGCTAAGACTAGCCAATATGCGGAGGTAGCAGCCGTGCTCATCGTCCTGCAACAAGCTGCCCGTGAGAACATCAAGCGGTTAGTCCTCTGCTCTGATTCAAATTATGCCAGGCATAGCTTCGTCTCACACTTTCCCTCGTGGAAGGTGCGGGACATGAAAAACGCAAGGGGCAAGGAAGTGAAACACTCCGAACTCTTCCTAGCATGCGATCGACTCGTAACCGAACAGGGAATGTGCGTCTATTGGAAGAAGGTGAAGGGACATTCTCAAGTCCCAGGACCTGACAAAGTCGGTAACGATGAGGCAGATGGCCTCGCCAAAGCGGGAGCCGTGGACGGCCCCCTTTGGGAATTCCAGCCGTCATGGCTTCCCGAGACGCCACGCCATAACGTAACCGCGATTACTCGCCGACAGGCTAGAGCAGGTCAAACTGACGCAGTACCCCAAGCAGGAACCGTGCAACTCGGCCGACTGCCCCAGGACACCGACCTGGTGTCTATGCAGGAAAGGGATCCCGTGATCCACCAAATCCGTAAGTTCCTTGCGGACCCCGTGGCGTCCCCAATTTCCCCACAAGAGTTGCAACAGTCCCGAGACTTAAACCACCTTCACAATCTCAAAAACGGCTTAAAACTCGAGAAAGGACTCCTGGTGTACACACCACGCAACCAGGGACCTCCCCGGTGGGTCGTGCCCACAGATCATAGGGGGGGTCATGTTGCAGTACGCTCACGACAGCCCGTGCGGGGGCCATAGGAACGCTCAGGCGACCTACCAGACACTCCAACAGATTGTCTATTGGCCCTTCATGATTCAGGACGTTACCGAGTATGTTAAAGGGTGCTTGATTTGCTGCCAATTCCGACCAGCCCAACCGTTGAACCGCGCCCCACTGCAAAGCAAAGGCATCTCATTCCCCTGGTCTAATCTCCAGATAGACTGGGTCGGACCGGTGCCGAAATCAGCTCGAGGTAATAAGTATCTCCTGACCGTCACTTGCGCGTTCACGAAGTGGGTGGAATGCTTGCCCGCCCCAAACGAAACCGCAGAGACCACCGCTCTCCTTCTTATGAACCATGTGTTCAGCCGTTGGGGCTTGCCCCTATCCATTGATTCCGACCGAGGTACTCATTTCACCGCAGAGGTCATGAGAGTGTTGTGGGAGATGCTCGGAGTCGAGGCAAAATTCCACATCGCGTATCATCCTCAGTCTTCCGGTCAGGTCGAACGCGCCAACCAAACCATCGTGAGCATGCTTCGCAAGTATGTGAGTCACCATGGCAAAGATTGGGACATCAAACTCCCTCTGGTGCTGATGGCCATTCGGTCCACTCCTCACCGCACCACCGGAGTCACCCCGTTCGAAATGATGACTGGCCGTGAAATGGTTCTTCCCTTACACCTCCTCTACCGACCAGAGGACCTAAGCGTTGCCACTGCGTACACCGCACACCAGTACGTCACCGACTTGCAACGCCACTTGCAGGCCACGTTTGCGTGGGCCCAGGAACACCTCGAAAAGAGTGCGAAAGGACAGAAAGCTTACTACGACAGAAAGGCGACACACCGTGAGTACGAAGTAGGCGACAGAGTCCTATACTTCAATTTCACCAAACCGGTAGGAGTAGCCAGAAAATTCTTACCCCGTTGGTCCGGCCCTTTCGAAATCGTCGGTAAACTGTCCCCCGTCGCCTACCGCATCAAAACTTCGAAGCCCAGCCAGGCGCCTTCGTATAGATGGGTCCATAGCAACCAAATAAAGCTTTTTGAGCAGTCCACACTCCATAGGGGGGTGGACAAACAATAAGTTATAGCCTGCCCAACTTAGTTGCATGCCTCTCAATCCATAAGCGTGCATCTATAAGTAACCACCCTCGTTATCACTCAAATCGGAATAACAAACTCCTGTATGTTGCAGAATGGCCCCTCTCTGGATCCTCGGTATCTTCCTAGTCCTGCAGACCACATTGGCCGGTAACATAGTGGAACCAGGTCCGCCGAGTGGCATTGTTCTCCAAGATGCCCCAGGACTGCTCCTCACCAATTGCCGCGTCCATACCCAGCGCGTGTACACCCGCCTCGATCCTTGGGACGTGTACCGTAAGCATTTTAGATCGCCCACACAAACAAACCTCGAAACCGGGCCTGACTCCGAGATTGGGTCCAACATCGAACACGCCAAGCGTACCACAGTTCACATGCTCGAACAGTTACAGAAGTTCATAGTCACTGAGGAGGAACTCAGCGGCAAAACACGCCCTAAACGGTTCCTCGGAGGACTACTTACTGCTGCATCCGCCATTGGCTCTCTGTTCTCAATGGGCCTCTCTGCCGTTAACACCGTTAGCCTAACCGCGGTCAAACGAGAAATGAACATTCTTAAGGAAGAAATGCCAGAAATCCAGGGTAGACTACTAACTCAACAGGAGGAGCTGCAGGGCCTAGGCAAAACCCTGCAGGGAACCATACTAACCGTTAACATGCATTCTACATTAATCAAGAACACAGTACATGCCGTAGACAGGCTAGCGACAATCATGAGAAGCGAAGTCAAGTACGTCCGAGTAATCCGAGACCTAATGCAGGACCTGATGAGAGAAGTAAGTAGCTCTCTCAGCACCCTGAGTGGAGGTAAAATCCCACCATATTTGATACCCCTCAGCATGGTTGACAGCATACTCCGATCTACTACCACGACTAACGTTTACTCATCACAGATTCATCTGGCTTATAGTCTTGGCAGTGCTATCCCCATTTTTGTGAACCCTCAAAACCTAGAAATAGGCTTCATCCTCAATCTCCCTGTTATTGAACGGCAAAACATATACAGAATCAAATCTGTCCTTAATGTAGGTTTCTGGAACAACGACGTACACGTACGTTTGCAGACACCTTCCACCATAGCCTATCACGATGACAACCCCTCTATCTACCTCGTCCCTAATTTAGACATGTGCACCTCTACCAAAGATATCCACTGGGTCTGCCCCAGCAATCCCTTTATCCGAGACACCACAGACCGTCTCTGTGGATTGACAAAAGTCCCCGAGCAGAAGTGTGCAGGCAAATTGTCTATTAAAGATGAAGGAATAGGAACTAGAGTAGAAAGAGCTGGTAATCGGTGGCTAATCAACACTCCCCAAACTGAGATTCTGGTATCATATGATCAACATAACACTGCCACTAGAATGAAGATCCCTAACGAAACCTCTCTCCTAAGTGTCCCACTAGGAGCCACTGTTCACGTGGGTGACATCACCCTCCATCACCTTAGCGCTGACCAGTATGAGACCGAGATAGAAATGCCCGATGCCTTCCCAGGTCACGAACTTGAGATAAACTCCACCCTCCAAGCACAACTACTGCTGGAAGGGACCAAAACCGTGCAATTCGATCTTACGCCCACTGGCATCGCTACCACTTTCTTGAATAACCGCGCAAACCCTTCGTCCGATCAAGGATCTTTAATAAGCCGAATTGCGCTGGGATTTCTAGCTAGCGGTTGGGTTATCACAGTCTTCATAGCCATCACTCTACATAGGTACATACTGACACTACACCGCAAACTGGACAAAATGATCTACGCACCTGAGAAATTAGATCGTGGCATTGTCCGATTCTCCATCAGGCCTAAGGCCTCCACTAACTTTCTTGAAGAGTAGGCTTGCTAACACGCTAACTAACCCCTCTTTTCCATTTTCCTTTATGGAGTTTTGATTATTTTTGTTTGCTGTGTGAAATATTGTATGTAGAAGGTAGTTAAGTAGCCATAGTGTAATTGTTTTCATGTCCAAGTGCCTATGCTTTCATGCCCAAGTGCCTATGCATCTTATGGACTGTATGAAATGAATTGAACTGTTGAACTGTGTCTGAAAGACTTTTCACAGAAAGGACCCTTGGAACTACCTCATTGTGGAACTACCTCATTGTGGAACTACCTCATTGTGGAACTACCTCATTGTGGATTACTAGGGACCGTGGGTCGCAGACTAAACACCATGTGCCCATAGGGTATCACTCCTTTCAGCGCCTATGGCCAAGGGGGGGATGTTGGTAACTCGCCAGCGCCCCCTATAACGATCCCACAATTTCCTTGCGCGCTCCACCCGGATGTGACGTGAAGTGGAACTGCTTTAACTGTATCGAGAGCGCCTCGATTCGCTCTCTCATGTTCTGACTACTGGAGTGGTCGGACGGACTGTAGGCACGCTCGCCTACAGTGTTGAGACTAACCTCTATTGTCTGAGAACAGCCTGTTCAAATTAGTTTCGGCCGAACTTTTGAACGACCCGCTAAGTTTCAGCGATATAGTGGTTTCGATTCTAAACCTTTGCAAAGTTTAACTACAGTTAAGTAGTTTTCCACGCTAAGAGGCATTTGCGGACAGCTTCGCTCCTCTCAGCCTTTTTCTCGTCGACGCATCACCGGAGGTTTCTCCTGAAGCACCGTGGGCCAGCTAGGCCTTCATCTCCCTGCTTCGTTAGCCGCGGTTGGACGCAACGCGCCGCTAACCTCCTCTCCTCGGACTGCGACCCTCAGCGCGGACATCGGAGAAAGAACTTCCATCGCATTGAGTAGGCACTTGGGCAAATTTTTAATTTGTAGCTTATTCAGATGGTTGTTAGGGTCATGTTTAAGCTTTGAGCTATTTAGCATACCCGCTCAGACACGGAAGGTGTTTGTTTGTTTTTATTGTTTGTTTGTTCGTTTTTATTGTTTGTTTTGGTTCTGTTTTTTTTTTTTTCTTTGAACTTGTTAGACAGGGTATCTTGCATGATATCTTTCCTTAACTCCATTGCTAGCTTCCCTATCTGATTAGCAGCGCAGCGACAAGTTTGTTATTTTAAGCTCCGAGGCTAGACCGCTACAAGGCCTAGTTCTCTCCATCCAACACATATACACACTCTCTCACACTCTTTCTCTCTCTCTCTCTCTCTCTCTCTCTCTCTCTCTCGCGTTGAGTTCTTTGCCTAGATAGTCTGTTGGAAATTGTTGTTAAGTGCAGTGTTTGGATCCAGCTGTAGCGTGGTCAGATTCTCCTTAGCAACTTATTGCTAGCTACCTCAGGGTGATACGCTAGCTGGTAGGCTTGTGTTCTCGACTAGGCCTGCAGGCGCCATTTTTCCGACGCCATTTTGATACCTTCCTCATTGAGTTACCTGTGATACGACACCTAGGCACTGACCGCCATTTTGTTTAAGCATTGCCAGAGTGGCTAGTCATTAGCATCTGCCCACAGATACCTACACCAAGCACACATTAGCCACAGAGCTAATCCTTTGTTCTATTTAGCTAACATTCCTTTGTTTTAGCTAACATTCCTTTGTTTTAGCTAACGACAAGCTAGGTCACACACACACACACACGCATCGGCTTGCCCTAGCCTCACACACGCACACACAAGGGATTCTTTTCTTTTTCCTTCTATCTCTTTCTCTCTCTCTTTCCCTCAAATTTATAGTCCAGGTGTAATTGTTCCATTGTTTTGTCTTATTACCTTTGCTGACATTGAATGTATTTTGAGTTTATTATTGTTAGTGAGTAGTAGACAAATAAAAGCTAATAAAATTGAATTGCATTTTACTTGTTCCTGTTGTTTATTCACAAGGTCAACTATTTAGAACTCCTTTTTCCTTCAGAATTTAGCTTTTGTATACAACTGGGTTTCCCATCTAATACAGAGCTACCATTAATCTTGAGTGTAACCATTCACGGTGAGTATTAAGATTAATAATTTAAGATTTTATGAGACTGATCTTTATTTATAAATTGATTAATTTAATTATCAATTATCACATAATTTATAATTTAATTAATCCCAATTCAACCTACAAGGTCAAGCAACACAAGCAGCGAGACACAGCCCTGATCAGATGCCAACAGTAGGTTGTTTACTACTTTAACCAAAGCTGTTTCTGTGCTGTGATTAGGTCTAAATCCTGACTGATACATTTCATGGATGTTATTCCTATGTAAGTATGAGCATAGCTACTGTGCCACAGCTTTTTCAAGGATCTTTGAGATAAAGGGGAGGTTTGATATTGGCCAATAATTGGACAGCTGACAGGGATCAAGGTCAGTTTTTTTAATCAGGGGTTTGATAACTGCTAGTTTAAAGGATTTGGGTATATAGCCAATCGTGAGAGAAAATTTTTTTTAGAAGTGGTTCAATTACTTCAGGTATTATCTGTTTGAATAGACGTGTAGGTAATGGATCTAGTATGCAAGTTGAGGCTTTTGATGCCGAGATTAATGAAAGTAATTCAGTTTCTTTAAGGGGAGTAAAACATTCTAATTGATGATCTGATAGAGTTATATGGTTAACTGCAAGGTCACTTTCATTGTCTGACTTTAAATTAGTAGTTTGAATTTTTTGTCGGACATTCTCAATTTTGTCATTAAAAAAATTAATGAAATCGTTGCTATTACATACTGCAGGTGTGCATGTGTCTATAGTGGACTTATTCCTGGTTAATTTTGCAACAGTATTAAATAGGAATCTAGGATTATTTTTGTTATCTTCTATTAGGGAGGAGAGATACAGTATGTTGATCTCGCAGCACTAAGAGCTTTTCTGTACTTCAGGAAGCTCTCCTTCCACGCTAATTTGAACACTACCAATTTTGTTTGACACCATTTACGTTCCAATTTTCGAGTGGTCTGTTTTAATGTGCGAGTGCCATCATTATACCAGGTGCTAATTTTTTGTCTCTGACCATTTTCCTTTTAAGAGGAGCTACATTATCTAAAGTATGGCAGAACGTTGACTCTAAGCATTCAGTTGCCTGATCAAGTTCTGCAGGGGCTGACAGTGACCGAATCAAAGTTGATAACTTTGGGAGATCATTTATAAAGCTCTGTGCAGTAGTTGAAGTGAATGTACATTTAATACAGTGGCGTGGTGAGGTGCATATATTATTACTCAGACATAGTTTGAATGAGATGAGATAATGATCTGAGATAACTTCAGACTGTGGAAGTGTGACTATATTTTCTACGTTTAACCCAAATGTTAGTATTAGATCAGGCATTATTCAAGAAGCCCATTTCAGTGGGCTTCTTGAATAATGCCCTAGATTCGGAATGTTTGAACCATAGGGTTTTCTGTTTAAGTCCTGTTTGAACCATAGAGTTTTCTGTTTAAGTCCTGTAATTCAAATCCATGTCAAATGACCAAGAAGTAATTCAAATGAATGTGACAGAATCAGGAAGTGGTTTAAATTAGTGTCATTAATCTGGAAATTATTCAAATTGAAATAATAAAATGACTATTAATTCAAATTTATGTTCCAGCAGCAATCATAAATTCAAATAAATATTAGAAACCTAGGAAGTAATTCAAATAAATATCTTAGGATCACAATTAATTCAAATTAATCTGAAAGGAACAAAAAGTAATTCAAATTAATGTGTATAATCAGAAAAGAGCCAAACAGTGGTGAGGCACTGCAGTCAGTTCCATCATCAGGTGGGTATCTACTTCATCAGACATTTTGGTGCTACCCACTACGTCCTCCAGAGGTGCACCAACTGAGTTAGTTTACTCAAACTGGAACTGTGAGCTCTCCCATCACTGTTTTCTCTTAACCCACAACCAGTGAGAGGCTGACTCAGTCTGTCTACTGATGTCAGATACGGCTTTCCTGCGGGTTGATCCTGTGATGCCCAGGATGCTGAGTGCTTTCCACAAGGATTGACCAACAAATCCTCTGCACCCTACTTCTACCGGCAGGTTCCACATCTTCCATCCTTTCTGCTGGCACTCTTCTTGTAGCAGCTGGTATTTACCCCACTTCCTCTCATGCACCTCTTCAGTGCTTTCTTCCCATGGTACAGTCAGTTCAAGCACCATAAGCTCCTTTGTTGACCTTGAAAACAGCAGCACATCTGGTCTTCACCTTGTTGTGGCAATGTCTAAAGGAAACTTCAGTTGTTCTTTCAGATCCACCTTCAACTCCCAGTCTTGTGCTGTTGGAAGGATCCCAGTTCCTTTGGTGACACTAGTCACTGGATTAGCCCCCTCTTTTATAAACTTAATTAAGGTGGGCCCCTTGGTTCTGTGGTGGACCTTCCTTCTGGCTATTTCAATGACTGTGACTATTTCACTCAGTAGTGCCGTGTTGCAGGAGCACAGGATATGTTCCAGGCTCGCAGGTTCACCACATAACTTGCAGGTGGGGTTATCTGTCAGACCCCATGTCTTCAAGTTAGTTGGAGTTGGAAGCGTGTCATAAGTGGACCTCAACAAGAAGGCTATACAGGGGGCGCCGTGGCTCAGGTGGTTAAGGCGCCATACCATGAATGCGGGCGACCCGCGTTTGATTCCGGCCCGAGGTCATTTCCCGATCCCGTCTCTCTCCCCCGCTCATTTCCTGTCTCTACACTGTTCTATCCAATAAAGGTGCAAAAAGCCCAAAAAAATATCTTTAAAAAAAAACAAGAAGGCTATACAACTGTCTTCCATATGCCAAAGGATGCTCCATGAAAGCATCTGATTATGTGTACCTTCCAACATAACCAACCTCCCTGTTTCTTTTGCAACTGCTCTTGTCTGGCGTACCTCCTCTTCTACTTGGCGAACCTCTTTTTGGACCATCTCTCTGCTCTGGGTTGGTGTTACTGTCTTCCAGCTTGGCCTAGTAACAGATCCAAGTCCAAGCTGTCCTGTCCTGACTGTACCAATGATGTTGCTATATCAGAGACGTTCTTCGGCATCCTTCACATCTTGGTCTGCTCGCCACTTATGACCGGTGGGCACCTCTATTCCTGCTTTCCTAACTTTCTCATCTGTGCTTTCCCTCAGCATCTTCACCTGGTGTACCTTGGTCACCTTGAATTCCTCTGTGATGATAGTGGTAATTGAAGCTTACTACTGGTACTGTAAAGCCCAATGATGGAAAAACTTCTGGGAAGTCCCAGCCATCGTCTGATGTATCTGTTGATCATCCTCTCCATAGTTTCTACAGAAGATGTGGAGTTGTTATACACCAGTAATGGCCAGGGGAGTCTTGGAAGCACCCCGTGCTGGTAACACCAAGCCTTATACTTCCTGGGTAGTCTGCTCTTATCAACAGTGCACATCCATTCTTCAGCTTGTTGTCTCATCTGAAAGATACTCTCCTTGTCTGTCAGTGTGCTGTTGAACCACTTGCCAAGGCTCTTGACTGGCTTCTCAGAAACTGTCGGAATGTCTTCACCATCTATCCTGAATTTGAAGCTGTCCTGAACTTTGCCTTTCTTGAAAACCAGGCTTCTAGACTTGGATGGCTTAAACTTCATCTTCGACCATGTCATCAGTCTGCCAATGTCCTCCAGCATCCATCTTCCTTCAGGAGCAGACTTTGTTGTAATAGTCATGTCATCCATGAAGGCTCTGAAGTCATACATGAAGAACATAATTTGAATTCAAGTCACTGAATTACAAAGTAATTCAAATTAGTGTCAAATAACCAGGAAGTAATTCAAACAAGTGTGGTAGAATCAGGAAGTAATTCAAATTTTTGTCATTATTCTCAAAGTAATTCAAATTAATATCAAAGAATGACATTTGATTCAATTTATGTTCAAGCAGCAATCAATCCAGCCACTGAGGTGCACAAACCAGTGTATTCTTAGCGCCGGTCCCAAGCCCAGAGAAATGAGGAGGGTTGTGTCAGGAAGGATATCTGGCATAAAACTCATGCCAGATCAACTATGCGGAAGATGACGAGGGCTTTCATCCTGGATCGGTCAAGGCCTGGTTTAACAAGACCTCCACTGAAACTGTTTCCCAGCAGGGTACCAGTGGAAATGATGCTTCTGGTGGGGAAAGGAGGAGAAAGAGAGGTGGAAGGCGGATTTGAAAAAAAAATGTGAGAATAGAAAAGGCAGGAGAGTGGAATTGGAAATTGAAATGTTGTCACAATGACTGGTATTGGAAGAAAACTGGCTGATTTGATGGAGAAGAGAAAGATTGACATCCTGTGTATACAAAATAAGATTCTTTATTGTCATTGTACAGAAAACATACAATGAAATTCAAGTGCACTCAAGTACTGGACTCGAATTTAAAAAAAAAATCAAATAAATGCTCCTATTGTTAAATAGACAGATTTGCTTGAGTGTTCTTTTGTGTTGTTCAATCATGAGGAGTCATGCACAGCCTCTTCAGGATTCACCTTGTAACAAGGGTGGGATTCAAACACACACAATACACAATTGATTAGCAGTCCATCACCTCTCAGCCACCTCTCCCACAGATACTGGGGTTAACCTTATAATTCTGAGAGTTTAGCACAATTCATTGTGAACAAAACAATCTCATATTTTCCTCAAGTTCTGTCCTTAACTTCCAGCCTCAAAATATGCAATAAGATAAACTAAACAAACTATGTGATATGGACTCTGGAAAAAAGTATTGGCAATCTTTAAATCAAGAAAATAAAAATACAAAACCCATATCCAAAACCCATAACATTAGTTAAGCCACACAGCTCATAAAAATGGTTTCAAGCAAAATGCAATCACTCACTGGTAAATATATGGAACATTCATGAGCAAAAACTGCATTTATAAACACTTTTACAAAACTCACAAATTTCTCAGAATAAAACACACTCTCTCACTACAGCATGTAGCATGTACACACACCTGGGCCTTAACACATCTTTTCTCCCCTCTGGGCCATCAAAAGCATATAAAAAAATACATTTTATGTAAACTGTCAGAATGCAACAATATAAGTTGATTCTGTACATAAGTGCACTTTATCACGACTTACACTGACCAGCCACTCACTACATTGCTCACTCTCTCTATGTCACTTCCTGATTTCCTAAACTCTGAGGGAGGGGCACAGAACATGCATGCATTAATCATGTGGAAAAAATTTGTGGTGTTAAAAGGAATTTGCATTAACACATTATTGCATTAACTTCAACAGCCACAATTTTATATATAAAACTTAGCTCAGCCTTTAGGGGCACCAGCAGCTTTAGTCAGGTGTATACCGGGAGCCAGGGCGCCGGACATAGCAGGTAATCTTAGGGTCCTAGGCAAGCACAGGTTCTCAAAGATAGTTATCCATGCAGGAGCTAATGATATACGCCTTCGTCAGTCTGAGGTTACTAAGAGTAACTTTGTAGAGGTGTTTAAATTAGCGAAGGCGATGTCTGATGCTGTAGTATGCTCTGGCCCCATCCCAATGCGGCGTGGCGATGTAGCTTACAGCAGGTTATGGTCGCTGAACTGCTGGCTGTCAAGGTGGTGCTCTGAAAACAGTGTGGGCTTTATAGATAATTGGGCTAATTTTGAGGGCACTGCTGGCCTGTTAGGGCGGGACGGTATCCATCCCACTCGGGAAGGTGCTGCTCTCATTTCCTGCAGCATAGGTCATAGTCTCAGAACAGGCCTAGTTAATTTCTGACAATCCAGAGCCAAGGCCAGGGAGCAGACGAACAGGCTAAACCGACTGTCTGCTAGCTGCACAGAGTCGTCACTCAGGGCCCACTACATCGAGACTGTGTCTGTTCCCCGAGCTCAACAAAAAGGTAGAAATTTTCAGAGAGTTTGTTCCAGTAACCTAATCAATATAAAATTAGATCAGACTGACTGTACAGCTGCTGCCAGCACCTTTGATCTAAAGGTGGGGCTATTAAATATTAGATCTCTTACATCTAAAGCGCTAATGGTTAATGAACTCATTACTGATCAGGAGTTTAATGTACTGTGTTTAACAGAAACATGGATTAAGCCAAATGAATATATAGCATTAAATGAAGCGAGTCCTCCTGGATACAGTTATATACACCAGCCTCGTCTAACTGGCAGAGGAGGAGGCGTCGCGGTTATTTATAACGATTATCTAGGTGTAACACACAAACCTGGTTATAAATTTAATACATTTGAAGTTCTTCATACTCATATAATGTATGTAGCCTCGAAAAATAAGTCTACCCAGTTAATTCCATTGCTTATTATTTACAGGCCCCCGGGGCCATATTCTGAGTTTCTTTCTGAATTTGCAGATTTTATCTCAGATTTGGTTATTTCCTTAGACAAAGCTTTAGTTGTCGGAGATTTTAATATTCACTTTGATAACCCAGAAGACCCTTTAAAAACAGCGTTTGTGTCCATCTTAGATTCAGTCGGGATTAAGCAGAATGTCATAGGACCGACCCATAATGGTGGTCACACCCTTGATCTAATACTAACATTCAGATTAAACGTAGACAATATAGTCATACTTCCACAGTCTGAAGTTATCTCAGATCATTGTCTCATCTCATTCAAAATATGTCTGAGTAATAATATATGCACCTCACCACGCTACTGTATTAAACGTACTTTCATGTCAACTACTGCACAGAGCTTTATAAATGATCTCCCAGAGCTGTTAACTTTGATTGGGTCACTGTCAGCCCCTGCAGAACTCGATCAGGCAACTGAATGCTTAGAGTCAACATTCCGCCATACTTTAGATAATGTAGCTCCTCTAAAAAGGAAAATGGTCAGAGACAAAAAATTAGCACCCTGGTATAATGATGACACTCGCACATTAAAACAGACCACTCGGAAATTGGAACGTAAATGGCGTCAAACAAAATTGGTAGTGTTCGAATTGGCGTGGAAGGAGAGCTTCCTGAAGTATAGAAAAGCTCTTAGTGCTGCGAGATCAACATATCTCTCCTCCCTAATAGAAGATAACAAAAATAATCCTAGATTCCTATTTAATACTGTAGCAAAATTAACCAGGAATAAGTCCACTATCAACACATGCACACCTGCAGTATGTAGTAGCAACGACTTCATGAATTTTTTTAATGACAAAATTGAGAATATCCGACAAAAAATTCAAACTACTAATTTAAGGTTAGACAATGAAAGTGACCTTGTAGTTAACAATATAACTGTATCAGATCATCAGTTAGAATGTTTTACTCCCCTAAAAGAAACTGAATTACTTTCATTAATCTCTACATCAAAAGCCTCAACTTGCATACTAGATCCCTTACCGACACATCTATTCAAACAGATAATGCCTGGAGTAATTGAACCGCTTCTAAAAATAATAAATTCTTCTCTTATGATTGGCTATGTACCCAAATCCTTTAAACTAGCAGTTATCAAACCCCTGATTAAAAAACCTGACCTTGATCCCTGTCAGCTGTCCAATTATCGGCCAATATCAAACCTCCCCTTTATCTCCAAGATCCTTGAAAAAGCTGTGGCACAGCAGTTATGCTCATATTTACATAGGAATAACTTCCATGAAATGCATCAGTCAGGATTTAGACCTCATCATAGCACAGAGACAGCACTGGTTAAAGTAGTAAACGACCTACTGTTGGCGTCTGATCAGGGCTGTGTCTCGCTACTTGTGTTGCTTGACCTTAGTGCAGCATTTGATACCATTGATCATTCCATTCTTCTGGATAGACTAGAAAATGTTGTGGGAGTTAAGGGAATGGCCCTCTCCTGGCTCAGGTCTTATCTAACTGATCGTTATCAGTATGTTGATATAAATGGTGATATTTCTAGACGTACCGAGGTAAAGTTTGGTGTTCCACAAGGTTCTGTCTTGGGTCCACTGCTTTTTTCTCTATATATGTTACCTCTGGGCGATATTATTCGTAAACATTGTATTAGTTTTCACTGTTATGCTGATGACACACAGTTGTATGTCTCTGCAAAACCTGATGAGAGACACCAGCTTAATAAAATTGAGGAATGTGTTAAGGACATTAGACACTGGATGCTTATAAATTTCCTTCTGCTTAACTCTGACAAGACTGAAGTACTTGTGCTAGGACCACATACAGCTAGAAGTAAGTTTTCTGATTACACAGTAACTCTGGATGGCCTTTCTGTTTCTTCACGTGCAGCAGTAAAAGACCTCGGAGTGATTATTGACCCCAGTCTTTCATTCGAAACTCACATTCATAACATCACCCGGATAGCTTTCTTTCATCTCAGAAATATTGCAAAGATAAGAAATTTAATGTCATTGCATGATGCAGAAAAACTAGTCCATGCTTTCGTTACCTCCAGGTTGGATTATTGTAATGCCTTACTGTCTGGATGTTCCAATAAGTGCATAAACAAGCTCCAGTTAGTTCAAAATGCCACAGCAAGAGTCCTTACTAGAACTAGAAAATATGACCACATCACGCCTGTCTTATCCACACTGCATTGGCTCCCAATCAAATTTCGTATTGATTATAAAATACTACTATTGACCTTTAAAGCACTAAATGGTCTCGCACCACAGTACCTGAGTGAACTTCTGCTCCTCTATGACCCGCCACGCCTACTTAGATCAAAAGGTGCAGGCTATCTGCTGGTACCTCGTATAGTGAAGGCTACATCAGGGGGCAGAGCCTTTTCTTACAAAGCCCCACTGTTATGGAACAGCCTTCCAAGTAATGTTCGGGAATCAGACACAGTCTCAGCATTTAAGTCTAGGCTGAAAACATATCTGTTTAGTCAAGCCTTTTGTTAATGGTGTTTATGAGGTAAAGGAGTAGATCTGGAGGGTCCTCAGACATAGAGTGTTTTGGTAAACTGGGATGTATGGATGCTGTCAGTCCCCACTCGCTTGCTCACTCGAGTTTGTTGACGGTGCAGTGGCTGGCTGCTTTATGTCCCGGGGCTCCCTCATGCCTGTGTTACCTTCTGGCTCTCTCCTTTTAGTTATGCTGTCATAGTTAGTTGCCGGAGTCCCTGCTTGTACTCGGTGCAATATGTATACTGTTCCTACTTATTCAGGTGACATTGGGCATACCTAACCACCTGTGTTTTCTTTCTCTCCCCCCCCACCCCAAATCTGTCCCTCTGAGTAACATGGAGTCAACAGGAAATCTTTTGGTGGAGACGGTGGGGACCTCGACTGGCTATCGTAGCCTGCAGGGAATCGGCCGTCAGACATTCTGTCGCATGTCCCAGACCCGGTGAAATGTAACTGAATTGTCTTGGCCAGGCCTAAGGGTCCCATCTGCATCTCATCATTGCTGAGGAGTGTGCTCCCATCACCCAATCAAGCATCCAGCCAGAGCAGGTCATGATATATTTTTTTTTACCATATTAACATGCCATTGTGTGTCATGCCTGATGTAAAGACTCTCGTCTCTGCGAGCCTACCACACAGATTTAATACTTGTCATTTTTAGGGCATACCTAACAATGTGTTTTCTTTCTCTCTCTCTCTTCCCCCCCCCCCATCTGTCCCTCTGAGTTATATGTTGGTCCTGGGATTGAGATGCTGGCCTCTTCTGCCCCTTGGACCTGCTTGATCCATCCTGGTGCCCTGTGTCTGGTCGGAGTTTTATCGCCCCACTCCTGTGAAGGACGGCCCTATGAGGACAGTTGAGGGTTATACCTGTTAAAACTGTTAATATTATAGTCAGGCTGTCTGTTGTTGCCCAAATGAGGATGGGTTCCCTTTTGAGTCTGGTTCCTCTCGAGGTTTCTTCCTCATGTCGTCTGAGGGAGTTTTTCCTTGCCACCGTCGCCACAGGCTTGCTCATTGGGGATAGATTAGGAATAAAATTAGCTCATGTTTTAAGTCGTTCAAATTCTGTAAAGCTGCTTTGCGACAATGTTTATTGTTAAAAGCGCTGTACAAATAAACTTGATTTGATTTTGATTTGAAAACTTCTCACTCGCCCCTTCTGGCAGGAGAGGTAATCCACCACCACCATATGCAGCCCCTGGCCTGTGGACCACCTCAGATTTAAAGTGCTGAAGGGCAATACCCAGAGGGATCTACACGTTGGTCCCACTGATCAGAACAGAGGGTGAACAGGTGTCCGAGCAGGTAGTATGGGGGGTGCCCACTTGATGGGCGAACACTCTTTCTCCACTCATACTTTCCACTGATCCATTATTCAAGAGTGACATGGAAGAAGCAGTGCTGTGATATAGATTCAAACTGGGGCTGTTGTGACCACAATACAGAATACTAACCACTAAATGATCACGACACTCCACGGGCAGAGTACACCCTCACTCTGACAGAAACTCAGCTGCGAGATGGTGGTGTAGTGGTTAGCCCTGTTGCTTCACAGCAAGAAGGTCCTGGGTTCAAGCCTGGTGAGGGTCTTTCTGTGTGGAGTTTGCATGTTCTCCCAGTGTCTGGGTGGGTTTTCTCAGGGTGCTCTTGTTTCCCCCACAGTCCAAAGAAATGTAGGTTACATTAATTCATGGCTCTAAAGTGAGTGTGAATGGTTGTTTGTCTCTGTATCAGCCCTGCAATGACCTGGTGATGTGTCCATCTTTCAATAGTTCACTTTTGTTTAATTTTATTTATATGCTGCCTTGGGCAATGATGTGAAATACAGGCAACACCAACAATTCAGGAGTTCCATCAATGACCATTTTCAGATTCTGTTCAGGAATTGGTTATAGATGTCCTGTCTGTTATTTACTGTGTGATTTACTGAATATTTTGAGCATTTGTTTGGCCTTTGAGCTTTTACAAGACAAGAGGTTCCTTTTGGAATATGCAGACTGGTGTGTGAGAAAATGCAACTGTGGCAGCGGGGGCGTGGTCAAGCATCGGTCTGTGACCGAAGGGTGGAGTCGGGGAAGGTAAGTGGCAGAATCACTGCACCTGATGTTAATTAATGTGTTTGTGTGTCTTCCCCAGTGACCGCGCCCTATTTAAGGAGAGAGAGCGAGAGCAGAGGGAGCTCTCTCCCCAACCAGACGACTTGTGTGTGTGCGTGCAGGCATGGCTGGGAGAGTTAGTGTTAGCACTGAAAAGTGAAAATAAAAAGAGCTTTGTGAACTCAGTTCTGGCCTGCCATCCTTCTGAGCTTGTCCTGGGTTTCGGCACCACTGTGACAGTTTGTATGGGTGGGTGGAGCACAGAAGGACGGCAGGCCAGAACTGAGTTCACAAAGCTCTTTTTATTTTCACTTTTCAGTGCAAACACTAACTCTCCCAGCCACGCCCGCACGCACACACACAAGTCGTCTGGTTGGGGAGAGAGCTCCCTCTGCTCTCGCTCTCTCTCCTTAAATAGGGCGCGGTCACTGGGGAAGACACACAAACACATTAATTAACATCAGGTGCAGTGATTCTGCCACTTACCTTCCCCGACTCTGCCCTCCGGTCACAGACCGATGCTTGACCATGCCCCCGCTGCCACAGCAACTTTAAATACAATTGTAAATAATTCACCCTGTATACCGTGAACATGAGAAAATTTCCACTTTTTTCACACGTCCCTTGACGGGCTCTGTACATATTTAGTCATATAAATGTCAAGAAAAAATCAACAAGCAATGTCATTTGGATGTTGTACAGTCGGTAACATGTCAGCTTCACAACTGAAAGTTTTCCAGTTTTACATTCTGGGGTGTTTTCAGTGTCGTAGATGTGACATTTCCACTCATATTGGAAAACAAAATGCTTCAGAGCTTAGACAAGTTCAGCATTAGTCGATTAATCTCCATAACTTTTAATGAAACCTCTGTAGTTGAATACAGATAAATCCTCAAAATTCATATCATTATGGACATCTTAAAAATACATCACTTTTTTTGCATTATAGATGTAACATCAAACAGATATAATTCTATGGGAGATTACAGGTTTTCTACAAACTCTGTGAATTTCAAAGACAAGTGCAGAAAGAATTACATGTGTACCATTTAAGAGACTTGACTGAACACCCAAAGTATCAATTTGAAAATATTTGTTAGTTTTGGAATGAATTATTTTCAGAAAACTGGTCTTCAGAATGTGACATTTTCAAGTTATGGATGTTATATTATACCTTACGAGCTAACAGGATATTTGTAATCATGTTGGGCAATGGGGGTGGCACGGTGGTGTAGTAGTTAGCGCTATCGCCTCACAGCAAGAAGGTCCAGGTTCGAGCCCTGTGGCTGGCGAGGGCCTTTTTGTGCAGAGTTTGCATGTTCTCCCCATGTCCACGTGGGTTTCCTCTGGGTGCTCCGGTTTCCCCCACAGTCCAAAGACATGCAGGTTAGGTTAACTGGTGACTCTAAATTGACCGTAGGTGTGAATGTGAGTGTGAATGGTTGTCTGTGTCTATGTGTCAGCCCTGTGATGACCTGGCGACTTGTCCAGGGTGTACCCCGCCTTTCGCCCGTAGTCAGCCGGGATAGGCTCCAGCTTGCCTGCGACCCTGTAGAAGGATAAAGCGGCTAGAGATAATGAGATGAGATGAGATGTTGGGCAATGGATGTTAACAATAGAGAATGGACAACTACTTCATGGCACCTTGCATTCTGGATAGTGGGCACCATAGTTTAGGATACACCTTTTAAAATATTTTAGCTGTAGCCCGAATCCACCAACACCTGAGATGTAGCCCCTTGGATACTCACTGGTATGCGATACGCTCCGGCCCGATCGAGGGCGGCCTCTGGCGCATCGGGGATCCGAACCACCGTGCCCACTTCCATTGCCGTGCACTGTTGTTGAAGGTGGCCCGGCTGCCCGCAGCACCAGCAAACTGGCCCAGGCTTTCCCTCTGCACCGGTGTTCTGGGGCTCACTCACCTGAGGGGGGGGAGAGACAGACACAGAAGGGAGAAACGGGAGGGCACTGCGGGTGCGGTGGGCCGGCTGGGGTGGTGCCGGCCCCTGTCTCCGCGGTGGTGGAATGGGGCGAGGACAGGACACAGAAGGAGGGGGGGAGAGAGAGAGAGAGAGAGAAGAGGAGAGAAGAGTAGACGCCATCTGCTGTCCTGCTGCCGGAACAGCCGCCAAATGATCCTCCGCCAGCTCCACTGCCTGATCCAGTGACGCCGGGCGGTGGCACTGGACCCACTTCGTGGTTCCTGCGGGTAAGCGAGCGACAAACTGTTCCAGCACCACCTGGTCGATGATCCCCTCGGCGTCGCGGTCGTCGGCCCTCAGCCACCGCCAGCAGACGTCCCGGAGCGGCTGGCTGAACGCAAACGGCCGGCTGACTTCCTCCAAGCGCAGAGCGCGGAAGCACTGGCGCTGTTGCTCGGGAGTGCGCCCCACGCGCTGGAGGACGGCCCGGTGGAGGTCCGCGTAGGCCAGCCGGCGGTCGGTGGGGAACTGTAGCGTGGCCAGCTGTGCCTGTCCTGTTAGGAGGGGGAGGAGGTGCGCCGCGTGCTGCTCCATCGGCCACCCCAAGGCTTCTGCGACCTGTTCAAATAGCGTGATGAATGCCTCGGGGTCATCCTGTGGGCCCATCTTGGTGACGGTGAGGGGAGACGGGCCCGCGGCTGGAGCGCTGGTGGACCCCGCCAACGCGAGGAGGTGCCGGAACGCTTCGCGGTCTTCCTGCTGGGCCAGCACCAGGGCTTCAAAGCGCCGCTCTTGTTCCTTCCGGAGGGTGACGAGCGCCTGGTGCTGGCTTTGCTGGGCCATGGCGAGGGCGTGGACCAGGTCGGTGAACGGGAAGGACTCCATGGGGCTGATCGGTGGGTGCTCCACTCTGGATCCCGGGTTTCAGCACCACTGTAATGGTTTGCTATGTGTGGGTGGAGCACAGAGGACGGCAGGACAGAGATCAGGTGCACACAGATGCTTTATTGCCGCACTTTTCAGTCTGACAATAGACAGATTCCAAACACACCGAGACACACACACACACACACACACACACACACTAGCGTCTTGTCCAGGGATGTTCTCCTCTGCTCTCAATCTCCCTCCTTAAATAGGGCGCGGTCACTGGGAAGACACACACAAACACAGGTTAATTGCCATCAGGTGTAGTGATTCTGCCACTTACCTTCCCTGACTCCACCCTCCTGTCACAGACCGGTGCTTGACCACGCCCCCGCTGCCACAAGCTTCAATCATTCCCTTACCAGCTTCTCTTTTTTCCCTTTCTCCTGAAGTAACCATTTCTCTCGAATCTTTAGGCCATGGGGGAAGCTGTGGCCGAATGATTAGAGAAGCAGCTTTGGGATCAAAAGGTTGGTGGTTCAATTTCCTGCACCAACAGGAATGGCTGAAGTGCTCTTGACTAAGGCACCTAACACCAGGCTGCTCTGGGTATGCTGTCTGCCACTCTGGATACGAGTGTCTGCTAAATGCCTCGAATGTAAGTTAATGAGACAAAAAAAGTGCAATGTGTTGTTCATTAATAAATAAACAAAATTGGAATTGTTTATATCATAATAGTCAAGTTTATTTGTGTGGCAGCGGGGGCGTGGTCAAGCGCCGGTCTGTGACAGGAGGGCGGAGTTGGGGAAGGTAAGTGGCAGAATCGCTTCACCTGAGTGTCATTAACCTGTGTTTTGTGTGTGTTCTCCCCAGTAAACCGCCCTACTTAAGGAGGGAAAGGGAGAGCGGAAGGGAGCTTCTTCCCCGGCAGAGCCGACAGTGTGTGTGTGTGTGTGTGTGTCTCTGCCTACTGGGTTTAAAAACATTGTTAGACTGAAAAGTTCGGCAATAAAGCCCTCTGAAAACCCTTGATCTCTGTCCTGCCGTCCTCTGTGCTCCACCCACACGCTATTCGCGCTACAGTGGTGCCGAAACCCGGGACAAGGTGGAGCATCAGTCCTGCAGCCCCATGGAATCCTCCCCGTTCGCAGACTTGGTCCACGCCCTCGCCACGGCTCAGCAGAGCCAGCACCAGGCACTCGTCACGCTCCGGAAGGAGCAGGAGCTCCGCTTCGAAGCCCTGGTGCTGGCTCAACAGGAAGATCGAGAGGCGTTCCGGCGTCTCCTCGCGCCGGCGGGGTCTACCAGCACCCCGGCTGCGGGCCCGTCTCCCCTCACCTTAACTAAGATGGGCCCGCAGGACGACCCCGAGGCTTTCATCACATTGTTCGAGCAGGTCGCAGAAGCCTCGGGGTGGCCGATGGAGCAGCGCGCGGCGCGCCTCCTCCCTCTCCTGACGGGAGAGGCGCAGCGGGCCGCACTACAGCTCCCCGCCGATCGCCGGCTGGCCTACGCCGACCTTCGCCGGGCTGTCCTCCAGCGCGTGGGGCGCACGCCGGAGCAGCAGCGCCAGCGCTTCCGCGCGCAGCGGATGGAGGAAGTCGGCAGCCCGTTCGCGTTCGGCCAGCAGCTCCGGGACGCCTGCTGGCGGTGGCTGAGGGCCGAAGATCGCGACGCCGAGGGAATCATCGACCAGGTGGCGCTGGAACAGTTCACCGCCCGCTTACCAGCCGGAACCGCGGAGTGGGTCCAGTGCCACCGCCCGGCATCGCTGGATCAGGCCGTGGGACTGGCGGAGGATCATCTGGCGGCTGTTCCGGCGGCAGGACAACCATCGACATCGTCTTCTCTCTCCTCTCCTCTCTCTCTTTCTCTCCCCCCTCCTCCCGTGTCTCGTCCTCGCCCCATTCCCCCACCATGGAGGCGGGGGCCAGCTCCACCCCAGCCGGCCTGCCGCACCCATGGTGCCCTCCCGTTTCTCCCTTCTGTGTCTGTCTCTCCCCCCCCTCAGGTGAGTGAGCCTCAGAACACAGCTGCAGAGGGAAGGCCTGGGCCGGTTTGCTGGCGCTGCGGGGAACCGGGCCACCTGCAGCAACAGTGTGCAGCGATGGAGGTGGGGGCGGTGGTGCGGATCCCCGACGCGCCAGAGGCTGCCCTCGATCGGGCCGGAGCGTATCGCATACCGGTAAGTGTACAAGGGGCTACATATCAGGCGTTTGTGGATTCAGGTTGCAATCAGACCTCAATCCGCCAAAGCCTGGTGCAAGACGAGGCATTGGGGGGAGCACAAGGGGTGAAGGTGTTGTGTGTGCATGGGGATATTCACAGCTACCCGTTGGTGTCAGTCCACATATATTTCAGAGGGGCAAAATCAATAGTGAAGGCGGCGGTTAATCCTCGCCTTACCCACTCTTTGATCTTGGGGACTGATTGGCCGGGATTTCGGGGTTTGATGGCATGCCTAGTAAAGAGTGGGTCCTGCCGGTTGATAGGGGAGGGTCCCGGTGTCACTTTGGCTAGAGCGGCGGTCACAGAGCCGTCTACGTCATCTCCGCGACAGAGTGAGGAGCCCCCGGCCCCTCCTCTTTCTATTGGGGAATCCCTCGCGGATTTCCCACTGGAACAATCGCGAGACGAGACTCTGCGACACGCGTTTGACCAAGTGAGAGTAATCGATGGTCAAACGCTCCCGCCGAACGCCACCCCGCCCTTCCCCTATTTTTCCATTTTGAAGGATAGGTTATACCGAGTGACGCAGGACACTCAGACGAAAGAGCGGGTCACCCAGTTGTTAATTCCAAAGAGCCGCCGGGAATTGGTATTCCAGGCGGCTCACTTTAATCCCATGGCTGGACACCTCGGGCAGGATAAGATACTCGCCCGGATAATGTCCCGATTCTATTGGCCGGGGATTCACGGCGATGTCCGTAAGTGGTGTACGGCGTGCCGTGAATGCCAGTTAGTAAATCCAGCGGCCATTCCAAGAGCGCCCTTGCGCCCCCTACCATTAATTGAGACCCCGTTCGAAAGAATTGGGATGGATCTCGTCGGGCCATTAGACCGGTCAACACGTGGGTACCACTTTATATTGGTTCTGGTGGACTATGCAACGCGATACCCGGAAGCGGTGCCTCTTCGCAATATCTCAGCACGCAGTATTGCAGAGGCCCTCTTCCACGTCATCTCCCGGGTTGGAATCCCGAAAGAGATTCTGACTGACCAGGGCACCTCGTTTATGTCACGAACACTGAGCGAACTGTATGGGCTACTGGGTATTAAGCCGATCCGCACCAGCGTTTATCACCCACAGACGGACGGTTTAGTTGAACGGTTCAATCGCACCCTCAAGAATATTATCAAAAAATTCGTAAGTGAGGACGCACGTAACTGGGATAAGTGGCTCGAACCCTTGCTGTTTGCAGTGCGAGAGGTCCCCCAAGCCTCCACGGGGTTCTCCCCATTTGAATTATTATATGGGCGTAAGCCACGCGGCATCTTAGATGTACTGCGGGAAAATTGGGAGGAGGGACCTTCACAGAGCAAAAACGAAATTCAGTACGTTATGGATCTGCGCGCAAAACTCCACACGCTCACCCACCTAACTCAGGAGAATTTGCGCCAGGCCCAGGAACGGCAAACCCGCTTGTACAACAAGGGCACGCGCCTTAGAGAGTTCACTCCGGGAGATAAAGTACTCGTCCTGTTGCCCACGTCGAGCTCCAAATTAATCGCCAAGTGGCAAGGACCCTTTGAGGTCACACGGCGAGTCGGGGACATCGACTATGAGGTGAGGCGAACGGACAGGGAGGGGGCGCTACAGATCTACCACCTCAATCTGTTAAAACTCTGGAAAGAGGAGGTTCCTGTGGCGTTGGTGTCGGTAGTTCTGGAGAAGGCGGAGCTGGGGCCGGAGGTCCAAAAAGGGACATTGGCATCTCATACCTCTCCGGTCCCCTGTGGAGACCACCTCTCCCCGACCCAACTCACGGAGGTCGCCCAGTTGCAGGCCGAGTTTTCAGATGTATTCTTGCCCCTGCCCGGTCGCACTAACCTCATAGAACACCACATAGAGACGCCCCCGGGGGTGGTAGTGCGCAGCCGTCCTTATAGATTACCCGAACACAAAAAAAAGGTAGTTTGGGAAGAACTTCAGGCCATGCTCGAAATGGGCATCGTCGAGGAGTCCCACAGTGACTGGAGCAGCTCGGTGGTCTTAGTTCCTAAGGCCGACGGCTCGGTCCGGTTCTGTGTGGACTATAGAAAAGTCAACGTGGTGTCTAAATTCGACGCGTACCCGATGCCTCGTATTGATGAGCTGCTCGATCGACTAGGCACGGCTCGCTTTTACTCGACACTGGATTTGACGAAGGGATATTGGCAGATCCCCTTGACTCCATTATCCCGGGAGAAAACGGCCTTTTCCACACCGTTCGGCTTACACCAGTTCGTCACACTTCCGTTTGGGCTGTTTGGGGCGCCCGCTACGTTTCAGCGGCTGATGGACCGGGTCCTCCGGCCCCACGCCACCTACGCGGCCGCTTACCTAGACGACATCATTATTTATAGTAATGACTAGCAGCGGCACCTGAAAAACCTGAGGGCCGTCCTTAGGTCGCTGAGGCAGGCGGGGCTCACTGCCAACCCGAAGAAGTGTGCGATTGGGCGGGTGGAAGTACGGTATCTGGGATTCCACTTGGGTAACGGGCAGGTGCGTCCCCAAATTAATAAGACAGCAGCGATTGCGGCCTGCCCGAGACCCAAGACCAAAAAGGGGGTGAGGCAGTTCCTGGGGCTGGCTGGCTATTATCGTAGGTTTATACCTAATTATTCGGACGTCACCAGCCCACTGACTGACATCACTAAAAAGGGGGCGCCAGATCCGGTCCAGTGGACGGAGCAGTGCCAGCAGGCTTTCTCTGAGGTAAAGGCTGCACTGTGTGGGGGGCCACTTTTGCACTCCCCTGACTTCTCTCTCCCTTTTTTGTTACAGACGGATGCGTCGGACAGAGGGCTGGGGGCCGTTTTGTCCCAGCAGGTGGGGGGAGAGGACCGCCCAGTGTTATACATCAGCCGGAAGCTGTCAGTGCGTGAGGGGCGCTACAGCACTATCGAGAAAGAGTGCCTGGCCATCAAGTGGGCGGTCCTCGCCCTCCATTACTACCTGCTGGGGTGCTCTTTCACCCTCTGTTCGGACCACGCGCCCCTCCAGTGGCTCCACCGCATGAAGGATGCCAACGCGCGGATCACCCGTTGGTATCTGGCGCTCCAACCTTTCAACTTCAAGGTGGTCCACAGGCCGGGGGCGCAGATGGTCGTGGCGGACTTCCTCTCCCGTCAAGGGGGGGGAGTCGGCTGCGGGCCGGACAGGCGCCCGGCCTGAGTCGGGCGGTGGGGGTATGTGGCAGCGGGGGCGTGGTCAAGCGCCGGTCTGTGACAGGAGGGCGGAGTTGGGGAAGGTAAGTGGCAGAATCGCTTCACCTGAGTGTCATTAACCTGTGTTTTGTGTGTGTTCTCCCCAGTAAACCACCCTACTTAAGGAGGGAAAGGGAGAGCGGAAGGGAGCTTCTTCCCCGGCAGAGCCGACAGTGTGTGTGTGTGTGTGTGTGTCTCTGCCTACTGGGTTTAAAAACATTGTTAGACTGAAAAGTTCGGCAATAAAGCCCTCTGAAAACCCTTGATCTCTGTCCTGCTGTCCTCTGTGCTCCACCCACACGCTATTCGCGCTACAATTTGTATAGAGCTTTTAACAATAAACATTGTCGCAAAGCAGCTTTACAGAATTTGAACGACTTAAAACATGAGCTAATTTTATCCCTAATCTATCCCCAATGACCAAGCCTGTGGCAACGGTGGCAAGGAAAAACTCCCTCAGACGACATGAGGAAGAAACCTCGAGAGGAACCAGATTCAAAAGGGAACCCATCCTCATTTGGGCAACAACAGACAGCATAACTATAATATTAACAGTTTTAACATGACATCAGTTTCGTTGATGTTATAAACTCTTCATTGATGGAAACTTGAGTGCAAAACTGTTCATGACAACTGCAGTCCTAAAGTTAGCGAGTCAACTGTAGTCCTCAGCCATAAAAGCATTACTGTAAGAGTCCAGAGCATCCTCCAAGTGTGACTTTCAACTGTCCTCATGGGACCATCCTCCACAGGAGTGATGTGATGAGACTCCAACCAGACCCAGGGCACCAGGATGGATTAAGCAGGTCAGAGGAGCAGAAGAGGTTCAGCATCTCGATCCCAGGACCAACATGTAACTCAGAGGGACAGATTTGGGGGGAGGGGGGAGAGAGAAAGGGAGAGAAAACACAGGTTGTTAGGTATGCCCATTGTCACCTGAATAAGTGTAGGCAACAGGTGTCTATGTCTAAAAATAACACAAGTATTAAGTCTGTGTGGTAGGCTTGCAGAGACGAGAGTCCTGACATCAGGCATAATACAACAATGCCATGTTAATATGGTTAAAAAATATTATGACCTGCTCTGGCTGGATGCTTGATTGGGTGATGGGTGCACACTCCTCAGCAATGAGACAGTTGGAATTATAGATCAGAGTGAGTGCAGGCAGATGCAGATGGGGCCCTTAGGGCTGGCCAAGACAATTCAGTTACATTTCACCGGGTCTGGGACATGCGACAGAATGTCTGACGGCCAATTCCCTGCAGGCTATGAGACCCAGTCAAGGTCTCCACCCTCTCCACCAAAAGATTTCCTGTTGACTCCATGTACAGGGTATCTGCACATTTTTCAAGTACAAATTTAAAGACTTTTAAGACCTTTTCAAGACCTCTAAATGGAAAAATTAAGACTGTACCATGGCAAAGAAAATGATAAATATGACAACTTAAAACTGTTTTCTGCAATAGTTTTTTTTTTTTTACTAACTTTAAGAAGAATGCACACAATTGGTGAACAACAGGGTGCATCAATGGCAACTGTTAGACATGCAAACAGCTGAAGCAAAGTCATGTGTTTTGGGCCTGCAGAACTACTGTAGCAGCAAGGAGAAGACTGGTGTTTACTGGAGAAAACACCATGAATCATTTCAAAAATGAAAACAATAAACGGCAAGTAGAACCAGCTGAACAACCTTAGCCAGCATTATTTCAATTCCCAAAGATTATCTTTGATGATGTGTGATTTTAGCCTAGGTCACAACTGGCTGTACATGCTCCTACGGCCGGTCTACGTGCAAAAAACGCAAGAAACGCACGGAGGGCGCACGTGTGACATGCTGATTTTCAAGCTGTAGACTGGCCGCAGAGGTTCTTTGTCATGTCAAACAAACTCTACGGGCGCTTACGTTTTCTTCAGGTTGCAAGACAAACTTACAGCCAATGTGCATCTTTCTCCACGAACAAAAAAAAAAAAAAACCACAGCGATTTCGGAAACGCCAAAAATCGCACAGCCAAAAAATCATACGCCGGTTGTGACCTAGGCTTTTGTGTCCGACAGCAAAATCAGTCTGAGTGTCATACAGTATACAGCTGGTTGAGGAAGTTCTCGAGTATCTTCTGCATTATAGCAGGTAACAGCATAAACCTGTTTATGCAGTCATACAATCATCAGAGCATTACATTAAACACAGAAAAACAACTGTCACCTTTCATAACCATTATCAATATTAATCAATGTGTTGCAATAACTGTAAACTAATTATCATCAGTGCAATTGTTATATCAATGTTCATTATTCAAAAATAATAATTAATTATCTATAATCCATGAATAATTGTTTGTATTACTACTACTACTACTACTACTACTAATAATAATAATAATAATAATAACTACTTTTTTAATAATAATTTTAAAAAATTTACTCAATTTTATAACATTTTAATAATCACTACTTATTAGCTATATTAATTAATCATTAATAGAGTAGCAATTATTATAATTCAGTATTATTAATTACTACTTAATTAATAAGCAGTGATTATCAAAATGTAATTTAATAATAAGTAGTAATTATTATCAACTACTAAATTATACAAATAAATAATAAGTAGTGATTATTAAAATGCTATAAAATTGAGTGATAAGATTAGTTAAAATAATTATTAAAAAAGTAGTTATTATTATTATTAGTAGTAGTTGTAGTGATACAATTATTCATGGATTATAGATAATTTGTTTTTAATAGTGAACATTGATATAACAATTGAACTGATAACATTAACAACAAGTATTACTAGTAGTATTATTGTTTATTATTAGTAGTACAGTTATTTTAGATCAATGTTCACTATTTAAAAAATCTATAATCCATGAGTATTTGTTTGTATTCTACCAATTACTACTTTTTAATAATTATTTGTAATAATTTGTAATAACTTAATTTTATAACATTTAATAATCCCTAGTACTTATTAATCACTAATTCATAAGTAGTAATGATTAATTATCAATAATAATTACTATTACTACTAATTATTATTAGTGGTTGTTAATATTATTCTTATTATATTAAAAACACTTGTAGATGATAAGTAATAAAACAAAAACTTTTTGTACAAATTATTTATATTGTACTATATTTAGAATTATTGAATTTTCTGGAGTTCTTTTTGAGTTTTGAAATAAAGGTTGTTTATATATTTATATTAAACTTAGTACAATAAACAATGTTAATTATGTAAAAAATGATGCTAATCATTATTATTAGTAGTATTATGTCCTATAAGTCCCATTTTCCACGTGACTCTTGTGCGCATGCGCAAACCCCCCTGCGTTTCACTCCGGAGCGCTTGACTTCTAACACACAGGCGCGCGCCTCATGTCCATGAAAATCCAGTTTCCCAGTCCCCCCGCCATGTCCCCAACGCTGCGTTATCATCTTTAAACACATTTGTGCGATCCAGCTCATTTTATTGCAAATGATTCTTCTCCTTATTTTGGGGGTATTTGTCATCCCCCAACCACTTGTCATTAAACAGACATCTTCCCATAATTATCAACGCTTTCTAGCACCCACATAAGCTACCTGTGCATCTCTCACTCTTCATAACCACCACACCACACCACACTGCCTCCAGTAGCCTCCTAATGTTAGTTCTTGATCTACGGAATGCACAGAATGCACAGAACCAATGCTGCCCCCAAAACGTATGCTGGCCACTTTTAAAATTATGGTTAAAAAAATACCCCAAACTGGATGGAGACATTTCACTCGTTTGGTCCAATATTAAATTTAATCCCTCCCTTTTGAAAATTCCAGTCATTCCAAACAATTTAAGATGTTTTTAGGCCTTGAGAACCAAAAGTTGTATTTAAGGCTTTTTAAGACTTTTTAAGGACCCGCGGGAACCCTGCATGTAACTCAGAGGGATAGATTTGGGGGGAGGGGGGGAAGAGAGAGAGGGAGAGAAAACACAGGTTGCTATGTATGCCCAATGTCACCTGAATAAGTAGGAACAGTATACATATTGCACTGAGTACAAGCAGGGACTCCGGCAACTAACTATAACAGCATAACTAAAAGGGGAGAGCCAGAAGGTAACACAGGCATGAGGGAGCCCCGGGACATAAAGCAGCCAGCCACTACACCATCAACAAACTCGAGTGAGCAAGCGAGTGGGGGACTGACAGCATCCATACATCCCAGTTTACCAAAACATTCTGTCTGAGGACCCTCTAGATCTACTCCTTTACCTCATAAACACCATTAACAAAAGGCTTGACTAAACAGATATGTTTTCAGCCTAGACTTAAATGCTGAGACTGTGTCTGATTCCCGAACATTACTTGGAAGGCTGTTCCATAACCGTGGGGCTTTGTAAGAAAAGGCTCTGCCCCCTAATGTTGCCTTCACTATACGAGGTACCAGCAGATAGCATGCACCTTTTGATCTAAGTAGGCGTGGCGGGTCATAAAGGAGCAGAAGTTCACTTAGGTACTGTGGTGCGAGATCATTTAGTGCTTTAAAGGTCAATAGTAGTATTTTATAATCAATACGGAATTTGATTGGGAGCTAATACAGTGTGGATAAGACAGGCGTGATGTGGTCATATTTTCTAGTTCTAGTAAGGACTCTTGCAGCTGCATTTTGAACTAACTGGAGCTTGATTACGCACTTATTGGAACATCCAGACAGTAAGGCATTACAATAATCCAACCTGGAGGTAACAAAAGCATGAACTAGTTTTTCTGCGTCATGTAGTGACATTAAATTTCTTATCTTAGCAATATTTCTGAGATGAAAGAAAGCAATCTGGGTAATGTTATGAATGTGAGTTTCGAATGGAAGACTGGGGTCGATAATCACCCCAAGGTCTTTTACTGCTGCACGTGAAGAAACAGAAAGGTCATCCAGAGTCACTGTGTAATCAGAAAACTTAGTTCTAGCTGTATGTGGTCCTAGTACAAGTACTTCAGTTTTGTCAGAGTTAAGCAGAAGGAAATTAATAAGCATCCAGTGTCTAACATCCTTAACACATTCCTCAATTCTATTAAGCTGGTGTCTCTCATCAGGTTTTGCAGAAACATACAACTGTGTGCCATCAGCATAACAGTGGAAACTAATACAATATTTATGAATAATATCACCCAGAGTTAACATATATAAAGAAAAAAGCAGTGGACCCAAGACAGAACCTTGTGGAACACCAAACTTTACCTCAGTACGTCTAGAATTATCACCATTTATATCAACATACTGATAATGATCAATTAAATAAGAGCTGAGCCAGGAGAGGGCCATTCCCTTAACTCCCACAATGTTTTCTCGTCTATCCAGAAGAATGGAATGATCAATGATATCAAATGCTGCATTAAAGTCAAGCAACACAAGCAGCGAGACACAACTCTGATCAGACGCCAACAGTAGGTCATTTACTACTTTAACCAAAGCTGCCTCTGTGCTATGATTAGGTCTAAATCCTGACTGATACATTTCATGGATGTTATTCCTATGTAAATATGAGCATAACTGCTGTGCCACAGTTTTTTCAATGATCTTGGAGATAAAGGGGAGGTTTGATGTTGGCCTTTAATTGGACAGCTGACAGGGATCAAGGTGAGGTTTTTTAATCAGGGGTTTGATAACTGCTAGTTTAAAGGATTTGGGTACATAGCCAATCGTGAGAGAAGAATTTATTATTTTTAGAAGCGGTTCAATTACTTCAGGTATTATCTGTTTGAATAGATGTGTAGGTAATGGCTCGAGTACGCAAGTTGAGGCTTTTGATGCCGAGATTAATGAAAGTAATTCAGTTTCTTTAAGGCGAGTAAAACATTCTAATTGATGATCTGATACAGTTATATTGTTAACTACAGGGTCACTTTCATTGTCTGACCTTAAATTAGTAGTTTGAATTTTTTGTTGGATATTCTCAATTTTGTCATTAAAAAAAATCATGAAGTCGTTGCTACTACATACTGCACGTGTGCATGTGTCTATAGTGGACTTATTCCTGGTTAATTTTGCTACAGTATTAAATAGGAATCTAGGATTATTTTTGTTATCTTCGATGAGGGAGGAGAGATACAGTATGTTGATCTCGCAGCACTAAGAGCTTTTCTATACTTCAGGAAGCTCTCCTTCCATGCTAATTTGAACACTACAAATTTTGTTTGATGCCATTTACGTTCCAATTTTCGAGTGGTCTGTTTTAAAGTGCTAGTGTCATCATTATACCAGGGTGCTAATTTTTTTTTGTCTCTGACCATTTTCCTTTTAAGAGGAGCTACATTATCTAAAGTATGGCAGAATGTTAACTCTAAGCATTCAGTTGCCTGATCAAGTTCTGCAGGGGCTGACAGTGACCCAATCAAAGTTGATAACTCTGGGAGATCATTTATAAAGCTCTGTGCAGTAGTTGACGCGAATGTATGTTTAATACAGTAGCATGGTGAGGTGCATATATTATTACTCAGACATAGTTTGAATGAGATGAGATAATGATCTGAGATAACTTCAGACTGTGGAAGTATGACTATATTGTCTATGTTTAACCTGAATGTTAGTATTAGATCAAGGGTGTGACCACGATTATGGGTCGGTCCTATGACATTCTGATTAATCCCTACTGAATCTAAAATGGACACGAACGCTGTTTTTAAAGGGTCTTCTGGGTTATCGAAGTGAATATTAAAATCTCCGACAACTAAAGCTTTGTCTAAGGAAATAACCAGATCTGAGATAAAATCTGCAAATTCAGAAAGAAACTCAGAATATGGCCCCGGGGGCCTGTAAATAATAATCAATGGAATTAACTGGGTAGACTTATTTTTCGAGGCTACATACATTATATGAGTATGAAGAACTTCAAATGTATTAAATTTATAACCAGGTTTTTGTGTTACACCTAGATAATCATTATAAATAACCACAATGCCTCCTCCTCTGCCAGTTTGGTGAGGCTGGTGTATATAACTGTATACAGGAGGACTCGCTTCATTTAATGCTATATATTCATTTGGCTTAATCCATGTTTCAGTTAAACAAATTACATTAAACTCCTGATCAGTAATGAGTTCATTAACCATTAGCCCTTTAGATGCAAGAGATCTAATATTTAATAGCCCCACCTTTAGATCAAAGGTGCTGGCAGCAGCTGTACAGTCAGTATGATCTAATTTTATATTGATTAGGTTACTGGAGCAAACTCTCTGAAAATTTCTACCTTTTTGTTGAGCTCGGGGAACAGACACCATCTCAATGTAGTGGACCATGAGTGACGACTCTGTGCAGCTAGCGGACAGTCGGTTTAGCCTGTTTGTCTGCTCCCTGGCCTTAGCTCTGGATTGTGCAGAAATTAACTAGGCCTGTTCTGAGACTATGACCTATGCTGCAGGAAATGAGAACAGCACCTTCCCGAGTGGGATGGATACCGTCCCGCCCTAACAGGCCAGCAGTGCCCTCAAAATTAGCCCAATTATCTATAAAGCCCACACTGTTTTCAGAGCACCACCTGGACAGCCAGCAGTTCAGCGACCATAACCTGCTGTCAGCTATATCGCCACACCGCATTGGGATGGGGCCAGAACATACTACAGCATCGGACATCGCCTTTGCTAATTTAAACACTTCTACAAAGTTACTCTTAGTAACGTCAGACTGATGAAGGCATATATCATTAGCTCCTGCATGGATAACTATCTTTGAGAACCTGTGCTTGCCTAGGACCCTAAGATTACCTGCTGTGTCCGGCGCCCTGGCTCCCGGTATACACCTGACTAAAGCTGCTGGTGCCCCTAAAGGCTGAGCTAATTTCATGTGCCGTATGATAGAGTCCCCTATAACCAGAGCTCTTTCAGGTTTCTCAGTGGGTGCGTCACTAAGGAGAGCAAACCTGTTCGACACGTGACGCGGAGAGGAGTGGTGCTCCCGTGGGCGAGCCTCAGCGGTAGCTTTGGCTCTACGCTTATGCCGCCGAGTCGTCACCCATTCGCCCCCGCTGTAAGGGTTCTAATGCCGGAGTTGGGGGATTACTAACTCGACCTAGGGCATCCAGACTTTCCCCTACAGAAACTACACTGTTTTCACACTCACTGACCTTCTCTAAAGCCTGGACATGCGCTTCTAGCACTGTAATCTTCTCCGTCAGAGAGCTAACTAATCTGCACTTATCACAAATAAAGCTAATAAAGCTATCACTAGTAATGGAGGAAGAATGACTAAACGTTAGTTGAGCTGGACACTCAGCTGAAACGAGTATCTGGTACAGATAAAGCACTTTTGCTGAGTATGAGTATTATACGAGTAATACAAGTCAATATCTGTGCTCGAACTGAATGAAAATCCTCATGCAGTGTCACAGGGCCCCTCCCCTACACACTGCTCTGCTCACTCACACAGAGAACAGCTCGCTGTCTGTCACTCAGGTTTGCGGCTCTTTTCTGTTAACGTTTTGGGTTTCTTCAGCTTCAAGTTTGTTTATATTTCAGTTTGTACTTACTTATAACCAGTAGAGTTCTGGTAAACGTGGGTTCATTCAGACATGGTGCTTGGTAGAAAGCGACTCGAGTTGCGTCTCTGCCTGTCGGAAATTTTTTTTCCTTTTTTAACCATCGGTTAAAAACAGTTTTTTTGACTTCACGCATTGAGTGTCTGACACTTTCTTGCTGAAATTCAGGTAAAAATAAAGGTAGTAGTGGTATAAGTATTACAAATTAAGCCACACACACACACACTCTCTCTCCCTCTCTCTGCCGGTCGTCGGAGTTTTTTTTTTAAACCATCAGTTGGCTCTAACCAGTTTTATTTTACTTCACGCACTGAGTGTCTGACACTTTCTAGGTAGTAGTGGTATAAATAAAATTACAAATTAAGCTACACACACACACACACACACACACACACACACACACACTCCCCCCTCTCTCTCTTACTCACACACACACTCAAACTCTATCTCTCTCTCTGTCTCTCTCTTACTCACACACACACACACACACACACACACACACACACCCATCTCTCTCTCTGGCACTCTCTTACTCACACACACACACACACACACACACTCCCCCCCCCCCCCCCCCCCCCCGTCTCTGTCTCTCTCTTACTCACACACACACTCCCCCCCGTGTCTCTATCACTCTAACACACACACACACACACACACACACACACACTCTCTCTCTCTCTCTCTCTCTCTCTCTCTCTCTCTTACTCACACACACACACACACCTCCCCCCTCTTTCTCTCGCTCACACACACACACACACACACACACACACACACACACTCCCCCACTCTCTCTCTTACTCACACACACACACACACACACACACACTCCCCCCCCCACTCCCCCACTCACACACACTACCCCCCCACCTCTCTTACTCACACACACACTCCCCCCTCTCTCTCTGTCTCTCTTTTAGTAACACACACACACACACACACACACACACACACACACACACACACACACACACACCCTCTCTCTTACTCACACACACTCCCCCCCCCTCTCTGTCTCTCTTACTCACACACACACACACACACACACACTACCCCCTCTCTCTCTCTCTCTTACTCACACACACACTCCTCCCCTCTCTCTGTTGCTCTCTTACTTACACACACACACTCGCCCCTCTCTCTCTCTCTGCGCATGTGCGGTGCGAGTGGGCGGAGTGGAGCGTGTGTGAGTGAGTGGTGCTGAGTGTGGCCGCTGTGCCAGGATCTCTGATCCTTCTTGCATTTTCTAACTCTTTTTCATGTTTTGTTTGTCTTTGTTTGTGTGTTGTATTGTGTGCATTTGTTGAACGTTAGGTGTTTGTGTGGAGTGTGTTTTTTTTTTTTTTTCTCTTGCCGAGGTTCTGCCTTGCTGGAAGCATGGCGGCCTCAGGCAGAAAAATGTTTGAGTCTTTAACGCGGCGTCATGGGGTTAAAATAAACTCCAGCGCCAGTGTCCAAGATTGCAGTTTGGCTGTAGGGGAGGTTGTTGGACACGATAAAATAATTTCTGCCACTCGGATGAATAGTGCTGTGGTTTTGTTTTTGGAGACGGTGGATCTAGCAAACACCATGGTTGAAAATGGTGTTGTAATTGATGGTGCATTCACCCAAGTGCTCCCTTTAGCGGCCCCTTCTAAGAAAGTGATTATCTCCAATGTCCCCCCTTTCGTAAAGGACGAGGTCCTGATGGAAATCCTTTCTCGCTATGGCAAGCTGATTTCACCTATTAGGAAAATAGCAATATCGACTAGTTCCCCGCAGCTAAAACATGTTGTATCTTTTAGACGTTTTGTCTATATGACTTTAAACAATGGTCGTGATTTGGATTTGGTACTGAATGTAACAGTGGATGGTTTTGTGTACTCTATATATGTTTCCTCTTGTTTGATGAAGTGCTTTGGTTGTGGGGAGAATGGTCACCTGGTGCGGGCATGTCCTCAGAGGAGAGAGGAGCCTGCAACTGGAGGCATTGGGGTGGCGAGGGAGGAAGGGGAGAATTCGGCTAAAGCGAATGATTCCATGGGTGATGGTAACACTGTGGGGAGCGGTGCAGAGGGGGAGAGAGAAGTACCCCCGCCGGAGCCTTTCTCTCCTCCTCAGAGCACGCCCACAGATGAGCCCGTGGAGGGTAGCGTTCTGTCTGATCCTACTACAGCACCAGATGTTGAAATTCCCCCAGTTAACATAGAAGATGATGACGATAATAGTGATGATAATGACGCTGGAGACGAGAGTTCTCAGATGGATGCAGAAGAATTAAACCCCACTTTTAAAGTGCCCCGAGCCAGAAACAAGAGGAGATGTAGTCAGTCTCACAATACAAGTAAAAATAAATCGGCCAAAGTCCGCAGCAAGGCCAGGTTGGATGAAACAGAAAGCGAGTTTGACTCCGACTGTAGTGTCAGTTGCAGCATGCGCCCGAGTGGCTATGCGTCTCGGTCGTATACTGTAGATGACTTTAAGAAGTTCCTGTACCAAACCAAGCATGCCAAAAAAGTTCAGATTGATAAACATTTTCCAGATGTTGAACAGTTTATGTCTAAAGCAAAATCTTTTGTAGCGAAAGGTCTTGTTACCAAACAAGAGTCTTACCGTTTACGCAAGTTTGTCACGAAACTAAACGTTATTTTGGGCAGTACTACTGACGTTAATGGTAAATAATAAGCCTCTCATCTGTAAAATGATTAGGTATATGTTGTCGTTTTTTATCTTTTTGGTTTTCATCATGAGTGAGGTTCGTATTGCCTCCCTGAATGTGAATGGGGCAAGAGACCCAGTGAAAAGAGCGGAGATTTATGAACTGCTTAGAGTGAAGCGTCTCGATATTCTCCTACTACAAGAGACACACAGTGACCCTGTAAATACCGCAGATTGGTCCCTAGAATGGAATGGGCTTTCTCTCCTAAGTCACAACACCTCTAGTAGTGGTGGTGTGGCAGTGTTATTTGCGAAGAATTTCATTCCAATATCCTATGATGTTTTGGAAGCAGTACCAGGAAGACTATTTAAAGTTAGAGCACGTTTTGAAAATCACGTTCTAATTTTCATTTGTGTGTACGCTCCTACAAATGCATCAGAGAGAGTAACTTTTCTGAACAAATTATCTACCATGGTAACTGGGTGCAGCAGTGATGAATATCTTTTTATTGGTGGTGATTTTAACTGCACAGAAGGTGACCTGGACAGAAATCATGCAGAGCCACATATGCCGTCACGCAGAAAACTTATCCAGTGCATCCACATGCTTGATTTAAGTGATGTCTGGAGAACCTTTCACAGGGGGCAGAGACAGTATACCTGGATGCATACTCTTGGCAATATGATTTCTATGGCTAGGCTTGATAGATTTTATTCTTTTAAACATCATTTTAATATTTTTAGAAATTGTGTGATTATTCCTGTGGGGTTTTCTGATCATGGGCTGGTTTTATGTGATATTAGTTTAAAAGCTGTGAAGCCCAAAAGTGCCTATTGGCACTTTAATTCATCTCTTGTTCATGACAAATATTTTAAGGAAGTGTTTAAAACTTTTTGGGCAGATTTTAAAGAATGTAAGACATCTTTTATCTCTTTACAGCAATGGTGGGATTTTGGTAAATTACACATTCAACAATTGTGTAAAAAGTATACTCAAAACATCATGAGAGACAGAACCCAGGCTATAGAAATATTGGAGAGAGAACTAAAAGAAATACAGATGCTGGCTTACTCTACTGGGAATGAAGATATAATTAATAATCTGGCAAAAAAGAAGAATGCACTAACTGAGTTGTTAGGCATTAGTGCTAAGGGTGCTTTGGTCCGTTCAAGGTTTCGGAGTGTGGATCAGATGGATGTCCCATCAAAATATTTTTTTAGTCTGGAGAAGAAAAATGGACAGAAAAGATTCATCCTTTCATTAAAATCTCAATCTGGAAATTTAGTGACTGATGACTGTGGAATTCGGAAGAGAGCTGTGCAGTTCTATCAAGATCTATAGAGGAGCGAACTCAAGGACGGGAGGTCTAGTGGCCTTTTTCTGCATGACCTGCCTCAGGTTTCAGTTGAGTCCCTTGAAGAGCTTGATGCTCCCTTGAAACTGGGGGAACTTGAAAGAGCCCTTCAGGGTATGGAGTGTGGAAAGGCTCCTGGCCTGGATGGCATTCCAGTGGACTTTTATAAGTGCTTCTGGGCAGAAATAGGGGAAGACTTACTTGCTGTGCTCAGTGACAGTCTCACGGTGGGGCACCTACCGGTGAGCTGCCGTAGAGCAGTCCTCACTCTTCTCCCCAAAAAAGGCGACCTCACCGATATTCGCTGCTGGAGGCCTGTGTCACTCCTGTGTAGTGATTTTAAATTACTGTCTAAAGTTTTGGCAAATAGACTGTCCAAGGTAGTGGACCAGGTCATCCATCTGGACCAAACCTATTGTGTTCCCAGTAGATCTATTTTTGACAATGTTTCTCTAATTTGTGACACAATACATGTGTCTAAGCTTATGAGAATTGACATAGGATTGGTGTCCTTAGACCAAGAAAAAGCCTTTGACAGAGTGGAGCACAAGTATTTGTGGGACACATTACTTGCTTTTGGGTTTAGTGAGGGTTTTGTAAATATGATCCAGGTTCTGTACAATGATGTTGAGAGTATACTAAAAATCAATGGTGGTTTAAGTGCTCCCTTCAAGGTTGGTAGGGGTGTGCGCTAAGGCTGTTCATTGTCTGGTATGCTATACTCATTATCAATTGAGCCTCTTTTGCACAAGTTGAGAGGTGCCCTAAGTGGTGTGGTTTTACCTGACTGTACTCTGCCTATGCAGATGACATAGTTTTACTAATTACTGGAGGTAGGGACATAGACACAACTTTTAACATTCTTAAAGATTTTAGGACTGTTTCATCAGCTAAAGTTAACTGGTCCAAGAGTGAGGCTCTATTGCTAGGTCAGTGGGTGGGGGGTGGGGGTACCAAGGCTGCTGGAGGGGCTATGTTGGAAGCAGGATGGGTTTAAATACTTGGGTGTCTTTTTGGGAAATGAAAATGTAATGCAGAAAAATTGGGAGGGGGCAGTTGAATGTGTGAAAGGGCGGCTAGAAAAATGGAGATGGTTGTTGCCAAAGATGTCGTACAGGGGGCGTGTCCTCATCATAAACAACTTGGTGGCATCATCCTTGTGGCATCGGCTTGCATGTATAGACCCTCCGCCAGACCTTCTAAACAAGCTCCAATCTTTGGTGATGAATTTCTTTTGGGACAATTACCACTCAGTGCGTTTACATGCACATAGAGAAAATCGAATTTCTGCCATTGCTCGACTGAAATCGAAGTTCAAAATGCCATGTATACACCTTAATTCGGCTGAAATTGAACCGAACTTGATTTCTCGGAATCGAGCTACACGACCTAGATTATGCGATTTCTGCCGAGCTACTTAGTGCATGTATACCCTATTGAGCTACGTATTTGAGCTACTTACTTCAGCACTGCCCCTTCCGGAAGTGACGAGTGATGAGACCACAAGCGCGAAACACAACAGCCTCGGTCGGCATGACAACGGCATGAATCTTTTTCTTTTTGTGGCATTGTTTGCACTGTTAAAATTTAGCTCACTTACTGTATCACCAAATACATCTGTACAGCTGTTGCATAGCTGTGAATTGTGTACACAAGTCACTGTATTTGTGTGTGTGTGTGTGTATATAGATTTCCAACATCTGAAGAATGTCAATAAAAACAAAACAATTTAACTTTTTGTGTGTTTATTAAGACAAGTTAAATTGTAAGCAAAAAAATATTTTTTTGTAAGCAAAAAATGGACTTTAGAAAAATATGCAATTGTGCAAAATAAGTTGTCTTACAAAACAGTGGTCTGCACAGGACAGTTTGTAGCCATACAGTCTGTTAGAGCAAGCCTAACAGCTTGAGCACAGAACTGCCAATGTTGCCAGATTGGGGGGTTTTAAGTGCTTTTTGGCAGATTTGAACATGTTTTGGGCTGGAATACGTCAGCAGTATCTGGCAACAGTATAGCTCTTCTTCATGACGACAACCGGAAGTGTACCAACATGATGGGGCGTGTAGCGCCACGTGTGGCTCGGGTGCACAATAGCCCGATTTCACTTGTGCATGTAGGATTGGATTTCTCTGGCACCCCTGCTGGGACCCTTTGCTCGATTACCGACAGTACCTCGATTTGGATGTGCATGTAAACGTACTGACTGGGTACCACAACCTGTCTTGTTTTTACCTAAGGATGAAAGGGGGCATGGTCTCATTAATTTCACGAGTAAAACTGCTGCTTTTAGGTTGCAGTTCGTGAAAAGACTTCTCACTGGGCCTGCTGTCATTGCCTGGAAACTCCTCAGCTGTGCTGTTTTAAGGACTTGTGCAGGACTAGGGCTTGATAAGTCACTGTTTTTAATTGCACCACAGAACACTGATTGCTCTAAAATGCCTCCTTTTTATTGAACTCTTTTAAGAATTTGGGGTCTTTTCCAGGTACAAAGGCGGGGACCAACTGTATCTTTACACTGGCTGCTACAGGAACCTGTGGTTGGGGGTGCAAGAATGGACGTATCCCTAACTCAATTTCCCACCTTTCAGAGGAGGCTACTTGACTCCAGGATCATAACAATGAAGGACGTAATTAACTGGGCAGGGGCAGATTTCAAGAATGTTGAGAACTTCTCTGCATCAATGGGATTAAGATGTACCCGGGTAGCCTCAAAACTCCTGGAAAAATGGCATACTTGTTGCACTACAGATGAGTTAAAATTACTCAGGGACTACTGCACAGGAGAGGCATGTCCAGATGTATCTGATGCGTTTCCTGAGCTGAAACTTGGACTTGTTCTTGATGGGAATAATTCTTTATCTAATCTCCCTGTGATTGCTTTGTGTGATGCTACAGGGAAGCAGCTGTACAATGTCTGTGTGAAGGTGCTAAACAAAAAGTGCCTTTCAAACAGAGTTGAGACACCCTGGCGCGGTGTGTTAAAACTAAGCAAAAATGTAAAACCTGAATGGAGAGCACTGTATAAACCACCATTGCCTAAAAGAGTGGATGACTTGCAGTGGAGAATACTTCATGGGGCTATTGCGGTGAATTCTTTTATCTCTGTTTTAAATCCTAATGTTGGTCAGGAATGTCCCTTCTGTTTCCAGAGGGAGTCAATATTTCATACCTTTTTACACTGTCCAAGATTAAAGCCACTATTTATGGTTTTAGAGAATTTGTTTAATCGTTTTAATGAAGAATTATCCACTGAGACTTTTATTCTTGGTTTTAAATATGTGAAACGCAGACAGGATGTATGCCAACTGGTTAATTTTATCCTGGGGGAGGCCAAAATGGCAATTTACCTTACCCAGAATAACAAGATGGAGGGTAAACCTGGAGATAATGTTTTAGTGATGTTTTTTTCTCTGCTAAAGTCTAGGGTTTTAGTTGATTTTCGTTTTTACAAACTCATGCAGGATCTAGAATCCTTTGAAACCAAGTGGTGTTATAAGCAAGCAGTATGCTTTTTAACTAATGATGAGTTGCACTTTAGCCATCTTTTGTAGATGGTTTTATTTATTTACCTACTTATTTTAGTTATTTATCTTTCTACCCCTTTGTAGTCGTTAATTTGTAATTGTATAACCTTTATGGTAAATAAAGAACAAAACCTCTTACTCACACACACACTCGCCCCTCTCTCTGTCTCTCTCTTACTCTCACACACACACTCCCCCGTCTCTCTCTTACACACACACACACACATACACACACTCTCCCCCTCTTTCTCTGTCTCTCTCTTACTCTCATACACACACACACACACACACACACACACACACACACACACACACACACCTCTCTCTGTCTCTCTCTTACTCTCACACACACACACACACACACACACACACACACACACACACACACACACACACACACACACACTCCCCCCCTCTCTCTCTCTCTTACTCACACACTCCCCCCCTCTGTGTCTCTGTCTCTCTCTTACACACACACACACACACACACACACACACACACACACCCGTCTCTCTCTTACTCTCTCTCTCACACACACACACACACACACACACACACACACACACACACACACACACACACTCCCCCCTCTCTCTCTCTCTCTCACACACACACACCCCTCTCTCTCTGTCTCTCTCTTACTCTCTCTCTCTCACACACACACACACACACACACACACACACACACACACACACACTCCCCCCCCTCTCTCTTACTCACACACTCCCCCCCTCTCTCTGTCTCTCTCTTACTCACAACACACACACACACACACACACACACACACACACACACACACACACACACACACACACACTCCCCCTGTTAGGACTGGGACTGTTTTTGCCTCTAGAGGCCGCTGTTATTTCCTGTTTTTTGTCTATGTTTGTTTTGGCCTCTAGAGGTCGCCACTGTGTCCTGTGTTTTGGGTTGGTGTTGATTGCCTGTTTTCATTAGTGTCACCTGTTTCCAATTTATTTCGTGTATTTATACCCCCTGAGTTCAGTCCTCTTGTCACAGAGTCTTTGTGCTGTTATGTTTAAGCTCCAGTTACCTCTGTTCCGATTTCCTTGTCCATGTCCTTGTGCTCTTTGTATTTTTGCTTTCTTTTGGACTTTGTGGATTTTGTTTTTTGACTTTGTGAATCCTCTGAGCGTCTGGTATTTTTACCTTTTCTTTTCTAGTTTTTTTGGCTTTTGTATTGACTTTGAACTTTTGGATATTTTTTTCCCTTAAGATCTTCTGAGCGTTTTGGATTATACTTTTAGGATTTTTTTGTAAATATTGTAAATAAACCTTTTGATACTTTTTCTACTTCCGCCTCACGCCTCCGCATTTGAGTCATCCCCCTGATGGCCTAGTGGGGGTTTGCTGGATTATCACACCAGCGAACCAGGTTCAAAACCCTAACAGAAAGACTCCATCATGACTGACTCAGCAGAGGCTGCTTCAACTGTCTACCCGGCCAACCTTCAGGGAATTATGGCAGCTCCGACACACTTCGGAGTGACCATGGAAGCTCATGGACAAACGCTCACCAGCCAATGTGAGGCCCTTGCTTGCCACAAGGAACTCATCTCATTCATCTCATTATCTCTAGCCGCTTTATCCTTCTACAGGGTCGCAGGCAAGCTGGAGCCTACCCCAGCTGACTATGGGCAAAAGGTGGGGTACACCCTGGACAAGTCGCCAGGTCATCACAGGGCTGACACAGACAACCACTCACACCTATGGTCAATTTAGAGTCACCAGTTAACCTAACCTGCATGTCTTTGGACTGTGGGGGAAACCGGAGCACCCGGAGGAAACCCACGCGGACACAGAGAGAACATGCAAACTCCACACAGAAAGGCCCTCGTCGGCCACGGGGCTTGAACCCAGGACCTTCTTGCTGTGAGGCGACAGCGCTAACCACTACACCACCGTGCCGCCCGCCACGAGGAACTGCTTCAGCAAATTGGGAAAACCCTGGCACAGCTGACACCTCTGCCTGCATCTCCTCATCCTGATCCAGCTCCTGTTCCTGCTCCAGTGCCTCCCTCCACACTGTCTCCTTCACCTCGCGAACCCAGCCTTCCTGCACCACAGAGGTATGACGGCAAGCACGGTGAGTGCCGGGAGTTCCTTACCCAGTGCCAACTCACCTTTGAGCTACAGCCTATCACCTACACTACGGATCGCCGCAAGATCGCCTTTGTGATAACCTTGTTAGCTGGTAAGGCACGAGCTTGGGCAACAGCTATCTGGCAGAGACGGGGACCCGAGTGCTCTGATTTTGAACTATTTACTGAAGAGATGCTTCAGGTCTTCGACCAGGTGGACATCAGTACCGACGCAGCCAGAAAGCTCATGTCCATCCAGCAAGGAGGAAGCGTCGCAGATTACGCCATCTCGTTCTGGACGCTCGCAGCAGTAAGTGGATGGAACGAGACTACCCTGGTGTCAGCCTTCCACCATGGTCTGTCTGACCCCATCAAGGACGGCCTGGCCTCTACTGGATGCCCAAGTGACCTCGAAACTCTCATCTCACATTCTACTCGTCTGGACAACAGGATGAGAGAACGCTGCCAAGTCCTGAGCCCCCCCAGCCTCCCTACCTCTACCTGGAGCCCGTCTACCTCCTCCAGTGACTGTCCAGAACCCATGCAAGTGGGTCGTACTCGCCTCTCCGCATCTGAGAGGGAGCGCAGAAGGAGGGACAAGTGCTGCATCTACTGTGGCAAGCCTGGTCACTTCCGAGCATCATGTCCCGAACTCTCAGTAAAAGGACCACCCTGTCCAGCCGAGGGAGGGTTGTGACGGGGCCTACCCTCTCTCCTGGACTCCCTGGCCAAGGAATCTACATCCCGGTCTCCATCTCTTGGGGTGAGTCTGTCCACTCTTGTCAAGCTTTGTTAGACTCAGGGGTGGCTGGGAACTTTATGGATATTCACTTCGCCCAAAGTATCAATGTCCCGACTGCACCTCTTGAAGTCCCACTGTCTGTGTCTGCCCTCGATGGCCAAGTGTTAGGTGATGGAAGAGTCACCCAAGTTACTTCTCCAGTCTTCCTCCAGTCTCAAGGTCACAAGGAAGAAATATCCCTGCACCTGATTCCTTCACCTGAGTTCCCAGTTATTCTAGGCCTTCCTTGGCTTACTTGCCACAACCCTCGCATAGACTGGGTAACAAGCCAGGTTGTGGAATGGGGCCCTGCATGCCATGCCTCTTGTCTGCTCTCTAGCTCTCCTGTGTCTCCTGCCAAGCCCCCTGATCACACCGAGTTATCTCAAGTTCCCACAGAGTACTGGGATCTCAAGGAGGTCTTCAGCAAGAGCAGGGCCGCCGTTCTTCCTCCGCACCGGGCCTACGACTGTGCCATCGACTTGCTCCCTGGGACTACCCCTCCTTGTGGCAGACTGTTTTCCCTCTCTCAGCCAGAACGCAAGGCCATGGAGGAATACCTCAAAGACGCCCTGGTCTCTGGGTTCATTCGACCCTCCACCTCACCTGCTGGTGCCAGCTTCTTCTTTGTCAGCAAGAAGGATGGGGGGCTCCGACCATGTATTGACTACAGGGGCCTGAACAAGATCACTGTGCGCAACCGATATCCCCTTCCGCTGATGTCCACAGCTTTCGACCTGCTCCAAGGCGCCACCGTCTTCACCAAGTTGGACCTACGGAACGCATACCACCTCATCCGTATCCGACAGGGAGACGAGTGGAAGACTGCCTTTAACACCCCGTCTGGGCACTACGAATACCAGGTGATGCCCTTTGGACTCACCAACGCACCAGCTGTTTTTCAGGCCCTAATCAACGACATCTTGAGGGACATGATTAACCTGTACATTTTTGTCTACCTCGACGACATCCTTATCTTTTCCAAGACCATGCAGGAGCACCACCACCATGTCTGCCAGGTTCTCCAGAGGCTGCTACAGAACAATCTGTTAGCCAAGGCCCAGAAATCCAAATTTCATGTTCCCGAGGTCTCCTTTCTGGGTTTTATTGTATGGACAGGCCAACTCCAAATGGACCCAGCCAAGACCCTGGCCGTCCGGGACTGGCCCACTCCCAAGTCCGTCAAAGAGGTTCAGCGGTTCTTAGGATTTGCTAACTTCTACCGCAAGTTTATCAGGAACTTTAGTTCTGTAGCAGCACCCATGTCGGACCTCACCAAAGGGACAGGTGGATCTTATGTCTGGTCTCCTTAGGTGGAAAAGGCATTCAAAGACCTCAAGGATCGCTTCTGCATGGCACCCATTCTGGTCCTCCCGGACACCTCCCAACCATTCATCGTGGAGGTGGACGCCTTGGACAGTGGTGTCGGCGCGGTGCTCTCTCAATGTTCGGAAGGAAAGCTGCACCCTTGCGCTTACTTCTCCCACCGCCTGAGTCCTGCAGAGTCCCGGTACGATGTGGGGGATCGAGAACTGCTAGCGGTCAAATTGGCCCTTGAGGAGTGGAGGCACTGGCTGGAGGGAGCACAGCATCCATTCCTGGTTTGGACTGACCACAAGAACCTGGAGTACCTCCAGCAAGCCAAAAGACTGAACCCACGACAGGCTAGGTGGGCCCTGTTTTTCAGTCGGTTTGACTTCACCCTTTCGTACCGCCCCGGCTCCAAGAACACCAAACCTGATGCATTGTCCAGGCTGTTCTCTGCCACTAACAGGGAGAGTGAAGTTGGGCCTATCATCCCTGTGTCCCGGATTGTGGCCCCTGTCCGCTGGGGTATTGAGGAGGCCATCCGACGAGCCCAACGCCAGGACCCCGGTCCTGGGATGGGGCCACCGGGCCTCTTGTATGTCCCACATCAAGCCCGGGCCAAGGTTCTCCAGTGGGGTCACTCTTCCCCTCTCACCACCCACCCGGGAGCTCGGAGGACCCTGGACTTCCTGAAAAGACGCTTCTGGTGGCCTAACATGGAGAAGGAAGTAAGGTCATTTGTCCTGTCCTGTGAGGTCTGCACCAGAACCAAGAACCCGCGACAGTGTCCCCAGGGTCTCCTGCGTCCTCTGACCATTCCCCGGTGTCCCTGGTCCCACGTGGCAGTTGACTTCATCACGGGTCTCCCTGAGTCTCAAGCTAACACTGTCATTTTGGTTTTAGTCGACAGATTCTCAAAGGCCTGCCACTTCATACCACTGTGCAAACTCCCTTCTGCTCTTGAAACAGTGAAACTTATTTTTAATCATGTCTTCCGAGTCTTTGGTCTCCCACAGGACATCGTCTCAGACCGAGGGCCCCAGTTCTCCTCCCGAGTGTGGCATGGGTTCTGCAAGGTCATCGGAGCCACTGCCAGCCTCTCCTCTGGGTTTCACCCACAGTCCAATGGTCAGACGGAGAGGCTCAACCAGGACCTGGAAACCACCCTGCGAGGCCTGGCTATGGATAACCCGACATCGTGGAGCACCTGGCTGCCATGGGCAGAGTACGCCCACAACACCCTGCAGTCATCGGCCACCAAGCTGTCGCCATTCCAGTGCCAATTCGGGTTCCAGCCACCTCTGTTCTGGGACCAGGAGGAGGACGCGGGGGTGCCCTCGGTCAACCAATATGTGAGACGGTGTCGCAAGACCTGGAGCAAGGTCAGGAAGACCCTCATCCAGACCTCCAGAACCAACCAGACTCAGGCCAACCGCCATAGAAGACCTGCCCACGCTTTCCACCCTGGGCAGTGGGTTTGGCTGTCCACTAAGGACCTTCCGCTGCGGGTGGAGAAGCGCAAGCTGGCTCCTCACTACATTGGCCCCTTCAAGGTGGTGCGCAGGGTGAACCCTGTCTCCTACCGGCTCCAGTTGCCCCGGACTCTGAGGATCAACCCCACATTCCACGTTTCCCTGTTGCAGCCCGTACTGACATCCACGTATGCCCCTGCCCCTAGATACCCCCCACCCCCCCCGCATCTTTCAGGGTCAGACTGTGTACACCGTGCATCGCCTGCTTGACTCCCGCTGGGTCCATGGCAGGCTGCAATATCTTGTGGACTGGGAGGGCTATGGTCCTGAGGAGCGCTGCTGGGTTCCCACTCGGGACGTCTTAGATAAAGAACTGTGTCGGGACTTCCATTCGGCCCATCCGGATCGCCCTGGGAACGTCAGGAGACGCTCCTGGGGGGGGGGTCCTGTTAGGACTGGGACTGTTTTGGCCTCTAGAGGCTGCTGTTATTTCCTGTTTTTTTTGTCTATGTTTGTTTTGGCCTCTAGAGGTCGCCACTGTGTCCTGTGTTTTGGGTTGGTGTTGATTGCCTGTTTTCATTAGTGTCACCTGTTTCCAATTTATTTTGTGTATTTATACCCCCTGAGTTCAGTCCTCTTGTCACAGAGTCTTTGTGCTGTTATGTTTAAGCTCCAGTTACCTCTGTTCTGATTTCCTCGTCCATGTCCTTGTGTTCTTTGTATTTTTGCTTTCTTTTGGACTTTGTGGATTTTGTTTTTTGACTTTGTGAATCCTCTGAGCGTCTGGTATTTTTACCTTTTCTTTTCTAGTTTTTTTGGCTTTTGTATTGACTTTGAACTTTTGGATTTTTTTTCCCTTAAGATCTTCTGAGCGTTTTGGATTATACTTTTTGGATTTTTTTGTAAATATTGTAAATAAACCTTTTGATACTTTTTCTACTTCCGCCTCACGCCTCTGCATTTGAGTCATTCCCCTGATGGCCTAGTGGGGGTTTGCTGGATTATCACACCAGCGAACCAGGTTCGAATCCCAGCAAAACCCTAACACCCCTCTGTCTTACTCTCACACACACTCCCCCCTCTCTATCTCTTATGCCGCTTTTCCACTACAAACGTGGCTGAGTCGGGCTGAGCCGTGCCGTGCTGAGTCGAGCTGAGCGGGGCTGTTGGAGTTGCATTTCGACTACAACCGCGCTGAACAGTGCTGGCTGGAAGTGGGTGGACACATTGGGTGGAGTTAGCGAAAGTGGGTGGACGTCAGGTGATGTCGTTAAGCAGCGCAAACAGTGACATCAGTGAGCTTTTAAGTGGTAGTCTCACGACCCGGATAGTAAACAATAAACATGGAGGACATGGAGTCGTTAGTGTTGCTGGTCTTGGTGCTGTGGCTTGTTGTCACCGACAACGCGGACAGATACTGGCAAGAGCGTATAGATGAGGCGAGGCGCATAAGGCTTCAGAAATTCTCGTAATCCGTAATTCTTCTCCTTCCAGGTTTACGGTGTTTATAGATCCCAGCGTGCTCGCGGGGCGTGTGTGGGCATGTGAGGACACTCCTCCTCACCAATCAGTGCACAGGGGAGTGTCTGCTCACGCCCCCAGCCTCACTCGGCACGGCTTGGCTCGCTTCAGCCCCACTCCAAAACGGTGCGAGTTTTAGGAGCTAAGCAGGGCTGAAACGAGCTGAGTCGTGCTGGTTTTTGGTAGTCGAAACGTGAGCCGTGTCGGGCTGAAGTGAGCTGAAGCGAGCTGAAGTGAGCTGAAAAAGGGTAGTGGAAAAGGGCCATTACTCACACACTCCCCCCCTCTCTCTCTTACTCACACACACAAACACACACACACTACCCCCTCTCTCTCTTACTCACACACACACTCCCCCCTCTCTCTCTTACTCACACACTCCCCCCCGTGTCTCTGTCTCTTTCTTACTCTCTCTCACACACACACTCCCCCCCTCTCTCTCTCTTACTCACACACTCCCCCCCTCTCTCTGTCTCTCTCTCTCTCTCTCTCTCACACACACACACACACACACACACTACCCCCCTTCTCTTACTCACACACACACTCCCCCTCTCTCTCTGTCTCTCTCTTACTCACACACACACACACACACACACACACACACACACACACACACACACACTCCCCCCCCTCTCTCTTACTCACACACACACTCCCCCCCTCTCTCTCTTACTCACACACACACTCCCCCCCCTCTGTCTCTCTCTTACTCTCACACACACACACTCCCCCCCCTCTCTCACACACACACACACACACACACACACACACACACACACACACACACACACACACACACACTACCCCCCCTCTCTTACTCACACACACACTCCCCCCTCTCTCTGTCTCTCTCTTACTCACACACACACACACTCCCCCCTTACTCACACACACACTCCCCCTCTCTCTCTCTCTGTCTCTCTCTTACTCTCTCTCTCACACACACACACACACACACACACACACACACACACACACACACTCTCTCTTACTCACTCACACACACACACACACACACACACACACACACACACACACTACCCCTCTCTCTCTCTCTCTCTCTCTCTCTCTCTCTTACTCACACACACACTCCCCCCCTCTTTCTGTCTCTCTCTTACACACACACACACACACACACACTCCCCCCCCAAGGCCAATTTATGCTGACAACGCAGTCCTCGCAGACGGTGTCGCAGATAGCGTCTGCATAGCCCCCCCACCTTTGCAGACGCTCTGCGCGCACCTCCCAAAAATTGTGACCACCGCAGAAGCCTCGCAGACAGCGTCGCAGACAAGAGGGCTCCGATTGGTCCACTCTACATCCGCTGTACACGCACTTCCGCTTCCCTACTTTCCCGGTTTGATTTGTTTTCATGACCGCCATTTTTAAAAACACGAGTGAAGATGGAGCAGCACGAAGAGCGGTTGATCGAGGAAGTGAGGAAGTATGTACATCTATACGACTCCAGTTCTAGTTGTTAGTATGGGCAGCACACTTACACACAGCAATGGCTCTAGGGAGTAGAATAGCATCCAACAACCCAGAGACCAGTTTATGATGTGCAATGGGAGATCCTGTGCTAGTGAGAAAATTTCTGTGTTTCCAAATAGTGCCAAAATCATGCACAACGCCAAAAGTGTTCTTACTGTCCATAAAAATATTGACAGATTGCCCTGCAGCCAATTTGCATGCCTCAATAAGGGCACAGAGCTCTGCGGCCTGCGCCGACAGGTTTGAGGGTAGACATGACGCCTTGAGGACCTTGTGATCTGAGACTACGGCAAAACCTACTTTGTTCTTTCCTGTCTCTGGGTCTCTGGAGGCTGAACCATCCACATAGAGGATCATGTCTGGATTTTCCAAAGGGTCGCTCTTTAAGTTTGCCCTGGGGGAACAAAAATCGTTAGTGAGAGCAACACAGTCATGTGGCTCTCCATCGTCCTCTGTAGGGAGAAGAGAGGCAGGATTCAGAACAGTACAATGTTTCACAATGATGTTAGGCATATCAAGTATGACAGCGTTATACTTCAACCATCTCTGTGCTGACAAATGTGACGTCTTTTTTTCTCCAACAGAAGCAGGGAGACAGCATGTGGGACCAAAAGGGTGAGGTTAGAATATCCCACAATATTTCTGGAGGCAGTTACCACCTTTTCAGCTGCAGCAACTGCACGCAGGCAAACAGGAAGTCCAGCCACCACTGGATCCACCCTGCTGGAGAAGTAGGCTACAGTTCTCAATCTATCCCTGTGTTTCTGCAAAAGAACAGAGGTCATAAAAACCCTTCCTTTCATCTACACTTTGAACAAAATGGTTTATTGGGGTCAGGCAGTCCCAGAGTGGGTGTGGTCTGCAGAGCGCTCTTTAGGGATGTCAGGCGCACGCGGGACAGCCGCAGCATTGACTGCTTGCAGATCTTGGACAAACCTCCACTCATCCGGCTGGGACGGTTTTTTTGCCTTCTTAACTGGAAAAAATAGGAGTGAGCACTGGAGAGTCCTGGCAAGGGACAATTACATCTGCCTTCAGCAACGAATCAAAGACCAGTTTTATACCTGCGATTGCTTCTGATTTGAGTGGGTACTGGTCTGTCTAGGCCTGAAATCTGATTTGGGGTGATCACCACTGGTTCAGCATTCTTTATTAGGCCTACATCATGTTTACCCTTTGCCCAAATGGAATTTGGAACTCCCGCCAATTTGGGGTGCACCTCTGCTGGAGTTATGCCTGTGGAAACAGAGACAAACAGGCCACTATGGACGGGGTCCCCAGGGTCCCGGTCATCAGTGGCTAATATTACGCTGCGCTTAACATGCACACACCTAACATGACTTTGTTTGTAGACCCCAAGCTTTTGGCAAAACAACACAATAGGGTCCTCTGTTTGGGACCATTCATTGCCATTGGCTGCACACTTACTGACCCACTCCCCCACGTCTTTCCAATGGGCGGCTCGTGGCTTTGCTAATGAGACATGGGGTATAGAATTAAAGATGTCAAAGAAATCATGCTGGCAGCAGTCGACCTCCGAGTCCTCTGACACAAGGCTGTGTATAACATGTTTGAGAACACTGCGATGAACATTGATACAGCTGTTCGGACAACGAGTAAAATGGACCTGCATAGCACAATAATGTTTAGACTAATATGTAGTTTTGAGGGTCAATCTTTCGCATGCTTGGGGGTCTGCAACCCAAGTCTTTTCAAACTCCACATCTTGCCCTTGGTGAACATGTGCTGTGCAATGCAAATCTTCCTCTTTCATATAATCTCTGTCAACTGATGAGGTGTTCAAGTGTGCAAGCTGTACAAGGTGTTTTGGAGTTTGTGTGAGTTGATCTGAGCAGAGCCGCCAGACATACACATACAGGGGGCTTCCAAACCCATACTGCACACTGCACATTTCACTTACTTCAATAGTTAGTCCATCTGGAGTGGACATGAGAGTTACTCCTAATTTGCACATTAAATAACGTGCTAACAAATTTACTGGACATGTATGTGAGATGAGAAATGAGTGGGACGTAACTATTCCCCCCTTGCTTTCACACGGGAGGTTGACTGAGAAAGTTTCGGTTACAGGTCGTCCTGAGATGCCCATTGTCTGAATAGAATTTGAGCTGAGCAGTGGGTCTACTGGAAGTACCCCATGTTGTATCACTGAGTGTGCTGCTCCAGAATCTACTAAAAAGGTTAACACATGCCCACATACAGTGAGGGGCATATAAGGGAGTTTAGAGAAGGGAGTAGTTGTGTGTTTTAACAAACTTAATGCAACTTCAGGTGTATCTATTTGGACTGGTGTATTGGGCGTTTTTGTGTAGTCTTGCTGTTGCATGCAGGTGCTGCTACTAATGTGTTTAACGTTATGTGAATGCTCCTGTCTATGTGTATGTGTCTCATCAGGTGTGTGTGTATTACCTCCCCTGTTCTCTGTGTGGGGCCCGTTCCCGGAGTCCGCCCGTCAGTCTGCTTTGCTGTACTCCTCACGGGGCCTCTGGCTGCTACTGTGGAGACAATTTTGAGCAATGTGTCCCTTCTGATTGCAGTTGTAGCAGGTTGCACCTTTTATCCAGGACGAGCCACCCCAGGTCGTCCTGTCTTGGCCCCTACATCGACCTCTTCCTCTAGGTCCAGGCTGAGCAGTCTGGAGAAGAGTGAGAGTGGTGGCGTGTAGGTCTTGGCCTCTTTGTGATGACTTTGTCTTCTCCTTCTCTTTCAACAGCTTTTCTGCATGCACAGCATACTGCTCGATCTTGGTGAGGTTCAGGAGTGCCCTCCACTGCAGCCAGGGTCATGGGCCTGGTCAGACCACTGTGTTTTTTTTCTCATGTGCGGTGGTGAATCGGGCGAGAAACACTGACACACCTTCTCCATCTTCTTGCTTACACATACTGATCTTAGTCATGTCTATGTTCAAGGGAAAAGCACTGTCCAGACGAACACAGAGAGCAGTGATGGTATCTCTATACTCACCATTGCAAGCTGCGCTCCAGTCTGGTGTAGTCATTTGCTGGTCAGCTTCCGGCCACTCTTTGGAAACTTTGTTCCAATCTATACCCATCTTGATCATGAGTAGGCGGCGAAGTTCATGGGTGGTTGGTCGGAATTCTCTGCAAAACATCAACAGTTCGTTACCAAATCTCTTTCCTCCTACCTCTCTCACATTGGGAAGAGAAGCCATGCTTTCCTTCATATCAGCTGTCATCCAGGGTCTGCAGACTAGAAGCACTCTGTCAGCTCCAGCCACTTCCACCATTGGAAGATGAAGGACTTCAGACTTTAGGTTACGGCCTTGTGGACCCACTGGTGAGCACGTGGTCAAGTCCAGGAGGGTGTCTTTTCCATTGCCATATGCAAGACCGGATCTCATGTGTGATGGAGAAGCGCTGAGAGGCGCTGATGCTGGAGGCGGCTGGTAGGCTGGGAGAGATTCCAGAGGCTCAGTTTTTTTTCTTTGTCTCGACTTCTCCCCCTTTCTGTGGGTGAAGTGCTTGTGGGAGTGATGCTCCGCCTTGCTGAGGAGGCAGTGTGTGTTGGGGTGGTGGGGCAGACTCCAGGTCAGGGTCCATCTGAAATTTCAAACACTGAGAAGAGGGTGAGAGCCCTGCCTGTCGTTTCTCTCTTTTGTACTCTCTCTTAAGTGTTTCTTCTTTCCATGCAGAAAACGCCCTCCAGTCCCCTAAGAACTTAACATTATCTGCAGACTCTTCTTTTTCCTTCCGTTTCAACTTTTCTTCTAACTGTTCTATCTGCCTGGGACTAAAACTGCCCTTTTCAGGGAATCCTAAGTCCTTTACCCATATATCAGACTGTGCTAAATAATCCTCACCATATGAGGTTTTCATTAACTGGATGTTTGGGCTGTCATAGGAACATCCAATTCTTATTATAGCACATGTAGCTTCACACTTACTTGCTTTTTTCTTTACTTTCCCTAACTTACTGTTTCTGTTCCTCATTGTACACTGTTATATCAATAGGTTATGACAACAATGGCTGAGTTTTTTTCAGGATCACAAGAAGAGCAAGTTGGACTGTGTCCAAAAATGCGACACAGTCCTTTAGGTGTGTTCTTATTAGTAAACAATTGTAGCAGTCCATGTAGGTGGGTGGAGCACAGAAGGACGGCAGGACAGAACTGATCTCACAAAACTCTTTTATTTGCACTTTTCAGTTGCAAACACACACTCAGACACACGCACACACATCAGCCGTCTGGTTGTGGAGAGAGCTCCCTCTGCTCTCACTCTCTCTCCTTAAATAGGGTGCGGTCACTGGGAAGACACACAAACACATTAATTAACAACAGGTGTAGTGATTCTGCCACTTAACTTCCCCGACTCCGCCCTCCTGTCACAGACCAATGCTAGACCATGCCCCCGCTGCCACATACCCCCACCGCCTGACTCAGGCCGGGCAGCCGTCCGGCCCGCAGCCGACTTCCCCCCCCTTGACAGGAGAGGAAGTCCACCATGACCATCTGCGCCCCCGGCCTGTGGATCACCTTGAAGTTAAAGGGTTGGAGTGCCAGATACCAACGGGTGATCCGCACATTGGCATCCTTCATGCGGTGGAGCCACTGGAGGGGCGCGTGGTCCAAACAGAGGGTGAAAGGGCATCCCAGCAGGTAGTACCGGAGGGCGAGGACCGCCCACTTGATCGCCAGGCACTCCTTCTCGATGGTGCTGTAGCACCCCTCACGCACCGACAGCTTGTGACTAATGTACAAGACAGAGCAATCCTCCCCCTCCACCTGCTGGGACAAAACAGCCCCCAGCCCTCTGTCCGACGCATCCATCTGCAACATAAAGGGGAGAGAAAAGTCAGGGGAGTGTAAAAGTGGCCCCCCACACAGTGCAGCTTTAACCTTAGAAAAAGCCTGCTGGCATTGCTCCGTCCACTGGACCAGATCTGGTGCCCCCTTTTTAGTCAGATCAGTCAGCGGGCTGGTGACATCCGAATAATTAGGTATAAACCTACGATAATAGCCAGCCAGCCCCAGGGACTGTCTCACCGCCTTTTTGGTCTTGGGCCTCGGGCAGGCCGCAATCGCTGCAGTCTTGTTAATTTGGGGACGCACCTGCCTGTTGCCCAAGTGGAAGCCCAGATACCGTACTTCCACCCGCCCAATTGCACACTTCTTCGGGTTGGCCATGAGACCCGCCCACCTCAGCAACCTAAGGACGGCCCTCAGGTGTTGTAGGTGCCGCGGCCAGTCATTACTATAAATAATGATATCGTCTAAGTACGCGGCCGCATAGGTGGCGTGGGGGCGGAGGACCCTATCCATCAGCCGCTGAAACGTAGCGGGCGCCCCAAACAGCCCAAAAGGAAGTGTGACGAATTGGTGTAAGCCAAACGGTGTGGAAAAGGCTGTTTTTTCACGGGATAATGGAGTCAAGGGGATCTGCCAATAACCCTTTGTTAAATCCAGTGTCGAGTAAAAACGAGCCGTGCCTAGCCGATTGAGCAACTCATCAATACGAGGCATTGGGTACACATCGAATTTAGACACCGAGTTGACTTTTCTATAGTCCACACAGAACCGGACCGACCCGTCGGCCTTGGGTACCAAGACCACCGGGCTGCTCCAGTCACTGTGGGACTCCTCGATGATGCCCATTTCGAGCATGGCCTCGAGTTCTTCCCGAACCACCTTTTTCTTGTGTTCGGGTAACCTGTAAGGGCGGCTACGCACTACCACCCCCGGGGGTGTCTCAATGTGGTGCTCTATGAGGTTAGTGCGGCTGGGCAGGGGTGAGAACATGTCCGAAAACTCGGTCTGCAACTGGGCAACCTCCGCGAGTTGGGTCGGGGAGAGGTGGTCTCCACAGGGGACTGGAGAGGGACGTGATGCTAATGTTCCTTTTTGAACCTCTGGCCCCAGCTCCGCCTTCTCCGGAACCACCAACACCAACGCCACGGGGACCTCCTCGTTCCAGAGTTTGAGTAGGTTAAGGTGGTAAATCTGTAGCGCCCCACCCCTGTCCGTTCGCTTCACCTCATAGTCAATGTCCCCGACTCGCCGTGTGACCTCAAAGGGTCCTTGCCACTTGGCGACTAATTTAGAGCTCGATGTGGGCAACAGTACGAGTACTTTCTCTCCCGGTGCAAACTCTCTAAGGCGCGTACCCTTGTCGTACACTGCCCATGCCACATGCACTAATGCAACCCCATACCATCAGAGATGCAGGCCTCTGAACTGAGTGCTGATAACAACTTGGGTCGTCCTTCTCCTCTTTAGTCCAAATGACACGGCATCCCTGATTTCCATAAAGAACTTCAAATTTTGATTCGTCTGACCACAGAACAGTTTTCCACTTTGCCACAGTCCATTTTAAATGAGCCTTGGCCCAGAGAAGACATCTGCGCTTCTGGATCATGTTTAGATATGGCTTCTTCTTTGAAATATAGAGTTTTAGTTGGCAACGGCGGATGGCACGGTGAATTGTGTTCACAGGTAATGTTCTCTGGAAATATTCCTGAGCCCATTTTGTGATTTCCAATACAGAAGCATGCCTGTATGTGATGCAGTGCCATCTAAGGGCCCGAAGATCACGGGCACCCAGTATGGTTTTCTGACCTTGACCCTTATGCACAGAGATTCTTCCAGATTCTCTGAATCTTTTGATGATATTATGCACTGTAGATGATGATACGTTCAAACTCTTTGCAATTTTACACTGTCGAACTCTTTTCTGATATTGCTCCACTATTTGTCGGCACAGAATGCAATAGTGGGCTAGATTAGATTAGATTAGATTAGATTAGATTAGATTAGATTAGATAAAACTTTATTGATCCCTTTGGGAGGGTTCCCTCAGGGAAATTTAGATTCCAGCAGCATCATTACAGATAAACAGAGAAAAAAAATAGAGAAAAACTTCTAGATAAATTAAAATAAATTAAGTATTTACATATACAAATATAAAAGAATAAGATATGGGGAAAAGGGGGGAAAGGGGGGAGAAGTGGGGTTAGGGTAAGTGTGTGTGTGGGGGAAGCAGGAAAGATATTGCACTTTATATTGCACATTATATTGCACATTGTCCGGTATTGCTTATTGTTAGGCTAGGCTTCTGCTCCTTCCCCTCCTCTGTCCTCCTGTTACCCCTCCTCCCCCCCAGAGAGGAGTTGTACAGTCTGATGGCGTGAGGGACAAAGGAGTTTTTGAGTCTGTTTGTCCTGCACTTGGGAAGGAGCATTCTGTCACTGAACAGGCTCCTCTGGTTGCTGATGACGGTGTGCAGAGGGTGACTGGTATTGTCCATGATGTTCAATAGTTTGTCCATAGACCTCTTCTCTGCCACTGTCACCAGAGAGTCCAGCTTCATGCCGACCACAGAGCTGGCCTGCCTGATCAGTTTGTTCAGCCTGGATGTGTCCTTCTTGGATGTACTGCCCCCCCAGCACACCACGGTGTAAAACAGAACACTGGTGACCACAGACTGATAGAACATCCACAGGAGTTTCCTGTAGATGTTAAATGACCGCAGCCCCCTAAGGAAGTATAGCCTGCTCTGTCCCTTCCTGTATAAGTGATTGGTGTTACAAGTCCAGTCCAGCTTGCTGTCCAGCCACAGCCCGAGATACTTGTAGGAATCCACAGCCTCCACCTCAACTCCCTCGATCAGAACTGGTCGTGACTTTGGTCTGGACCTCCCAAAGTCAATAACCAGCTCCTTGGTCTTCGAGGTGTTGAGCTGCAGATGGTTCCTGTTGCACCACACAGCAAAGTCCCTCACCAGGCTCCTATACTCCTCCTCTCTGTCATCACTGATGCACCCAACGATGGCTGTGTCATCGGCAAACTTCTGAATGTGACACAGCTCCGAGTTGTAGCAGAAGTCTGTGGTGTACAGGGTGAAGAGAAGGGGGGGCCAGCACCGTGCCCTGGGGTGCTCCAGTGCTGCTAATTACAGTGTCAGACGTGATGTCCTTCAGCCTGATGGACAGATTGGCCTCCAGTGAGGTTTTGCAGGCAGACTGGTATCCCAGAGGGCCCAAAACAAAGGAAGGGCCATTAAGCAGGGCAAAGAGCTGTGGGGGGTTGGGTTGCAGCCTGGGTAAGCAAGTTGGGTTACAGTTCCATGGCCTGATTAGATAAAAAATGTTGAAAAATGGAATTAAAATTTAAATCTATCCCAAAGCCTCCAAACTTGTTTTCTGAATATTGGCCAGTCCACAGGTGCTACTCAGTGGGTCCAAGGGTCCAGGGTTGGGTTGGGTTGCTTTCAGCAAAGTTTTGGCCAAAGCTGTGACTGTCTCTCTTGGCAGAGAACACCAAATGTGTGGTTAGATCCCTGTAATCTAATGTCTTTTTATTTTTTCTGTATTTCCTGGTAGTCCTCTCTCTCTCAATCCTCTCTCTCTCTCTCTCGCTCTCTCTCTCTTTGATGATGATTAAGTCCTGACTGTTTTTACCATGGGCATCAGGCGGAAAAATGAAGAAGTCCCACAATTCAGAAAAATGGCAAAGTCCCACTGGTCAGTTTTACCATGGGCATCAGGTGGAAAAATGACAAATTCCCAAAGTTCAGAAAAATGGCAAAGTCCCACTGGTCAGTTTTACCATGGGCATCAGGTGGAAAAATGACAAATTCCCAAAGTTCAGAAAAATGGCAAAGTCCCACTGCTCAGTTTTACCATGGGCATCAGGCGGAAAAATTACAAAGTCCCACAGTTCAGGGTTAGCATGTATGCTGACTCACCAAGTGCATGAGCTTTTTACACCTGCATATGTGCTTTTCATGTATAAAAACACCATAAAAACATCAGGGGTCGTCAGGCTTGAGTTCAACACACCCCTCTATAGTCTTAAATTTCAGAAAAATTTTTTTTTTTTCCGAATTTTTTTTTTCTCCCTAGTGCATGTGCTGTCAAGGCTAGGGCTCTCAAGGCCAGGGCTGTCAAGACTCTTCACTAAATGTGCCATTAATTCCCTAAATCCCGGCCAATCAATCCCCAAAATTATCAAATGGGTAAGGCGAGGATTAACCGCCGCCTTTACTCTAAATTTCTCCCCTTGAAATAGAATGTGGACCGACAATAAAGGGTAGTTGTGAACATCCCCTTGTGCACACAAAACCTTCACCAATTGTGTTCTCCCCAATGCCTCGTCTTGCACCAGGCTTTGGTGAATGGAGGTCTGATTACAGCCGGAGTCCACCAAAGCCTGATACATATCCCCTTGGATACTCACCGGTATGCGATATGCTCCGGCCCGATCGAGGGCATTTCCTGGCGCATCGGGGATCCAGACCACCGCGCCCACCTCCATCACTGAGCACTGATGCTGGAGGTGCCCCGGCTCCCTGCAGTGCCAGCAAACCGGCCAAGGCTCTCCCTCTGCACGGGTGTTCCAGAGCTCACTCACCTGAGTGGGGGGAAGACACAGACACGGAAGTAGGAAACGGTGGGGCACTGCGGGTGTGGCGGGCCAGCTGGAGTGGAGCCAGCACCCGCCTCTGCGGTGGGGGAATGGGGTGAGGACGAGGAACAGAAGGGGAGAGAGAGAGAGAGAAGAGAAGGGAGAAGAGGAGACATGCTGTCCTGCTGTCGGAACAGCTGCCATATGGTCCTCCGCCAGCTCAATGTCCTGATCCAGCAAAGCCGGGCGATGGCACTGGACCCATGCCGCTGTTCCTTCCGGAAGTCGGGCGATTAATTGTTCCAGCACCACCAGGTCGATGATTCCCTCTTTGTCACGGTTGTTGGCCCTCAGCCACCACCAGCAGGCATCCCGGAGTTGCTGGCCAAATGCGAACGGCCGGCTGACCTCCTCCAGGCGTAGCGTGTGGAAGTGCTGCCGTTGCTGCTCCAAGGTGCGCTCCACACATTGGAAGATGGCCCTGCGGAGGTCGGCATAGACCAGACGGCTGTCGGCAGGGAGCTGTAGCGCAGCCAGCTGCACCTCGCTCATTAGCAGGGGAGGAGGCGTGCCGCGCGCTGTTCCACCGGCCAACCCCATGCCTCTGCTGCCTGCTCAAAAAGAGCGAGGAAGGCTTCGGGGTCATCATGCAGACCCATCTTCATTAGGGTGAGGTGGGGAGGGTCCGTGGCGGTGGTGATGGTGGACCCCACTGACATGAGCAGCTGCCGGAATGCCTGGTGATCTTCCTGCTGTGCTAGCACCAGGGCTTTGAACCATTGTTCCTGCTCCTTCCCGAGGGTGACCAGTGCCTGGTGCTGGCTCTGTTGAGCCAAGGCAAGGGCATGGACCAGATCCTTGAAGGGGGAGGACTCCATAGGGCTGTTCTCTTCTGTACTCCATCCCGGGTTTCGGCATCACTGTAGAAATAGTTAAGGTGGGTGGAGCACAGAAGCATGGCAGACCAGAACTGAGTTTGCAAAAACCCTGTAATTTTAGCTTTTCAGCTTTACATTTATTCTCCCACGCACGCACGTACGCACGCACACATGCACAAGTGTTCTGGTTGGGGGATAGCCCCCTTCCTCTGCTCTCCCTCTCCTCTTATAGGGCGCAGTCACTGGGGAAGACACACAAACACAGGTTAATTCTCATCAGGTGCAGTGATTCTGCCACTTACCTTCCCTGACTCCGCCATCCATTCACAGACCAATACTTGACCATGCTCCCGCTGCCACAATACAGTAAAAAGAAAAGAAAAATCAATCATTCAATCAATCCCGGCAAGCCACAGTACAATCACACAAACCTTCTTTACTGAGCTCAGACAATAATTGTAGATCTGACTGTGGAAACAACAATGGTGATGATAGTGATACGCGGTCACATGGTTCCTCAGCCACAAAAAGAAAAACAAAACAAAACAAAAACATGAGTCAGCATTTCAACTTTAAGTAACTTCATTACCAGCATAAGCAGAGATCAATTTTCAGATCTTTTTTTGAGAATATCTAGAAGCAATTACACTGTATTGCCACATGATGTCATTAATGTACCAACAAGCTTTTCCTGCCCTTGCACTTTGCCCTGACTGAACAATTCTGTTCATGCTCTCATCTCTGTGAAGGCCACTGGTAAATTGGTGAGGACAAGCCTACAACATTTGAATAAATCCATATGAATAAATCAGAATAGGAAATAAAGCCTTAAGGTCCGGAATACTAAAAATGAATACTGTTTTAATAGAACCTGGAGTTCGACTGGAGTTTTGTGTACAGAGTATCACAGTCATCATCAACACAACTTCTCTGGAGTTTGCTTTCACATTTGCCAAAATGCCCGAAACAAACAAGGTCCATTTATTTGTTTCTATTCTTTTGAAACTGAGCTTTTCATCAGCCTTAAAAGACTGAAGAGAAATCACTATTTATAATAGATTTTCTAAATTATTTCATTGTGTTGCATATTGCAGGTGCACATAATTTGGTAGGTTAAGCCAGCTTGTGCAAAACGAGTTTTGGCACACAACAATATATATGCAGTATATTAAAAGCAAGCGCTGTTAGAGATGTTGCTTGACAGCTCACTCACCAGAAAAGCACTTCAGGGTACCCTTTGATAGCTCAGTTGGAAGAGCAGAAGACTGTATTTGCTTACGATGGCCACCCTTAGGCTACATTTACCTTAGACCATATCTGTCTCATTTTCTTCGTGGATGCACTGTCCGTTTACATTAAACCACCTGGAAACGCCGGGAAACGGGAATCCGCCAGCGTCCACGTATTCAATTCAGATCGTGTCAGCTCCGGTGCTGTGTAAACATTCAGAATACGCGGATACGCTGTGCTGAGCTCTAGCTGGCGTCTCATTGGACAACGTCACTGTGACATCCACCTTCCTGATTCGCTGGCGTTGGTCATGTGACGCGACTGCTGAAAAACGGCGCGGACTTCCGCCTTGTATCACCTTTCATTAAAGAGTATAAAAGTATGAAAATACTGCAAATACTGATGCAAATACTGCCCATTGTGTAGTTATGATTGTCTTTAGGCTTGCCATCCTTCCACTTGCAAGTGGTAAGTAATATGCGCTGGGATCACACACACAGCGGCTCAGTCCCGAATCGTGGCTTGCGCACTTCACTCGCACGCTCTGTGAGCTGCACAGGGCCGGAGTGCGCACCCTCCAGAGGGCACTCGCTGTTCAGGGCGGAGTGATTTGGAGCGCAGGATGCCTGCGGAGCCGAGCGTATTCGTGTATTGGCGTTGCTATGTGCATGCAAATTGTGTATTGGTGTTGATGTGTGCACACTAATCGTTTTAAAAACGTTAATCTGATGATCCGCTGATATGGTCTAATGTAAACATGGGCTTAGGTTGCTGGTTTGAATCCGGCTTGAAGGAAGTGTTTGTTCTGACAGAGTGTCTGATGCTATTTTAGTAATAATGTTGGGGGGGGGATCACCCCCCCCAAGAATTTTCCCTGACCAGGAATCAAACCCGGGCTGTGGCAGTGAGAGCATCGAATCCTAGCCACTAGACCACCAGGGAGTGCCCAGTCGCGAATGAGAATGGCCACAGGACCTCTGAGGACCACCAGTGGCTGGGTGTAATACCTTTGAGGCTCTATGTACTGTCTGGGCAAAGTACCTCTGTGGTCCTCGAGTGGCTTGGGGCGGTACCTTTGTGAACCTGTCGTCATGTCTGTGTCCGGTACCTTACAAGCTTCTCGTGGCCGGGCGCAGTTCCTCCAAGGCCCTCTGGTGGATGTTTGGGGAGACCTGTTTGAAAACATCGATGATGACATTCTTCATGTTCTCACCTGCTTGCTCCGGAATGCCAGACACTCGTAAAGTCCATCTTCTTTTATAGGCATCTAGGTCTCTGCATTTGTCTCGGACATTGTTCTCTTTTTCTAAGATGTGGACTTTGTAAGGCAACAACTTTATTTGACACATCTTTTACTTGTTTCCCCATAGAGTCAAGGACGTGGGTGACACTTTTAATGGAATTTGAATTATCTTTAACCATTGCCTCAAGTGACTGCAGCCGTTTGAGAGATTCTTCTCGCATCTTTTTAATTCTTTCCATTATTATTAGCAAATGCAAGATGGGCACAGTCTCTTTATCATCCTTGTCACGAGCATGTGTCTTCAACTTTTTGGCTGGTCGTGGTTTTGGAGTTTCTGGTTGTGGCATGAAACACTGTTCCATTTCATCTTGTAAAGCATCCGATTCAAACTTTCCACTCAGAGACTTTCTGGCACAGGAATGCATTATGCTGTGGATATCTCATCTCATCTCATCTCATTATCTCTAGCCGCTTTATCCTTCTACAGGGTCGCAGGCAAGCTGGAGCCTATCCCAGCTGACTACGGGCGAAAGGCGGGGTACACCCTGGACAAGTCGCCAGGTCATCACAGGGCTGACACATAGACACAGACAACCATTCACACTCACATTCACACCTACGGTCAATTTAGAGTCACCAGTTAACCTAACCTGCATGTCTTTGGACTGTGGGGGAAACCGGAGCACCCGGAGGAAACCCATGCAGACACGGGGAGAACATGCAAACTCCACACAGAAAGGCCCTCGCTGGCCCCGGGGCTCGAACCCAGGACTTTCTTGCTGTGAGGCGACAGCACTAACCACTACACCACTGTGCTGCCCACTGTGGATATCTTCCTCTGTTTTCATATTGACGGATAACCTGAATAAAGTAGCAAGTATGTTTACCAACTCCTGTCAGTTTAGTTTGTATAGTGCGATGTTCACTTCTCCTTTAGTTAGCAGGTTCACTGAATGGTTAACTCTAGGAGCTATTTGGAGAACAATGAATAAAATGAAAGAGAATTATAATTAAAAAAACTTTCTGAGCAAGGGCCTTGTAGTAGCTATTTAGTTTATTAATTAGGTTCATTCTAATCAGCCCTTAAGCATATTTAGCAATTCAGCACATTAGGTTTTTTTTATCATATTGTGGAGCTACACAAATCACGTGACACAGACGCCATCTTGGCCACCCCCCATGGAGGCACACCCTTCATGGTCAATATGAGGTTAAATGACATGCAACAAGGGTGGGCTTCAAACCCACGCATGCAGAGCACAACAGATTAGCACTCTTGAAATAGCCAATCCCAGCACTCCTTTCCACTGTAAGATTGGATGATGTGAGCTACAGAGTGAGTGCAATGTAGCATGTGATGCCACTGATGACATTCATTACTGGAGAACGATGCTGCCGAGAGGCAAGTTTGAGTTCTTCAAAGCAGTTCATCAAGGTAAGCGAGTGAGCATTAAGTGTTTCTTTTTTTCTTGTCTGTGAAGATTCTCAGTCATCCAGGTCATAGTAACTGTGGGTGGTAAAAGAGAGCAACTGGACTTGCTTGAAGGTTCTTGAAGATGTTTCACCTCTCATCCGAAAGGCTTCTTCAGTTCTGTCTGACTAGTAGGGAGTATCAGGTATTTATCCTCTCATGGATGAAAAGCTCATCTAAGGTGTCATTGAGTCATCCTGTTGGTGTGGGTCACTGGGGGGCAGCCCCAGACTCACGTTTACAAAGTTAGGGATGAGAGTGGAAAGACCAAAGTCATCCATCGGAACCTGATGTTGGAGTTGAGCTTCTTACCTGTCCCAGAACAAAGCAGGGAGGAGCTGGATGAAGATGCCTCAGATGTGGATAGTGAGTTCCAGCCTCCGTCTGTTGATGCTTTGAGTGGCCTGGCAGTAGACTCTTCTGAGGACTGTACCTGCTCGTGGTTAAATGCGTCATCTGATGCTGTGTGTGAGTCAATGGGAGAAGCTGATAAGTCCGAGGTGGAGAATGAGACAGCCCACTCTCTGTTCAGAGATTCCCTTTTTAGTGAGATCAGTCAGCGGGCTAGTGTATGCTGACTCACCAAGCCCATGAGATTTTACACTTGCATATGTGCTTTTCATGTATAAAAGCACCATAAAAACATCAGGGGTCATCAGGCTTGGGTTCAACACACCCCTCTAGAGACTTAAATTTCAGATTTTTTTTTTCAGAATTTTTTTTTCTCCCCAGCGCATGTGCTGGCAAGGCCACAATACATGGTTTAAGAGGCTAGTGCCTTATCCATTGAGGCACCACTGTACCCTACTGAAATAGTACAGTCACTCAGAAACTGCTAGGATTGTTTCTCAGATGTTTCTCATCTTGGCTACAGAATCTTCTTTTATGTGTACTTGATTTGCTCAGTTGAAATACTTTGCTGGGTCTGCACCAAAGTCAAACACAAAGTGCAAAGTCTGGCTTTAATGTCAGCACATCCTCATTTCATGAATATCAATCATGAATATATGTATACAAGTCAGAGCACTTGTTTAATTACCTATTATGTCTTTTTATGTCTTGTGCTTAAGAACAACATGGTCAAAAATGTTAGAAAACCATAAAATTGACTCTGATTTTTCCTTATTCACTTTGATACCAAAACAGCTCTGAGTTGTGAGTCTTAGACATGAGTAACATACTGTGACAGCAGTTGGTACTGGGGGTGGGCATTATTTAATTCCCATAATGAACATTCCCCAAAAGCCCAGACAAATCCACCCTAAATGACTTCAGGCCAGTGGCACTCACATCAGTCGCCATGAAGTGCCTAGAAAAACTAGTCCTCACACACATCAACCACACGGTCCCGGACACTGTCGACCCCCTTCAGTTTGCCTACCGCCCCAATTGTTCAGTGGACGACGTGGTAGCAATAGCCCTACACCACACTCTGCAACACCTGGAAAGCAGCAGAACATATGCCAGGATGCTCTTCCTGGACTACAGTTCTGCCTTCAATACCATCCATCCAGGCAAGCTGATCGAGAAGCTTACAGACCTTTGCATCCCAACTCCCACCTGCAACTGGATTCTGGACTTCCTGACAGAAAGACCACAGGTGGTGAGAATGGGAGGACAGGTGTCTGCTGAGCTCACAGTCAGCACAGGATCCCCACAGGGCTGCTGCCTTAGCCCCAAACTCTTCACCCTGTACACCCATGAGTGTGTCTCCACCCAGGACAACACCTTCATCATCAAATATGCTGATTGTTGGGTTACAAATAGTTTGTGGGGTTTTTTCTCAAATATTTCTTCAGACAAGTCAACTTCACATTCAGACAAGTAAATTTCCTTTCAACTTGCCCGACAGGACAAGTGGTTTCAAAAGTTAATGTAGAGCCCTGAAATACTCTAATAAGATGCAGAGTAAATGAAATATAGCAGAGAGATATTTATATCCGCATCACCACAGTTTACTAACATTGACATATTATAAAAGTACAGTAACAAGCAGTAGAATGTGGCTTTCTATAACTGTATTTACAGAAGGTACATTATATACATATCACACTTCCAGGTGAATATCTGTGGCAGTTGCATATTCCAATGAAAGCTTCTGGTTGGAGATGCAGATCACATTGTACGTAGACAAGTCAAGTTTATTTGTATAGCGCTTTTAACAATAAACATTGTCGCAAAGCAGCTTTACAGAATTTGAATGACTTAAAACATGAGCTAATTTAATCCCTAATCTATCCCCAATGACCAAGCCTGTGGCAACGGTGGCAAGGAAAAACTCCCTCAGACGACATGAGGAAGAAACCTCGAGAGGAACCAGACTCAAAAGGGAACCCATCCTTATTTGGGCAACAACAGACAACATGACTATAACATTAACAGTCCTAACATAAAGCCAGTTTCGTTGATGTTATAAACTCTTGATTAATGGAAACTTGAGTGCAAAACTGTTCATGACAACTGCAGTCCTAAAGTTAGCAAGTCAACTGTAGTCCTCAGCCATAAAAGCATTACTGTAAGAGTCCAGAGTGTCCTCCAAGTGTGACTTTCAACTATCCTCATGGGGCCGTCCTCCACAGGAGCAATGCGATGAGACTCCAACCAGACACAGGGCACCAGGATGGATCAAGCAGGTCAGAGGAGCAGAAGAGGTCAGCATCTCAATCGCAGGACCAACATGTAACACAGAGGGACAGATTTGGGGGGGGAGGGAGAGAAAACACAGGTTGTTAGCACGGGCGATTGCTCTAAGACAACGAAGGAGGCTCAGCCTCCTCTAAAAATGATGAACATCATGTAGGATGAATTGCGCTAGGCTTATGTTATAGCTGACCTTATAACATTGCTATTTCAGATCCAGAATCATAGAAATATATGTGCTCAACCCAACTACAGTGTGAAATCATTCTGTTATAACTTTCCCCAGTTCACCTAATGTGTGTGTGTGAGTTTTTCCCCCTCGTGACAGCGTGATGCAGCCCAGCCTCAGTGCACTTCAATGGCATTTGGGAGCTATGCGCTTTTCAATCTCAAAATGCAAGATGGTTATTGGACAAATACTGCGAAAACGCCCGCCCACAGAGTCTCACGGACTCCCAGCCTCAGTGGACTTCAATGGCATTTGGGAGCGATGCACTTTTCAATCTCAAAATGCAAGATGGTTATTGGACAAATACTGCAAAAACGCCTGCCTACGGACTCCGAGCCTCACAGTGGGAGGGACATGGCAGTTTCCGCGAGGAGACTGGTGATTGGTGAAAGCAGCCGGATATTTTCTTTGATTGACAGCTCGTTTCAAATATAGACAGGCAGCGGTGAATCTCAGTTCAGTCCCATGCGGATTCGCAAGTGCTGTGGTGTATTGTAAGAGATCAGCTTACATTTCGATTTCGTTCATTACATACGGTTTCTACCAGCTTTTTTATTTTGTATATATTTTAATTGTAAATAAAGTGCAAATATAGTGTTGTCAAGTTTGCTATCTTAGTTCCAGAAATTTCGTTTATTTGAGTGACTGAACTTGAACTTGAGGGGGCTAGTCAGCTAGCAAGAAAGCTGCGCACGGATGCCAAGGATTGCTGATTTAATTTTGGCGAAGCCATTTGCCAGTCTTCCTTTTGAGGAAAAAATTAAAATTAAAGAGCAGGGTAGACCAACACCTCAAATTGACTTGGTGAAAAAGGTAGGGAATAATACTCGTTCCTTTCAGCTCTCCTGGTACGAGAAAGTGAATTGGCTAACAGCAAGTGACTCACATCAACAACAGTAAATAGGCTACTTTAGTAATATGTCATGGATGGACCAAAAATATAGAATCTATTTAAAATGTTTATGCTGAGTATATTATATTGGAATATATATTTTTCTGGATATGAATTAAACACTGCTACAATTTGGAAAACATTTTTAAACAAAAACACAGCTGAGAACATTTCACACTACAGACCTGGATTAAAAGTGAAGGGTTATCAAAATTGTCAATAAAACATCTCATCTCATTATCTCTAGCTGCTTCATCCTGTTCTACAGGGTCGCAGGCAAGTTGGAGCCTATCCCAGCTGACTATGGGTGAAAGACGGGGTACACCCTGGACAAGTCACCAGGTCATCACAGGGCTGACACATAGACACAGACAACCATTCATACTCACATCTACGGTCAATTTAGAGTCACTAGTTAACCTAACCTGCATGTCTTTGGACTGTGGGGGAAACCGGAGCACCCGGAGGAAACCCATGCGGAGAACATGCAAACTCCGCACAGAAAGGCCCTCGCCAGCCATGGGGCTCGAACCCAGACCTTCTTGCTGTGAGGCGACAGCGCTAACCACTACACCACCGTGCCGCCCTCAATAAAACATTTCTCAGTCAAAATAAGTAAAATATAGGGAAAGTGTCATTGAATGAAATGTGTGGCACCCAGCTCTATGTTTGGCTCCCCAAGGTCAGTGCTTGTGCCTATTCCAGAACACTCTGCTGTTACTGCTGAGGTTCCTGACAAAGAGCTGCTGTTAATAATGATCAATTTTTAAACAACATGCCACAATTTTAAAATATAAAATGTTAAAATATACCCCCACCCCCCCAACACCACCATCATGTATATTGGACAGTAGGCTAATGGGCCAAAAGAACCTGTTATTTCAGTTTGTGACCCTGCCAACAATCAGCCAGATCAGAGGCAAGAGTATGAGCAAAATTGATGTGTTTTTTTCTTTTAAAATATGGAAATATTGTAACCGACCAGCCTCCCCTGTTTGAAAGACTACCAGCCGCCACTGGTTGTTAGGTATGGCCAATGTCACCTGAATAAGTGTAGGCAACAGGTCTTCTAGAAGAGACTAAAGAAAAAAAACAACACATGTTCTTAGAGTGAGCAATACAAATGAATGAGAATGAGCATGTCTGCACAATTAATGTCTATGTCTAAAAATAACACAAGTATTAAGTCTGTGTGGTAGGCTCGCAGAGATGAGAGTCCTGACATCAGGCATAATACACAACAATAGCATGTTAATATGGTTAAAAAATATCATGACCTGCTCTGGCTGGATGCTGGTTACATGTTGCTCAGCCATGAGAAACAGATGGTTGGAGATCCAGAGCAGGGACATTGTAGGCAGCAGGACATGTGGGACGGAGGGGAAAAAAACATTTTAAACATTGTGAGGGAAATTTAATGGATGAACATTATTATTCTCTGTGTTTCTGTATGTTGAGCTCAAGTGACTTCGTGAACTGAGAAAGATGTTTTTCCCATGTTGTAATCGCCTTTCTGTGGCCTTGGTGATAAGCAGGGTGCCTGAGTTCTCCATAACTACGCATCTGCCTGCACATACCAGAGCATGCCAGGTGCACACTTTAACAAAGCTTCATAGAAAATCTTGAGCCAATCATGTGAAAATGCAAGCAGTAAGTGAATGCCTTTAGAGTATAATAGATAACAGCCACTAAAACACAACTCGGAGTGCGCGTACTCTCGGCATCATCAGAAGTGGTGTCTTCTTCTATTCTTCTCTTTCCTTTCCTATTTTATATATCTTTTATATGATCTACAATAATAAATGACTGAAAAGACAACTGCTAAGCGTTCTGAAGTGTTTATTAGAAATTTCCATTACAACATCAACAAGGGGCAGGTAGAGAGAACACTGGAGTCCTGTTATCATACTGTCAAACAATATCAATACTTGCCTTGATTGGGTGATGGGTGCACACTCCTCAGCAATGAGATGGTTGGAAATATAGATCAGAGTGAGTGCAGGCAGATGCAGTGCAAGTTACTTTTCAGCGAGCCAGAGCAAAGATTCCCAGTTTATTATCTTTGGATATGAATGGTGATGGGGCCCTTAGGGCTGGCCAAAACAATTCATTACATTTCACCGGGTCTGGGACATGCAACAGAATGTCTGACGGCTGATTCCCTGCAGGCTATGAGAGCCAGTCGAGGTCTCCACCCTCTCCACCAAAAGATTTCCTGTTGGCTCCATAGTCAAACAGAACTTCCTCATTCACCAACAAAGTCCTGGTTGTGAGGAAAAGGATCACGTCCCTTTCCTCTCCATTAATTTTCACACTGAAGTACTTTGGCTTGATGTTGGCTTTCTTTTTGGAATCAACCTGACAATAGTCTGCATCCCAGGGTGGCAATCACAGGTGTCTGAGTGGGCGTCAATGCACATTGACACTCCTTTTTTATTTTTTAAAAAGAAGGCATATCCAGTCTCCCTCTCAGTGATGTTCCTGTGTATTTTCTGGCCCTCACTGAATGTGACAACAGTTCCATAGCAGTCACAGAGCACCTCGCCAGCCTCAAATATGCGGGTCGTAATGATCCCTCTGCCCTTCCCTTCAAACTCAGTGATGTGAAGTCCTCTCCACTGCTGTGTGTTTGCACCAATTTCTGTATCTATGTGTTGTCCATGATATAGTCCTCAGATCCAGATGGTATCCAGTTCTTAAGAACTTCATCACTGATCTCAGCTAGCCTGGGCCCGCCCATCCTAAGCGTGATGCAACACGAGGGCCTGTTGCGAGCTTAGTCTGGCCAGGCAAGCTATCTACAGCTCTTCCAAGCGCCCGAAAAATCGGGAGCCAATCAACTTTGAGCATCTCCAACGGCCCTGGGTAGAGGCGTGTTCAAGGCACTGACGTAGTAGAACTGCGACCGGAAGCCATAGATTGTTTACAGAATCTATGCCAGAAGTGCTTCATTCACTAGAAACATTACGAACATGGAGCATGTTCTCATTGAAAACGGAGCAAAGAGCAGCCCTGGAGGTATTTATTGAAAGGAAGGACGTTTTCGCCTTGCTCCCGACCAGCTTCGGTAAGAGTTTAATCTACCAGTTAGCCCCGTCGCGTCACATACGTCAGAGGAAAGAGTGATGTGATTGGTTTAAGCTTCGTCACAGCCTTTTCTGGCTTCGACCAGTAGCAAACTGAGGCATTTCAGGGAGGCGGGTCAACCACGCACTTTGGGAAACGGTTGGGCTTAATATCTTTGCCAGACCAAATGCTCGCAGAGCTTTGAAGTCACATTAGCCAGACTAGATCTCGGCAGTCATCATCTTCCATCCCTGCTTTTTAACCCAAACATCGACCCGCTCTTTTGTTGGCTTATGCCGACTGAATTGTGCTGTCAAAATAAATAACAAAAGTTTTGTTAGTCACGAATACAATAAATGAAATCTTTGAATCGTGCAATCAATTTTACTTGGAAATAATGTTGAGTAAGGCCAGTAAATACTCACAGTGGGTATGTTCTTCACGCATTTCAAACTGCTTCTTCCCCCAGTAATTGTACAGCTTCCTCTGAAAGTCTTGAGACACAGTCCTACGTTCTTTCACTTCTGGCCTTTTCCCACTCAGTGTAACAGGGTGAGTTTGCAGGAGAATTTCAAATGCTTGAAAGAATTTGACCTTCTCATTGTCAGGGGGGAGCCTCGTCAGACTTATCACTGGCTGTTTGATGGATGAAGAAGGGACAGCACAACGGTCACCACAGCTGGAGCTCTCCTCAGAAGACTCATGACTGGTACCTTACCCAGAAGGCCCAGCACTATATAAAATAATAAATTAATGAGATTGTTAGAAAAACAGAAGACTTTCAGTGTGTCTAAATATAGATTATGGTGTGCTTGATTAAGTTTGCATTGTGTTGGCAAATATAAAACATGCTCACCTTGACACTTTACCCATGTTGCTCAATAGCTCAGAGGCCTTCACAATCAACTCAACCTGCTCCATGTGGTAATGCTTCTCAGCTGTTCTGTCTGAATGGGCCAGGTATTGGGAAAGCAATGACTTCTCTCCTTCTGTCAAGGTGGTACCTCATCTCATTATCTCTAGCCGCTTTATCCTGTTCTACAGGGTTGCAGACAAGCTGGAGCCTATCCCAGCTGACTACAGGAGAAAGACGGGGTACAGCCTGGACAAGTCGCCAGGTCATCACAGGGCTGACACATAGACACAGACAACCATTCACATCTACGGTCAATTTAGAGTCACCAGTTAACCAAACCTGCATGTCTTTGGACTGTGGGGGAAACCGGAGCACCCGGAGGAAACCCACGCGGACACGGGGAGAACATGCAAACTCCGCACAGAAAGGCCCTCGCCGGCCACGGGGCTCGAACCCAGACCTTCTTGCTGTGAGGCAACAGCACTAACCACTACACCACCATGCCGACCAGGTGGTACCTGCCGTCTCAAATATTCTCCGCACCGTCTGGCTGTTCACTGACCGGAGGTTGTATCTAAAATAAAAGTTTGAACAATATGTTAGAAATTTATCGAGACATCTCATCTGAGACAGGGATGAATGGCACATGAGGAAACATATAATAGGGGAAATGATTTGCTTACTTTGAGTGCAGCGGCAGCAGGTCTTTTGATGGGTTGTGAATTTTCTTCCCTGTGGATGAGACAAAGAACCTGTCTTTTGCATCCTCATCCTCCACATCCCTCTTGCGTTTCCTGATGGATCTAAGGAGATGTGGATGTACCCATCTGTAGTACGTATCAAACCACTGTTGGCAGAGGAAAAAGGGAATTAGGATTCATTTCTGCTGCTGGACACATTCTGACAGGTTCTTGCAGGAAATGTGATCTCACTGTGATGAACTTACGCACTCCTCCTCCTCTGACAGGGCAAACACGACCACATGAGTTGACGGATTCTTGTGATGTTTTACCCCAATGATGAAATGCTGCCCTTCCGGTTTCCTGTTAACCCACTCAGTGACCTGTGAAAAATGAGGATATCCCATCGATTAGTAAATGTAATGGCTAAACAGTCAGGGGAAATTTATCAATAGAGCACAGTAACACTCACAGTCATGTTCTCCACAATGCATGGTCGTTGGAGGTGTTTCAGGATGACGACAGCCTCAAGATAGTACACCACAAAGATGGACTCTGCATGCTCCAGCAGGCTAGAACAACTGCCAGACAGTTTATCCATAACTGCCAAAAAGTCTTGCTTGGCAGCCTCCAGAACAGCCCAGCACTTATGTGGAGTTAATTGATCTTTTTCAATCAACATATCATGCCTATGAGAAAATGCATCAATTGTATTAACAAATCATATTACAGCAGGACAGTTCTGTAGTTTAACCCATTTACTTGGGTACAAACACTAACCTCTTTTGGGTAATCTCTGCTCACTAGCTTACAAGTGGCTTTCTTCAGAGAATCAATGAAGTCCATAAAGTGCATGCACTCTGTATGGAGCGCTGTGTCATCATCACTAAGGTTGGTTAGTGTAGTGTGGTAACGCAGGAATCTGTCAGAGAAAGTAGAGGGATTATGTACATGTAATAACAACCATTTACTGTACATTCATTGTCTACACTGTCGACAACATAATAAAAAAAAAAATACTGCTACCAACCTTTTCAAGCTCTTGAGGTAATTCTGCTGAGTTTGTTTTTTTTTTATTTTGCATCAGAGAGGTGACGTAGGTACTGTCGGAGCTTCTCTCTGTCATTGACAAACTGCAGGGATGGTGTCTCAGGGTTGACATAGTAGAGGTACTGAGAAACATTTTCAGCCTGAAAATGAAATAAACAATGTTAAATTACCTTCTAATCATGACCATTGCTTCTTGCTTCATCTTTTATGAACTTTCTAATTAATGTTTCTAATAAATACAGTGTGTGTAATGATGGTCCTCCCCTCTTGTTTGTAATAGACATAGTTGAGATCTAATTCTAGGTGTTTGGCGAAGTCCTTCAGCAGTGGATGGTCCAGAGAATGCTTCTTATAAAGGCCCATCTCAAGCATGTTGTGCTTGGCCTTGTTGGCCTTGTTATGATTTAATGTGAGCCACACTGAAAAAAACACATCATCAGATAAGTTGTGAAACTGAGACTCTCACCATTGAAACACCTCACCACTGCTGGTAGATGCCAAGTCCCCATCAAACTCTCCAGACAGCTCACCCTGGGGTCCAGTTACAGTTTCAGGTTGTCGATGCCCGGTGGCTGATTCGGCATTGGGCAGAGAGGGTGGGATTCTAGTCACAACCAAGTGATGATGGTCCAGCTCCTCAATCCATCTTTCAATAAGGAAAACAAAACATTTGAAAATGGTTAATGAACTAAAGTGTGTGAAATCAAACTAGTAAAAGGTGATTGTTTTCATACTCAAAACTATTTTTTATGCTTTCATCATACACACACACACACACACACACACACACACACACACACACACGCAGCAGCAGCAGCACAGAGCTATCAACCAGAACAAAAGGAGAGCCATTAACCAAAACAGAAGCATTCTGCCCATTGGGGGAATGGGGAAATGTCAGCATTCTCCAAATTAGGTACATTATCCTTACAGCCCCATTATCACTGCCCTCAGTCAGATGTAAATAGGTCGTTGATTATTCAGTGTAAGGAATGGCATATGGAATAACCCTAGATTAAACAAAAAGTAATGTGGAAGCCACCAACCTTTGGATAGGATTGCCATCAGCCATTATTTGAGTAAGGACCACATAGTTAAAAGTCCTGCCATACTTCAGGAGACGGAAAACGTAATTCTTGGCCTTTTCGACCACCGTTTCAATGGTAGCTTTAGGGCTGTTTTTCATGCACGATCTGCGCAGATGACAAGACAGTGCGTTTACATGCACATAGAGAAAATCGAATTTCTGCCGTAGCTCGACTGAAATCGAAGTTCTAAATGCCATGGAAACACCTTAGCTCGGCTGAAATCGAACCGAACTGGATTCCTCGTAATCGAGCTACGCGACCTAGATTATGCGATTGTAGCCAAGCTACTTAGTGCATGTAAACCCTATCAAGCTACGGAGTCGAGCTACTTACTTCAGCACTGCCCCTTCTGGATGTGACGAGTGACAAGACCACAAGCGGGAAACACAACAGCCTCGGTCAGCATGACACTTCACCTTACCCGCCACTTTATTAGGAACACTTGTGTCTGGGCATGTACGCACCCATTTCCAATTAGTTGGTAAGTTATTAGCATGTTATCAAGCTAGCAGTTAATATGTTCACCATTACAGATCAACTTCAACTTAGTGGCCATTTTATTAGGAACACTTCTGTTCGTACAGTGGTGCTTGAAAGTTTGTGAACCCTTTAGAATTTTCTATATTTCTGCATAAATATGACCTAAAACATCATCAGATTTTCACACAAGTCCTAAAAGTAGATAAAGAGAACCCAGTTAAACAAATGAGACAAAAATATTATACTTGGTCATTTATTTATTGAGGAAAATGATCCAATATTACATATCTGTGAGTGACAAAAGTATGTGAAATTCTAGGATTAGCAGTTAATTTGAAGGTGAAATTAGAGTCGGGTGTTTTCAATCAATGGGATGACAATCAGGTGTGAGTGGGCACCCTGTTTTATTTAAAGAACAGGGATCTATCAAAGTCTGATCTTCACAACAGATGGTTGTGGAAGTGTATCATGGCACGAACAAAGGAGATTTCTAAGGACCTCAGAAAAAGCGTTGTTGATGTTCATCAGGCTGGAAAAGGTTACAAAACCATCTCTAAAGAGTTTGGACTCCACCAATCCACAGTCAGATTGTGTACAAATGGAGGAAATTCAAGACCATTGTTACCCTCCCCAGGAGTGGTCGACCAACAAAGATCACTCTAAGAGCAAGGCGTGTAATAGTCGGTGAGGTCACAAAGGAGTCCAGGGTAACTTCTAAGCAACTGAAGGCCTCTCTCATATTGGCTAATGTTACTGTTCATGAGTCCACCATCAGGAGAACACTGAACAACAATGGTGTGCATGGCAGGGTTGCAAGGAGAAAGCCACTGCTCTCCAAAAAGAACATTGCTGCTTGTCTGCAGTTTGCTAAAGATCATGTGGACAAGCAAGAAGGCTATTGGAAAAAAATTTGTGGACGGATGAGAACAAAATAGAAATTTTTGGTTTAAATGAGAAGCGTTATGTTTGGAGAAAGGAAAACACTGCATTCCAGCATAAGAACCTTATCCCATCTGTGAAACATGGTGGTGGTAGTATCATGGTTTGGGCCTGTTTTGCTGCATCTGGGCCAGGACGGCTTGCCATCATTGATGGAACAATGAATTCTGAATTATACCAGCAAATTCTAAAGGAAAATGTCAGGACATTTGTCCATGAACTGAATCTCAAGAGAAGGTGGGTCATGAACCAAGACAACGACCCTAAGCACACAAGTCGTTCTACCAAAGAATGGTCAAAGAAGAATAAAGTTAATGTTTTGGAATGGCCAAGTCAAAGTCCTGACCTTAATCCAATTGAAATGTTGTGGAAGGACCTGAAGCGAGCAGTTCATGTGAGGAAACCCACCAACATCCCAGAGTTGAAGCTGTTCTGTATGGAGGAATGGGCTAAAATTCCTCCAAGCCGGTGTGCAGGACTGATCAACAGTTACCGGAACCGTTTAGTTGTGGTTATTGCTGCACAAGGGGGTCACACCAGGTACTGAAACCAAGGTTCACATACTTTTGCCACTCACAAATATGTAATCTTGGATCATTTTCCTCAATAAATAAATGACCAAGTGTAATATTTTTGTCTCGTTTGTTTAACTGGGTTCTCTTTATCTACTTTTAGGACTTGTGTGAAAATCTGATGATGTTTTAGGTCATATTTATGCAGAAATATAGAAAATTCTAAAGGGTTCACAAACTTTCAAGCACCACTGTACATACAAACACTCTTCTTGTGAACACGGAACTGATAACTTTGTTTATACTCTTGAATAGCTCTTCTTCATGACGACAACCGGAAGTGTACCAACATGATGGGGCGTGTAGTGCCACCTGTGGCTTGGGTGCACAATGTACCTTACACAATAGCTCGATTTCTTTGTGTGCATGTAGGATTGGATTTCTCTGGCACCCCTGCTGGGACCCTTAGCTCGATTACCGACAGTAGCTCGATTTGGACGTGCATGTAAACGCACTGAGTGGTTCTTGGGTCCTAAAACAGACTGGGCAAAGCAAATGGTGCCTGCGTACAGGTTTCCTGGAAAAAGAAAAGAAAGGCATTAAGTAAATGTAGTTAATATAGGAAAAATAATAGGTTAATTCACAATAGGTTGAATAAAAAAAGGTGCATGAAAGGTACTGTATTGGTTCTCACACAGGGGCAGAGCACAGGAAGACAGCAAGACAGAGTTCAGGTTCGTAAAGCGTTTTTTATTGTTACACTTTTCAGTGAACATATAATCATAGACGCACACACACACACACACACACACACACACAACTGGTGTCTCGTTCAGGGGAGAGTCTCCTCTGCTCTCACTCTCCCTCCTTAAGTAGGGCGCGGTCACTGGGAAGACACACAAACACAGGTTAATTGCCATCAGGTGGAGTGATTCTGCCACTTACCTTCCCTGACTCTGCCCTCCTGTCACAGACCGATGCTTGACCACGCCCCCGCTGCCACATACCCCCACCACCCGACTCAGGCCGGGCAGCCGTCTGCCCTGCAGCCAACTCCCCCCCCTTGACAGGAGAGGAAGTCCGCCACAACCATCTGCACCCCCGGCCTGTGGATCACCTTGAAGTTAAAGGGTTGGAGTGCCAGATACCAACGGGTGATCCGCGCATTGGCATCCTTCATGCAGTGGAGCCACTGGAGGGGCGAGTGGTCCAAACAGAGGGTGAAAGGGCGTCCCAGCAGGTAGTAACGGAGGGCGAGGACCGCCCAATTGATTGCCAAGCACTCTTTTTCAATCGTGCTGTAGCGCCCCTCACGCACCGACAGCTTCCTACTGATGTTTAAGACTGGGCGGTCCTCGCCCTCCACCTCCTGGGACAAAACAGCCCCCAGCCCTCTGTCCAACACATCCATCTGTAACATAAAGGGGAGAGAAAAGTCAGGGGAGTGTAAAACTGGCCCCCCACACAGTGCAGCCTTTACCTCAGATAAAGCCCGCTGGCATTGCTCTGTCCACTGGACCAGATCTGGTGCCCCCTTTTTAGTCAGATCAGTCAGTGGGCTGGTGACGTCCAAATAATTAGGTATAAACCTATGATAATAGCCAGCCAGCCCCAGGAACTGTCTCACCCCCTTTTTGGTCTTGGGCCTCGTGCAGGCCACAACTGCTGCTGTCTTGTTAATTTGGGGACGCACCTGCCCGTTGCCCAAGTGGAAGCCCAGGTACCGTACTTCCACCTGCCCAATCACACACTTCTTCGGGTTGGCTGTGAGACCCACTCGCCTCAGCGACCTAAGGACGGCCCTCAGATGTTGGAGGTGCCTCGGCCAGTCGTTACTATAGACAATGATGTCGTCCAGGTAGGCGGCCGCATAGGTGGCGTGGGGGTGGAGGACCCTGTCCATCAGCCACTGAAACATAGCGGGCACCCCAAACAACCCAAAAGGAAGTGTGACAAATTGGTGTAAGCTGAACGGTGTGGAAAAGGCCGTTTTTTCTTGGGATAGTAGAGTCAAGGGGATCTGCCAATATCCCTTTGTTAAATCCAGTGTCGAATAAAAGCGAGCCATGCCTAGTCGATCAGGCAACTCATCAATACGAGGCATTGGGTACACGTCGAATTTAGACACTGCGTTGACTTTTCTATAGTCCACACAGAACCGGACCGACCCGTCGGCCTTGGGTACCAAGACCACCGGGCTGCTCCAGTCACTGTGGGTCTCCTCGACGATGCCCATTTCGAGCATGGCCTCGAGTTCTTCCCGAACCACTTTTTTCCTTGTGTTCGGGTAGCCTGTAAGGGCGGCTACGCACTACCACCCCCGGGGGCGTCTCAATGTGGTGCTCTATGAGGTTGGTGCAGCCAGGCAGGGGTGAGAACACATCCGAAAACTCAGTCTGCAACTGGGCAACCTCCGCGAGTTGGGTCGGGGAGAGGTGATCCCCACAGGGGACTGGAGAGGTACGTGATGCTAATGTTCCTTTTTGAACCTCCGGCCCCAGCTCCGCCTTCTCTGGAACCACTGACACCAATGCCATGGGGACCTCCTCATTCCAGAGTTTGAGCAGATTGAGGTGGTAAATCTGTAGCGCCCCACCCCTGTCTGTTCGCCTCACCTCATAGTCGACGTCCCCGACTCGCTGTGTGACCTCAAAGGGTCCTTGCCACTTGGTGACTAATTTAGACCTCGATGTGGGCAACAGTACGAGTACCTTATCTCCCGGTGCGAACTCTCTAAGGCGCGTACCCTTGTCATACAGGCGGGTTTGCCATTCTTGGGCCTGCCGCAAATTCTCCTGGGTTAGGTGTGTGAGTGTGTGGAGTTTTGTGTGCAGGTCAATAACGTATTGAATTTCGTTTTTACTTGGTGAAGGTCCCTCCTCCCAATTTTCTCGCAGCACATCTAAAATGCCGTGCGGCTTACGCCCATTTAATAATTCAAATGGGGAGAACCCCGTGGAGGCTTGGGGGACCTCTCGCACTGCAAATAACAAGGGTTCAAGCCATTTATCCCAGTTACATGCATCCTCACTTACTAATTTTTTAATTATGTTCTTGAGGGTGCGATTAAACCATTCAACTAAACCGTCCGTTCGTGGGTGGTACACGCTGGTGCGGATCGGCTTAATACCTAATAACCCATACAGTTCGTTCAGTGTACATGACATAAACAAGGTGCCTTGATCAGTCAGAACCTCTTTCGGGATTCCAACTCGGGAGATGATGCGGAAGAGTGCCTCCGCAATACTGCGTGCTGAGATATTGCGAAGAGGCACTGCTTCCGGGTATCGCGTTGCATAGTCCACCAGAACTAATATAAAGTGGTACCCTCGTGTTGACCGATCTAATGGCCTGACGAGATCCATCCCAATTCTTTCCAACAGGGTCTCGATTAATGGTAGAGGGCACAAAGGCGCTTTTGGAATGGCTGCTGGATTTACTAACTCACATTCGTGGCACGCCATACACCACCTACAGACATCGCCGCGAATCCCCGGCTAATAGAATCAGGCCATTATTCCGGCTAGTGTCTTATCCTGCCCTAAGTATCCAGCCATGGGATTAAAGTGAGCCGCCTGGAATACCAATTCCTGGCAGCTTTTTGGAATCAAAAGCTGTGTGATCTGTTCTTTCGTCTGACTGTCCTGTGTCACTCGGTATAATCTATCATTCATAATAGAAAAATAGGGGAAGGACAGGATCGCATTCGGCGGGAGCGTTTGACCATCGATTACTCTCACTTGGTCAAACACATGCCACAGAGTCTCGTCTCACGACTGCTCTAATGGGAAATCTGCCAGGGATTCCCCGAGAGAGGCAGGAGGAGCCTGTGGCTCCTCACTCTGACGCGGAGATGACGCATATGGCTCTGTGACAGCGGCTCCCGCCAAGGTGGCACCGGGACCTCCCCCTGCTGAAATATGACAGGACCCACTCTTCACTAAATGACTCATCAACTCCCCGAATCCCGGCCAATCAGTCCCCAAAATTATCAAGTGGGTGAGGCGAGGATTAACTGCCGCCTTTACTATAAATTTCTCCTCTCGGAAAAAAATGTGGACCGACACCAAAGGGTAGCTGTGAACATCCCCGTGCACACACAACACCTTCACCCCCTGTGCTCCCCCCAATGCCTCATCTTGCACCAGGCTTTGGTGAATTGAGGTCTGATTACAACCAGAATCCACCAACGCCTGATATGTATCCCCTTGAATACTCACCAGTATGCGATACGCTCCAGCTCGATCAAGGGTGGCTCCTGGCGCATCGGGGATCCGAACCACCATGCCCACCTCCATTACCGTGCACTGCTGTTGGAGGTGGCCCGGCTCCCCACAGCGCCAGCAAACTGGCCCAGGCTTCCTCTCTGCACCGGCGCTCTGGGGCTCACTCACCTGAGGGGGGGGGACAGACACAGAAGGGAGAAATAGGAGGGCACCGCAGGTGCAGGGGGCCGGCTTGGGTGGTGCCGGCCCCCACCTCCAAGGTGGGGGAATGGGATGAGGACGAGACACAGGAGGAGAGGGAGAGAGAGAGAGAGAGAAGAGGAGGGGAGAGAAGAGGCTGTCGGTTGTCCTGCCGCTGGGACAGCCACCAAATGGTCCTCCGCCAGCTCGATTGCCTGATCCAGCGACGCCGGGTGGTGGCACTGGACCCACTCTGCGGTTCCTGCTGGCAAGCATGTGATGAATTGTTCCAGTACCACCTGGTCGATGATCCCCTCGGTGTCGCGGTTGTTGGCCCTCAACCACCGCCAGCAGGCATCCCAGAGTTGCTGGCCAAACGTGAACGGCCGTCCGACTTCCTCCAAGCGCAAAGCGCGGAAGCGCTGACGCTGCTGCTCGGGGGTGCACCCCACATGCTGGAGGACAGCCCGGCGAAGGTCCGCGTAGGCCAGCCGGTGGTCGGTGGGGAGCTGTAGTGCAGCCAGCTGCACCTCTCCCATTAGCAGGGGGAGAAGGCGTGCCATGTGCTGCTCCATCAGCCACCCCGAGGTCTCTGCGACTTGCTCAAAGAGTGTGAGGAATGCCTTGGGGTCGTCCTGTGGGCCCATCTTTGTTAGGGTGAGGGGGGACGGGCCCGCGATGGTAGACCCCGCCGACGCGAGGAGGTGCCGGAACGCCTGACGATCTTCTTGCTGGGCCAACACCAGGGCCTCGAACCGCTGTTCCTGCTCCTTTTGGAGGGTGACTAGCGCCTGCTGCTGGCTTTGCTGGGCCGTGGTGAGGGCTTGGATCATGTCGGCAAATGGGGAAGACTCCATGGGGCTGTTCTGCGCTCCAGAAATTGTCCCGGGTTTCGGCACCACTGTAGCGGTTCTCACACAGGGGCGGAGCACAGGAAGATGGCAAGACAGAGTTCAGGTTCGTAAAGTGTTTTTTATTGTTACACTTTTCAGTGAACATATAATCATAGACCTGCACACACACACACAACTGGCATCTTGTTCGGGGGAGAGTCTCCTCTGCTCTCGCTCTCCCTCCTTAATTTGGGCGTGGTCACTGGGAAGACATACAAACACAGGTTAATTGTCATCAGGTGTAGTGATTCTGCCACTTACCTTCCCTGACTCCGCCCTCCTGTCACAGACCGATGCTTGACCACGCCCCCGCTGCCACAGGTACAAACAAGAAAAACACAATTATTCAAAAGCTAAGCATATACTCTGAACATTGCAAAAGCAAAACTAGCTGCACCTATTTACAATACAATATCCAAGCAAGTTCCTTACTTTGAATCCATATCTCAGCAATGAGTGAAGCTCTGGACAAATTGAAGACAAAGAAGGTCAAACTCTGAGCACAAGACTCAAAGGCAAGTAGCAATTAAAATTGCTTTTGTGGTAAAGGAATAAAGCTTTTTAGTAGTAGCGGTAATGGAAATAACTTCTGCAGAATCTCCAGCAAAAGGCTCAAAGGCACGTAGCAATGACAATGAAATCTGGCAGAGTATTCAGCAGTCTCCAGCAGAACTTCAGGGTAGAGTGGCTTAGGTGGGGTTTACATTAGACTGTATCAGCGGATCATCAGATTAACATTTTTAAAACGATTAGTGTGCACACAGCAACGCCAATACACGATTCGCGTGCACATAGCAACGCCAATACACGGATACGCTCGGCTCCGCAGGCATCCTGTGCTCCAAATCACTCCGCCCTGAACAGCGAGTGCCCTCTGGAGGGTGCGCACTCCGGCCCTGCGCAGCTCACAGAGCGCGCGAATATAGCGCATGAGCAGTGATTTGGGACTGAGCCGCTGTGTGTGTGATCTCAGTGCATGTCAGGCATGCGCGTCACTTACTACTTGCAAGTGGAAGGATGGCAAGCCTAAAGACAATCATAACTACACAATGGGCAGTATTTGCATCAGTATTTGCAGGATTTTCATACTTTTATACTCTTTAATGAAAGGTGATACAAGGCGGAAGTCCGTGCCGTTTTTCAGCAGTCGCGTCACATGACCAACGCCAGCGAATCAGGAAGGTGGATGTCACAGTGACGTTGTCCAATGACGACGCCAACTAGAGGTCAGCACAGCGTATCTGCATATTCTCAATGTTTACACAGCACCAGACCAGACACGATCTGGATTGAATACGTGGACCCTGGTGGATTCCCATTTCCTAGCGTTTCCAGGCGTTTTAATGTAAACGGACAGTGCATCCGCGAAGAAAACGAGACAGATACAGTCTAATGTAAACTTGGCCCTAGATTCTGCCTCTGGTATTGATACTTACAGAAATGTAAATGAGGGTGGGGCTACGTACAGGTTAGACCCTCCCATCAACCTGTGGCTTTCAACCAGGTTTGTTGAAAAACAATGTTTCAAACCATACATAACAACATACACTGGTCTCCACAAACGGCAAAACACGTTGTCTCACTTCATGCATTTAAAATGACAATATTTATAGATATATCATTAGACCCTTAAAACCAAGAACTCAAAAATTAACTCATTCGGGGATGGTTTAGCACTATTGGTGACCTTCCCTACATATGAGAAAACTTAAAGCCACAAAACAGCATTTTAATCATAGAAGACATAAGAAAAGCCTCACCAGAAATCTTCAGACACCTGCTGAACAAAAGCCTGCTCTTCTTTTATTCAGAGAAGCCTTACCTAGGAAACCAAACAAGAAGACACAGGAGGAATTTAAAAAAAAGATGGCCAATAATGTTAACTCAAGCTTAAATGATGACAACATTGTGAAAAAGGTTGATTTTACACACACAAAAGGGTGAAATAAAGCTTATTATAGCTTAAATCATTTATAAAACCCAGCTCAGAGAACTCTATGTTTACCCCCATAGCTCAGGCTTGGATAAAATGATTTACTGTATCCATAAACCATATTAAAGGGTACCTTAAGGCCGACCTCAGAGAACATTCTTGTTCATATAGCCCTTCAGAGATCTGAAATTAAGACAGCTTTAATAATGGTTATATTCTGCTGGGTTGCAAGACCTTAAGACATGTTGTATGTCTGACTTCCTTTACAGATCTTAAACTGCCTTGAACCCAACATATTAAACACCAGAATAAAGCTTAGACTATGCCCTTTCCAACAATATCAGACTTGGGTGTACACCAACTCATACTGCTGAGTAATTAAACAATATGTGTAGGCTTATTTATGGCATTTATGAAACCCAGCTCAGAGAACTCTTTGTTTACCCCCATAGCTCAGGATTGGATAAAATGATTTACTGAATGTTTAGACTTCGATGATGATATTATTATTGTAGTAATAATAATAATAATAATAATAATAATAATAATAATAATAGTAGTAGTATTCAGTCTAACATGTCTATTGCCTCTTTTCCACATTTCAGGATCTCTCTCTCTCTTTCTAGCCTGCTTTTCTCTCTGTCTTTCTCTATCTCTCTGTTAAGAAAGACAGGCAATTTGGGCCTGGTTCTGACAGCTAAGGCCTACAAACCCTCCCCCAGAGTCAAACAAAGAGAGAGCCATTAACAGAAGAGCTGGTCCTTGGGGGGTTGGGTTGCTTTGGGCACAGCTTTGGCCTAAGCTGTGACACTCAGTACGTTTACATGCACATCCAAATCGAGCTACTGTCGGTACTTGAGCAAAGGGTCCCAGCAGGAGTGCCAGAGAAATCCAATCCTACATGCACAAGTGAAATCGGGCTATTGTGCAAGGAGCATTGTGCACCCGAGCCACACGTGGAGCTACACGCCCCATCGTGTTGGTACACTTCCGGTTGTCGTCATGAAGAAGAGCTATACTGTTGCCAGATACTGCTGACATATTCCAGCCCAAAACATGTTCAAATCCGCCAAAAAGCACTTAAAACCCCCCAATCTGGCAACATTGGCAATTCCGTGTTCAAGCTGTTAGGCTTGCTCTAACAGACTGTATGGCTACAAACTGTCCGGCGCAGACCACTGTTTTGTAAGACAACTTATTTTGCACAATTGTATATTTTTCTAAAGTCCATTTTTTGCTTACAAAAAAATATTTTTTTTTTGCTTACAATTTAACTTATGTCTTAATAAACACACAAAAAGTTCAATTGTTTTGTTTTTATTGACATTCTTCAGATGTTGGACATCTATACATACACACACACACAAATACAGTGACTTGTTTATGTACACAATTCACAGCTATGCAACGGCTGTACAGATGTATTTGGTGATACAGTAAGTGAGCTAAATTTTAACAGTGCAAACAATGCCACAAAAAGAAAAAGATTCATGCCGTTGTCATGCCGACCGAGGCTGTTGTGTTTCCCGCTTGTGGTCTCATCACTCATCACTTCCGGAAGGGGCAGTGCTGAAGTAAGTAGCTCGAATACGTAGCTCGATAGGGTATACATGCACTAAGTAGCTCAGCAGAAATCGCATAATCTAGGTCGTGTAGTCGATTCCGAGAAATAAAGTTCGGTTCAATTTCAGCCAAATTAAGGTGTATACATGGCATTTTGAACTTCGATTTCAGTCGAGCAACGGCAGAAATTCGATTTTCTCTATGTGCATGTAAACGCACTGTGTGTGTCCTTGCAGGCCTTGGTAGGGGCAGAGAGGGATTGAGGCAGGCAGACAGAAATTCAAACAGAAATCTGCAAGAAGGCAAAATAAAATGCATACAGTACCTGGGATTCCTAGGCAGTCTCCCACTCAAGTACTAACCAGGCCCAACTCTGTTTAGCTTCTGAAATCAATTAGACAGATTTTTAAACAGTTTAAGTAGAGTCTGCTTCTTTCAGCTGCTCCCATGAGCCACATATTTGATTTGGTATAGCTTCCCACCCCCAAACACCGGATACACATGGATACTTAGGCTTGGAACTAGCACTAAATATGCACTGGCTTGTTCAACCCCAGTGGCTGGTTATTTTTACCTCATCTGCATGTCTTTGAACTGTGGAAGGAAACTGGTGCACCCATACCCCTTTTCCACCAAATCAGTTCCAGGGCTGGTTCGGGGCCAGTGCTGGTGCTGGTTCACAACTCGTTCAACTTGCGAGCCAGCTGAGAACCAGTTTGCTTTTCCATAGCTCGTGGTGCTAAGGGAAGCCATGTCATTACATCACTGTATACGTCATTACGTCGCTGTATATGTCAGTTATGTCGCTACGTTTGCATAAACCTTGTCGCGAATATCGAAGCAAAAACAATGCAGAAGAAGCAACAACAACAATAATAATAATGGATGACTTCGCGTTTGTACAGCTGCTGCCTCTCATCGCTTAAAAATGGTGATCTTTCGTGGTCTTGTTATTGTTGTTGGTCTTAACAACTCCACCCCCCTGCTGATGTAAGCGGTTCTTTCCTCTGGCCCAGCAGAGAGTGCTAGCATGGAACCAGTTTTTCTGGTCCCAGAGCCAGTTCTTTGTCAGTGGAAACAGAAAACCCAGTTCCGAACTAAGCACTGGCCCCGAACCAGCCCTGGAACTGCTTTGGTGGAAAAGGGGCACCAGAGGAATTCCACACAGATAACATGTAAACTCCACACAGAAAGGCCCCCATTAGCCATGAAGTTCGAACCTGGAACCATTTTGCTGTGTGGCAACAGTGCGAACTACTACACCACCACACCACTCTCAAAGCTGCTCAGAATGTAGTGATTCATTTTTGATAGCAACAGCTCTGACAGTATTTCCAGCTGGAAGCCCAAAAGTACTGGAACAGCAAGGACAATTCTGTTGTTGTTGTTTTTTTTTTGCCATACACTGAAGACATTTGCGTTTGAGGTCAAAAGTGGGTGGGACGGTGGCATGGTGGTTAGCACTATCATGTTCCCTACTAACAATTTTTGGTTCCCAGAATGTTCCTGGAACACGAGCCTTTGGTTCCAGTTTGGTTCCGGCTACGTTCCCTGAAAGTCATTTTTGGTTCTGTTTAGGTTGTCACTTGGTTGGCAGGAAAGTTTAATTTTGGTTCCCAGAATATTACTCATGTGGTTCCTATTTGGTTCCCTCACCGTTCTCACACCGTCCCTTTATCCTTGTTCATGTCATGTTTGTTCCCTCAACGTTTCTATATCATTCCCATAACTTTGTTGGTTACATGTTTGGTTCCCTAGATGTGCTCCTGATGTTCCCCCAACCTTGTTTATTATGTGTTGGTTCCCACATTCTAGTAACCTCGTTGGTTACATGTTTGGTTCCTTCAGTGTTCCCCCAATGTTCTTTCCCTCACCATAATGTTGTCATATTTCTGTAGTAAATTCATTGTAAAAGTTTTGGTTGCATGACAACTATTTACTTCAGAACATATAAGCAGTGATGAATGACCAGGAAAATGTTGCAGGACTAGAAAGTTTAATAGAAAAAATATCAAGAATACAACATTGGTAAGGACATCAGCAACACAGTGCAACATTATTATACATTATAAAACATCTGACAATTATAGACAATTATGAAAACTATTTCTTAATAAAATACAATAAAGGCAAAAAATAAGAAAACAAATTTTAGAAATGCCAAAAACGGGTGCGTGTGCATAGAAGTTGGTGTATGTCTTCAATCTTGAGGACCAGCTGACCTAAAAAGAATAAGAAACAAAACGTTTAACACCAACTTAGTGCCAACGTTTCATTTAATTATTGTGAATATTCAGCGATTGATAAAAGAAAGACTTAAGTTTAATTTACCGTCTGTGTGGTGCAAACTTCAGTGCACTCCCAATGCACTCCTCAATCAGCTACCTTCTTGCCAGGGAAGTTCTGCATGCAGGCCTCTACAAATAGAAGTAAAAAAAAGTTACACATTTAAATCTCAGTCAAACTTGGCATAACACTGATTTGAAAAATATATGAACACTTACCCGTTATAATTTTGCAAAGGGTTAAGTTCTGGAAAGGCTTTTTTGCTCTCCTCCCCCTCAGGCTGTACTGCGCCAGGACATTGTTGGTAGCCACCTGGCATAGAATGCGACGAATGACTGCCCCCGGATTCACCCCTCCCAGGCTTTCAAAGAAACTTTTCTACAAAAAAAAAACCAAGAAAAACATAAGTATACAATGAAAACGAATGTGGAGAGCTTATGTGGTCTACTTTCATTAGCCAAATCAATACATTACCAATGACAATTTATTTCATATATAATTATGTCCAATTAATTACCATTTGGTTCCTTCTTTCTGGTTGAGCCAGACTCCTGTCTAGCTCCTCCAGCTCCTCCACTGTGCTGCATAGGCCCAACAGCACATCTTCCTGCAGAGGAGGCTGAGGCGGGTTCGAGACCACGGCAGCCTCCAACGTCTCTGACTTCCTCTCCATACCCTCCATCCTCCTTTCCATAGCCTCCATCCTCCTCTCCATAGCCTCCATTCTCCTAGTCATTCACCCCATGTGCTCTTCCATGCCTAGGTACATTTGTGATAGAATTCATTTTAGTTTTTGAACATAATATACTTGTCATACAGTATGTGAAAATGTGTGTATATAGTACTTACTTCTTTTTGTGTCATCCGTCGTCCTCAATAGGAGCCTCTTTTGTTCCTCCAGGACTACAGGTAGAATTGAGATGAAATTCATTTTAGTTTTATACCCAATACACTTTTCCTGTGTGAACATCAACAAGTGTGTATGAAGTACTTACGCCTTATTACAGCAGCCATGCCTGAAGCCCCCTCCTCTTCACCATGGGTCATTCCTGAAGTTTTTGAAAAGAAAATTGTTAGTGTTTGCTTTCTTGGTTAGGAACTTGTAATCAGACAGTAAACATAAAATTCAAAGCAAATGTACCCTCAACTGGGTCGGATGATGTTTGTTCCTCAATGTACGACTCTTCCAATGTCCGACGGCTGGGTGCTGGACTGACATGGGTTGAGGGACTGGCAGTTACACGGCTGTGAGGCATTGACACATCTGAATAGAAAGATGATACAAATGTCATTTCTTCAATCTCCGCCGGTTGTATCTCTGGCATATGTTGAGGTCCATGATGTTGTTGCTCTGCTTCTTGCAGAGCCTGGCCTGTCCTTGCTGCATCTCACGCAGCCTGCTCTTCCCTGATTACTGCATCTCGCGCAGACTCCTCTGCCCTGTTTGCTGCATCTCCTGCATCCAGCTGGGCACGCACCAGTGCTCGCACATTCAACACCTCTCGCCGCGCCCTCTTCCATTCCTTTGTGTAGGTCTGTCTGGCCAACCTCTTTGAACTCATTGGCTGCAATGCAATACCATGCAATACAATGCAAACAATGTGTACCTGTTGCAATGAAAAGCGGGGAAAATTTAAATACAACATTACAACAACATAAATTTAAGCACAGTGTTTCAGTTTACAACCATACTTGCACTTGACAAAAATACATACAGGATTAAAACTGGGGATGAGGTAAGAATATGTGTGACAAACATGACAGTAGCATTGCATTCAATTGAGCAGGAAAGCAAAACAAATGTGTAACCAAAGAATGGTCTGTTGCAGAATATTATATATATATATATATATATATATATATATATATATATATATATATATATATATAAGGGCTGTAACAATATGCGTATCGAAATCGAAATCGCGATACGCAGAGCCACGATCCGTGTCGCGATACAAGAAGGCAGAATCGCGGTACACCCTTTCAAACTTCTCCTCAGCCCAAAAACAGATGCGCTTCCAAACTTCAATTTATGAATACTTTACTTTTTATTTAAATTACATTTTAAACTTACTTAAATTACTTTTATTTTTTATATCTATTAGTAAGTCATTTTTTCGCCGACCTGCGACAATCTTCTGCGAGTCACGCAATGGCCACACTCGCCACTGGCAGAGCATTCATTTCTTTTAAGCGGTCGCCATTCTGGTTGCGACACGGGGAGCGAATCTGTAAACAAGCAGCTCATTGGCTGGCTAGGTGTGCCACAAGCCAATCACAATCACTTGACCGGAAAGGCATGCAGTGTTGCCAGATTGGGCAGGTTTAGGTGCTTTTTGGCTGGTTTTGAACATATTTTGGGGTGGAAAACGTTAGCAATATCTGGCAACACTGAAGGCATCTGCTTGGGCGGAAGCCTTCTGCGGCAGTTACATTTTGACACGCGAGCAATGTTTCACTATAAAAATTCTGTAATTTCCATCTGTTTTCCGCGATCACAGAAAATCATTGGCCCTATGAGAGTGAGACAGTGAGAGAGCCACCCCCCAAAAAAAATCTTAACGGATTTACACGATTTGGAAAAATGACTTTTTCAGAACCGAAAAAAAACAGAGCTTCTGGCTCAACAGTATTATTTTGAGAAATAAAAGAATCTTTGGATATACATTTGTGGCAGATCACAGAATCCAGGGACACATGTCGGCCCGGGGGCATTTTGAGTTATTGACAGATTCAGAAAGTACAGTTTCTAAGCTTTCCAATGATGCCTTCCATGTGGAGATCTGACAATATTTGAAGAATGTGTGGCCTTTTGAAAGTGTATACTTCTTAAAACAGAAAAGGGAGAAAATCGCCCTCAAAGTTTTCCATCTCAGCTACTTTGGGTGTAGGGTGGGCACATAATGGTGCTCATTTGCATGACATTAAGGAAAGCCCTACCCCCTACGAGCTAGCACGATACTACTTTCATGTAAACAAAGATCACCACGTCAATTTTCCTTCCATGCAAAGTATGCCCAACACAATTATGAAGTACAAAAATAAGTCCTAAAGTATACTTTAACGTTTTGTGGTTGAAAAATTACTCACACCGTAAGAAAGAAAGATAGCACGATGATGACACAACTAACACTAGTTTCATGTAAAGCCTCGGTCACAACCGGCCGTATGTGCTCCTACAGCCGGTCTACATGCAAAAAATGCAAGAAACGCACGGAGAGCGTGCATGAAACGCACGAGAGCGCGCGTGTGAAAAACATGAGAGCGCGCGTGTGATGCGCTGATTTTCGAGCCGCAGACCGGCCGCAGAGGTTCTTTGTCATGTCAAACAAACTCTACGGGCGCTTACGTTTTTTTCAGGTTGCAAGACAAACTTACGGCCAACGCATGTCTTTCTCCGTGAACAAAAAAAAAAACCGCAGCAATTTGGGAAACGCCAAAAATCACACAGCCAAAAAATCATACGTCCGGTTGTGACCTAGGCTTAACCAAACCACAGCACTCTCCGTTACATGCAAAAATAACCACACAGCCTTAGATTAATAAACTTACCCCATCAGAAAGAGAAAAGGGCGCCTTGCACACACCAATGCCTCCGATGGAATGTAATCCTAGAATGGTCCGTGTATCATCCAATCATTCAAGTATTCCATTCAATCTGGAAAACGAGGTTGCGTTTTTTTTTTTTTGCTAGAAATGGTCATCTCCGATGTAAATACTGTGTGTCTGTTTGCTTCGTGGTGTTTACTCCTCTGCGCTCTGTTTAGTACAGGGGTCACCAAACTATGGCCCACGGGCCAGATCCGGCCCGCCACCCCCCTTTGACCGGCCCCCCAGCCCCTCTGCCCCCCATCACTTGAACCGGCCCTATGAGGCAATCCCCAAAAGTGGTCATGGCCTATTTTTTTAAATTGCTTTTTGGCAAATAATAACATGTCTGCATCTTGTATTTTGTTGATTTTATCAATTAAAATTGATATTTAGTTATAAAATGAGCTATTCATATTTTCCGAATTTTCATCATATGCTCGCGATCAAGCAGTGACAGGCAGTGCATGCGCAGAGAACTGTCAGTGTTCAGGACAGCAAAATGGCTAGCAGTAAGCGAAAAGCTGACAGAGAGTGCAGAGTTTTTAAAGAACAGTGGACCACCGATTATTTTTTTGTTCAGTGTAAGGACCGTGCAGTTTATCTTGTATGTAAAGAAAGTGTGCTGGTTTTCAAAGAATACAATCTGCGTCGTCACTATGAAACCCGCCACAAAGAGTATGCTAGTTTGCAAGGTCAAACAAGAGAAGACAGGATTCGGAGGATGAAATGTGGACTGGCTGCACAACAGAATGTATTCCTTCACCAAACCCAGATCAACCAGGCTGCTGTCTGAGCTAGCTATAAGGTAGCTCACCTACTAGCTACCCATGGAAAGCCGTTTACTGATGGGGACTTTGTTAAAGTATGCATGCTTGCTGTGGCCAAGGAGGTGTGTCCCGACAAGAAGGATGCGCTCAATGCGGTGAGTCTCTCCGCACCTACTATGACCAGGCGAACCGAAGATTTGGGGGACAACGTGTATGACCAGCTGAATGAGAAAGCGTCAGAATTCGAGTTTTTTGCTTTGGCCATGGATGAGAGCAATGACGTGCAGGACACAGCACAACTGCTGTGATCTATTGATCTATTGCTCATATTATTATAATTTCACTGTTTTTTTAAATGTATTTATTTTATAGGCCTATTTATTTGACCTTTATTAAGTGCTGCATACAATTATTATTTATATTATTAATAATATCAACAGGCCTACCTACAATTTATAATTTTCTACTCACCTTTGGCAGTGTCAATCACCTCAAATAGGCAGATGTTTCTTACCTTGACAGCTTTGATATTATTTTTATTAGAAAATAAATAAATGGAATATCAGTGGTATTTCAAATTAAAACAAAGTGTGAAGACTTGATTACTACTTTTGCAAACCACTAGTAAAGACAAACAAATATGTGCCAGGAATCAAGTGTTGATATAGTAGTATGGCTATAGTAGTGGGGATGGCCGTGCCAGGCTAGTAATCTCTACTACACAATGAGGCCTGCACTGTAAAAAAAAAAATGGTTGACAGAACTGAAATTATCTAGGCAACGTGATGCATTTGTTTTTTTGAGTTCTCTTTACCTAAATAAGCCAAAGGTTGACACAACACAAATTTGCGAATTCTGCCAACCTCTTCACTTAAATAAGTCAAAGGTTGACACAACACAGATTTGTGAATTCTGCCAACCTTTTGTTTTTAATAATACAAACTCATTATACTAAGTTTGATCAACAAAGACTTTCAGTTTCATATGTAAAATCTAACTTCTACCAATTTTGTTTTTTGAGTTCTAACAATTTTCACCACACCCCATCATTCAACACAACACAAAGTGTAGTTAAAAAAAAAACCTTTTATTCACCATTTTGAAAATTTCACATTACAATTGTGAATTCACAGACTCGTGCCCTATGAACAGGGCTTCTTGAGAACTAGTCTTATACTGTGTATGAATGTGTGAGTATTGGGTCTGAGAATGAATGCAAGATGTGCATTTCTAATTGTGTGCAAGAATACACACATTACACTTTGAATACACACATTGAAATTAACTTATGAACTTATGAACTGATCTTCTTAAGAACCGGTCTTTACTCACATTAGAATTGGGCCCAATGAACTGAGCTGCTCAAGAACTTAGTGTGTATGAGAGTATGGTTGAAGCTCGTTGGGCTTGTGGAGAAAGGAAGGAAACCCCGTAGTAGGCGTGTCAATGAACATAAAGTAAGAAAACTTAAAACTTCTTGTTAGAGAGTAGGACAGTCTTTAGAAATTTGAGGGAAACTAAGAAAAACTTGTTTTGCTTAATCAAGTATCTTTGTTAGTTATTTTCTAAGAAAAATGAGTTGTACAAACGTGAGTTTGTTTGTTAGATGTCAAAATTGTTTTTCTGAGTCAGTTTACAATAAAATTGTGAGCTTGAACAACAACTGTCATTTATATTTTTTACAGTGTGCTGGTGGTCATATTTGTCTGGGTCATACAATTCTATGTGATATAGCTGACCCAACGCCGGCCCCCATCACAGTCAGGAACGACAATGTGGCCCCCAAAGAAAAAAGTTTGGTGACCCGTGGTTTAGTAACTCATTCCATAGTGAAATCACATGCCTGTATGCAGGTTAAGTAGCCATGTGTTCAACTCGGATCATACAGCTGATTCGCGGAAAAAAAAAACAAATGACTTTAAATCATCATGTGAATGGTCCATATGGTAATTTACCCACACCCCCCAGCAGGCTACAGTCCTGACAAAAACGAGACAATTTGCAACAAAAAATGTATGCTTTTCCAACAAAACAATCTATTATCTGAAATACTGATTGCATTCTTCAAGATCTCAACTTGCACATGATGGAAAAAAAACAAAAATCACAAATTAAAAAAAAAAATGCTTCTTTTGCGATTATCTCGGATTCGTTTCGGCCGACATGTGTCCCTGGATTCGGTGAGCGGTCACATTTGTTCATTTTTGCATACATATTACTCATTCTCTGCAGTGGTCTGAATTATTTGTTATTAAATAGTTCATGTAAGTAAGTAAATGTTAATAAGTCAAATTTACTACTTTAAAAATACATTTAAAAAAAATCGTGGGTGTATCGAATCGTGGGTCAAAAATCGCGATATGAATCAAATCGTGAGTTGGGTGTATCGTTACAGCCCTAATATATATATATATATATATATATATATATATATATATTACTTGTTGGCAACTCGTGTCTGCGGCTGGGACTACAATGGATGCATTAAGTCAAAGACTTAACTATAATCAATGGAATTAGCTTTTATAGTAGCTATTATAGTATTATTACTATAATATTAAAGTCTTAACTATAATCAATGGAATTAGCTACACCAGAAAAGGCAGCACAGAGAACATTCTAAAAATAGCCCATTATTTTTCAACTTCATGTATTTTGACTCAACTTGACTAAGCGTAGCGCACCACATCCAGTGAAGCTCCAGCCTGAAGGCCAATTTATGCTGACAACCCAGTCCTCGCAGATGGCTTCACAGATAGTGTCTGCGAAGCCCCCCGCCTTCGCAGAGGCTCTGCGCAGCCCCCCTTCGCAGACGCTCTGCGCGCATCTCCCAAAAATTGTGACCACCGCAGACAGCGTCGCAGACAAGAGGGCTCTGATTGGTCCACTCTACCCCGCTGTACACGCACTTCCACTTCCCTACTTTCCCGGTTTGGTTTGTTTTCACGACCGCCATTTTTAAAAACACGAGCGAAGATGGAGCAGCACGAAGAGCGGTTGATCAAGGAAGTGAGGAAGTATGTACATCTATACGACTCCAGTTCTAGTCATTATAAGTAACTGGAAGATAAACACTCCACTAACCACACCCACCAACTACTCCTAGCGATTTCGTGACTTCGCGCCCCCCTTGCGTTGTGGCGGTGAATAACATCGCGCACGCCTATTACTCCCCGCTCAACGATAAATTACAACTGTCTGCGAAAAGCTATCTGCAAAAGCCTTGTCGCAAGAGCATGCAGAGCCCTTCAGACAGAGTGTATATAAACTAGCCTTTATACAACCACAATAAAATGAATCTTACCTTTTCAAGAGTGAATCCCAGTCGTGTACTCAAGTAGAATCCAAAGCTTTGTTGTCAAAGTAGAAGCTGTCGAAGCAAAAGGTGCTCTCTGCGTCCGAAGGTAGCAGCAATTGATTCTGTTCATTGCGATCAGCCCAATTATCCATGTCTTCACAGCCACACCCCCACCACGTCAGGCAACCTGGTGGCCAATCAGCAGTCTATGTTCATTTCAAACTGAGGAGGGCGGTCATTGCAATACAAACGTTTAGATAGTAAAATGTTAACAAATGACTTCCATAGAACCCTCTCATGATATAAAACTACCACATTCTAAAAATACATTTCTATTTTCTACCCACATAGCCTACCGCATAAAGTTTGCAACAACAACCATTTATTCTAGTAAATATAGAGGCAGATGTCCCTTATGCGAAAACAATACATTTTTTTCTTGCGGCAGGACGGCAGTGTTTCCTGTCCACGAAATTGCCTTCTGCATTAAAGTGCTGATGACACGTTTTTGATATCTTTGGCGATGTTTTATAACATAAAAAGTAATTCCCGATGATCCATATATTAATTCACGAAGGTGCCTATTTTACAAGTTATGATAAAAAACGCGGCTATTTGGGCAAATTTGACGGGGCTGCAGCACCCAGGAGACGAAGGAGGAGGAGGAGCTATATGACGTCAGCGAAAGAACCTTCCTCCTAACTTACCAGTTTGTTGTTGATGCGACAGGTGTTCAGTTTATCATTATTAGTATTTTTATTAGACATTATTATACATACACACACATATATATATACAGTGGTGCTTGAAAGTTTGTGAACCCTTTAGAATTTTCTATATTTCTGCATAAATATGACCTAAAACATCATCAGATTTTCACACAAGTCCTAAAAGTAGATAAAGAGAACCCAGTTAAACAAATGAGACAAAAATATTATACTTGGTCATTTATTTATTGAGGGAAATGATCCAATATTACATATCTGTGAGTGGCAAAAGTATGTGAACCTTTGCTTTCAGTATCTGGTGTGACCCCCTTGTGCAGCAATAACTGCAACTAAATGTTTGCGGTAACTGTTGATCAGTCCTGCACACCGGCTTGGAGGAATTTTAGCCCGTTCCTCCGTACAAAACAGCTTCAACTCTGGCATGTTGGTGGGTTTCCTCACATGAACTGCTCGCTTCAGGTCTTTCCACAACATTTACATTGGATTAAGGTCAGGACTTTGACTTGGCTATTCCAAAACATTCACTTTATTCTTCTTTAATCATTCTTTGGTAGAACGACTTGTGTGCTTAGGGTAGTTGTCTTGCTGCATGGCCCACCTTCTCTTGAAATTCAGTTCATGGACAGATGTCCTGACATTTTCCTTTAGAATTCGCTGGTATAATTCAGAATTCATTGTTCCATCAATGATGGCAAGCCGTCCTGGCCCAGATGCAGCAAAACAGGCCCAAACTATGATACTACCACCACCATGTTTCACAGATGGGATAAGGTTCTTATGCTGGAATGCAGTGTTTTCCTTTCTCCAAACATAACGCTTCTCATTTAAACCAAAAAGTTCTATTTTGGTCTCATCCGTCCACAAAATTTTTCCAATAGTCTTCTGGCTTGTCCACGTGATCTTTAGCAAACTTCAGATAAGCAGCAATGTTCTTTTTGGAGAGCAGTGGCTTTCTCCTTGCAACCCTGCCATGCACACCATTGTTGTTCAGTGTTCTCCTGATGGTGGACTCATGAATATTAACATTAGCCAATGTGAGAGAGGCCTTCAGTTGCTTAGAAGTTACCCTGGGGTCCTTTGTGACCTCACCGACTATTACACGCCTTGCTCTTGGAGTGATCTTTGTTGGCTGACCACTCCTGGGGAGAGTAACAATGGTCTTGAATCTCCTCCATTTGTACACAATCTGTCTGACTGTGGATTGGTGAAGTCCAAACTCTTTAGAGATGGTTTTGTAACCTTTTCCAACCTGATGAGCATCAACAATGCTTTTTCTGAGGTCCTCAGAAATCTCCTTTGTTCATGCCATGATATACTTCCACAAACATGTGTTGTGAAGATCAGACTTTGATAGATCCCTGTTCTTTAAATAAAACAGGGTGCCCACTCACACCTGATTGTCATCCCATTGACTGAAAACACCTGACTCTAATTTCACCTTCAAATTAACTGCTAATCCTAGAGGTTCACATACTTTTGCCACTCACAGATATGTAATATTGGATCATTTCCCTCAATAAATAATTGACCAAGTATAATATTTTTGTCTCATTTGTTTAACTGGGTTCTCTTTATCTACTTTTAGGACTTGTGTGAAAATCTGATGATGTTTTAGGTCATATTTATGCAGAAATATAGAAAATTCTAAAGGGTTCACAAACTTTCAAGCACCACTGTGTATATATATATATATATATATATATATATATATATATATATATATATATATATATAAATAAAATGCCTCCGCGTTGTGTTGCCGGCTTTTGCTCCAAAAACCCACAAGGATGGGGTAAGTTTATTCAAGTTTCCCAGAGATCCCGAGCTGCATGCGAAGTGGGTGAAGCAAGTCAGGCGCACTCGTGACAAGTGGGAGCCCTCACCAACATCCGTCCTGTGCTCTGACCACTTCGATTTGGATTGTTTTGACACCCTTCCCAGCTTAAAGGAATCTCTTGAGTGTTCAGTTCAGCACAAATGTGTGTTACTACCATCAGCAGTGCCTACACAGTGTTGCCAGATTTGGAGGTTTCCCAACCAGTTGGGCAGTTTCAAGTGCATTTTGGTGGGTTTTGAACATATTTTGGGCTGGAAAATGTCAGCAGTATCTGTTGCCAGATACCACTGAAGTTTTCCAGCCCAAAATATGTTCAAAACCCACCAAAATGCACTTGAAACCGCCCAACTGGGCGGGAAACCTCCCAATCTGGCAACACTGCCAGTATTCCGGAGGGGGTCTACTAGTAGCTATGCCGGATCCAAAGACAGTCCTCCTGTCAGAACATGTGTTGTGAAATGACATAAGATAAAGGTACGTAGAGCTATAGATTCTACATGATAATCATAAATGTAATCATAAAGTCAGCGTGATATCAGTCATGTATTTGCTTGTGAAAGCTTGCGGCTTTCATGTAACTGCCGCCTAGCAATGAGAGGCAAAGGGTAAAGAGGGTAGGCTATCATAGATTCTATTTGGAAGAGATCAACACAATTCTAGACTCCCAGAAAAGGAAGAGCTAGCACTAGAGAGTTCACTGGTGTTTTCATGCACCATTTCTATTGAGTAGAACCAGAGTAGAACAGCCAGTGAACCGCAGTGTGTTCTTCCACTGATGTCACAACATGGCCGCGAGCCACGGACCCAGTTTTCTTGCGCTGTGCAATTAAAAGTTGGATATTTGCATAACAACAGCTTCTTTTCACGTAATTATAACAGAAATCTAACATGTTTGCCATGTTGTATAGTTTATTTAAGAAATTGCATAGAGTCATGTTCGTGTCATCAGCACTTTAAAGTACAGAGCCGTTGCAGTATGCCGTTTATTTTTATCCAAACTATAGCATTTACTGCACTAACACTGTAGTAATTCTGTTCTGCACTACAGCATTACTCTAGTAATAACAATTCACTTTAGTGCAGAGTATGATTCTTTCCATAAAGGATGGCATCATGGTAGCTAACAAGCTAAATAAATGGCTGTACTATCGACATACCTTCAGTTGATCTTGCTGTAGGCGTAAGATGAAACTTTTCAAATAGATGCATGCTGAATTGCTGTGCCATTAGACTTTTCGTTTAGTGTACAGGGGGAAAAAAAGACCTCTGCAAAAACGTAAACATCCAGTTGTCCTCTCATTTCCAATGAGCTCTCTAACCATGGCGTGACAGGACGTGACATCACACACACGCGAGGCAGTCTTAAAGGCTGACCGCATATTTTGTAGATTAATAATTTCAGTCCACTGCTACAATAATATGCCGTTGTGTACGTTAACTCATGAGTTATATGGCAATCTATTGAATTTGCAAAGTGTTGCTGTAGCAGCTTTGTCAGTTACAAAAACAAAAACTGGTTGAACCAGTTTCCAAAAGCCAGAATGCACACACAATGGCTTTAATAGCCCAGCCATTTCATGTGCCTCTGAATGGCTGTCATTAGCAAGTAGGCTGAGCTTAATTGCTCTTGGTCTAGTTTTTTGTGTGAATTTAAGGCTACATCCACACGACAACGGCAATGAGAAGTTATTTAAAAATATATCGCATCCAAATGGGCAACGATCAGTAAAATATCAGGTCCATATGGCAACGCAACGCTTGCTGAAAACGATGCAATACACATGCCACACCTCTAGGGGCGCTGTAAGACGGTCCCTTCGGAGTCACCAGAACAATAGAAGAAGTAAGGACGCATGTGCATAAACTATTATGCGCGAGACTTCATATTAGCCACAAAGTCAGGAAAATCTGTTCGTAAAATTACATTATAATGACCAAATACAATGAAAAGTATTTTTCCAGTCTCACCTGTGAAAGGTAATCCCATGTGATCTCGTTTGGACGGCAAACCTGTTGGTACAGTTAAACGCAGCTAATCTTTATGCTCTGCTTTGACCTATCCAATATGGCGGCGAGGATGACGTATGATTCTACGCGGAAGGCGGCGTCTTTAATGGTCCGGAATAAATTGAATACTACACGTTGATGGATTAATTTGTTGTTTCTCACCTGTGAAAGGTAATCCCATGTGATCTCATTTGGATGGTAAACCTGTTGGTACAGTTAAAGGCAGCACATGAATCTTTATTCTCCGCTTTGACCTATCCAATATGGCGGCGAGGATGACATATGATTCTACGCGGAAGGCGGCGTCTTTAATGGTCCGGAATAAATTGAATGCTACATGTTGATGGATTAATTTGCTCCTCTACGCCCTTTTTGAGGAATGTATTGTCGGACTTAAACCAACATCTGAAGAGGTGAGATCGCTCCTTTTTTTTCCCTATTTTTGCTGGCGGGATTGACTCTGCCCTAAGGGCAGAGTCTCTCTCTCTCTCACTTTGCACCATTACACAATAAATATTCACAGTGAAAATATTTTGTAAGCGCGTTTCATGAACCAAGTTATAGGATTTGTTGACAACTCGCATCGCATCGCAATGAGAAGATCATTGGCACTACTGGTGTTAAGAATCAGACCATTTCATAAATGAATATTTTGCTGTAGAGCTGCAGTGTTTGTACAATTGCATGTTTTTGCTTCACTATTACTGTCACTATTCTGCTTCTTGCATTACTACTGTGAACTAACACTGAACATAATAATAATAATAATAATAATAATAATAATAATATCCAAGCTCGTGTTTCACTCTCACTAGTGCTCTGTAAGGCTTTTTCCTGGTGATATCCTGGTGATATTCGTTACACTTCTACCCGGCGTGAAGCACTCACAGTCATGTGGTTGTGATGTCATCGTAAACAAATCTGTTCTACTCATCCAGATGACTTCACAACGGCAACGTTGCCAGATCTTTCCACTCTGGAACCCGTTCTCAAAAAGATTGCGTTTTGGGCACCCAAAACGCTGGTGCCGTGTGGACGCCAGGCCTAAACGATAAGCAATTGTATCAGAGTCACCTGAATCCTGAAACATTGTATTAGTTTCCACTGTTATGCTGATGACACACAGTTGTATGTCTCTGCAAAACCTGATGAGAGACACCAGCTTAATAAAATTGAGGAATGTGTTAAGGACATTAGACACTGGATGCTTATAAATTTCCTTCTGCTTAACTCTGACAAGACTGAAGTACTTGTGCTAGGACCACATAAAGCTAGAAGTAAGTTTTCTGATTACACAGTAACTCTGGATGGCCTTTCTGTTTCTTCACGTGCAGCAGTAAAAGACCTCGGAGTGATTATTGACCCCAGTCTTTCATTCGAAACTCACATTGATAACATCACCCGGATAGCTTTCTTTCATCTCAGAAATATTGCAAAGATAAGAAATTTAATGTCATTGCATGATGCAGAAAAACTAGTCCATGCTTTCGTTACCTCCAGGTTGGATTATTGTAATGCCTTACTGTCTGGATGTTCCAATAAGTGCATAAACAAGCTCCAGTTAGTTCAAAATGCCGCAGCAAGAGTCCTTACTAGAACTAGAAAATATGACCACATCACGCCTGTCTTATCCACACTGCATTGGCTCCCAATCAAATTTCGTATTGATTATAAAATACTACTATTGACCTTTAAAGCACTAAATGGTCTCGCACCACAGTACCTGAGTGAACTTCTGCTCCTCTATGACCCGCCACGCCTACTTAGATCAAAAGGTGCAGGCTATCTGCTGGTACCTCGTATAGTGAAGGCTACATCAGGGGGCAGAGCCTTTTCTTACAAAGCCCCACTGTTATGGAGCAGCCTTCCAAGTAATGTTCGGGAATCAGACACAGTCTCAGCATTTAAGTCTAGGCTGAAAACATATCTGTTTAGTCAAGCCTTTTGTTAATGGTGTTTATGAGGTAAAGGAGTAGATCTGGAGGGTCCTCAGACATAGAGTGTTTTGGTAAACTGGGATGTATGGATGCTGTCAGTCCCCACTCGCTTGCTCACTCGAGTTTGTTGACGGTGCAGTGGCTGGCTGCTTTATGTCCCGGGGCTCCCTCATGCCTGTGTTACCTTCTGGCTCTCTCCTTTTAGTTATGCTGTCATAGTTAGTTGCCGGAGTCCCTGCTTGTACTCGGTGCAATATGTATACTGTTCCTACTTATTCAGGTGACATTGGGCATACCTAACCACCTGTGTTTTCTTTCTCTTCCCCCCCCCACCCCAAATCTGTCCCTCTGAGTTACATGGAGTCAACAGGAAATCTTTTGGTGGAGACGGTGGGGACCTCGACTGGCTATCGTAGCCTGCAGGGAATCGGCCGTCAGACGTTCTGTCGCGTGTCCCAGACCCGGTGAAATGTAACTGAATTGTCTTGGCCAGGCCTAAGGGTCCCATCTGCATCTCATCATTGCTGAGGAGTGTGCTCCCATCACCCAATCAAGCATCCAGCCAGAGCAGGTCATGATATATTTTTTACCATATTAACATGCCATTGTGCATCATGCCTGATGTAAAGACTCTCGTCTCTGCGAGCCTACCACACAGATTTAATACTTGTCATTTTTAGGGCATACCTAACAACGTGTTTTCTTTCTCTCCCCCCCCATCTGTCCCTCTGAGTTACATGTTGATCCTGGGATTGAGATGCTGGCCTCTTCTGCCCCTCGGACCTGCTTGATCCATCCTGGTGCCCTGTGTCTGGTCGGAGTTTTATCGCCCCACTCCTGTGAAGGACGGCCCCATGAGGACAGTTGAGGGTTATACCTGTTAAAACTGTTAATATTATAGTCAGGCTGTCTGTTGTTGCCCAAATGAGGATGGGTTCCCTTTTGAGTCTGGTTCCTCTCGAGGTTTCTTCCTCATGTCGTCTGAGGGAGTTTTTCCTTGCCACCGTCGCCACAGGCTTGCTCATTGGGGATAGATTAGGGATGAAATTAGCTCATGTTTTAAGTCGTTCAAATTCTGTAAAGCTGCTTTGCGACAATGTTTATTGTTAAAAGCGCTGTACAAATAAACTTGATTTGATTTGATTTGATTTGAATCCGTTGCCGTGTGGACAGGGCCTAAAACTCAGTTTGGAATAGATAGTTTTCACTGACGTCACGGCATTCTGGGGAACGCCCCCCAGCTGCCATCTTGGAGGGCAAACAAAACAGACCATCGCCACTACCGGCTACGTTATCTCGGACGAATTTATGAAGTTATATAGTCAGTTTTCTAAAATAAAGATCAATGTCAGCAAAATCAAGCAAACAGAAGTATTTAGATACATTAGACGACATCTCATGACAACGGTATGCAGCCAAACTGGCCTTGATTGGGGGAATTGACCCCTACGAAGTGGACAAAGATGCATTTTCAAGTGACTATGCAGGGCTGCCAAAGCCTGAAACTGCCAAAGCCTGCTCCAAAGCCTGAAACTGACTTCATCAAACTTTAAAGGCTGTCTGATATATACAACTTTATATATTCACAGCGCGCCTTTTGGTGGATGCCGCCTGAATCGCGCAGATCCGATTTTTTTTAGGGGGGGCGTTGGAGTGTCTGATTGTAATTTCAAAGTAAATTCTGTATTAAAATTACTAAATAAGCAAATCCGTTACAGTCCATGAAACAGGAAGTATAAGGATGAGAAAAAAACAGTTTAAATCGGGAAGCTGCGCACATTTGCTGGGCTGCGCAAATGTGCGCAGCTTCCCGATTTAAACTGTTTTTTTTCTCATCCTTATACTTCCTGTTTCATGGACTGTAACGGATTTGCTTATTTAGTAATTTTAATACAGAATTTACTTTGAAATTATAATCAGACACTCCAACGCCCCCCCTAAAAAAAAAAAAACCAGATCTGCGCAATTCAGGCGGCATCCGCCAAAAGGTGCGCTGTTTGCATCCCAAACACAAATCAAATCATACAGAATAGACCTAAAATGTTTTTCAAAAATGACCCTTGCATGAGTGAAGTGACAAGTTTCAAATAGAAGCGTGACAAACGAGCGATATTAAGTGTACATTACAATGTAAACGTACACTCAGCAGTTCCAGTTAGGCATTCTCCAGAGATTGTTCACATGATGTTTTGGTTTCCAAAAATAAACTTAAACACAATTGATTGTTTATTTAAACAACTTACCACTTATAAAATGATCAGAGCAGACTTTGCTGTGTTTGGAAGGCTGATAATCCTTGCGGGTGATTCTCGCAAGCCATAGATTTCTCCTTTGTATGCTGAGTTTGTTTGCTCGCCTTGTGGGAATTCCATACAAGCTCCGCTTGACTTCATCATCTGACCTATTACGACAGCCTTGAATACAACAAGTGTGCACCATTGCTAGCTTTAAATAGTAGTAATGTAACTATAAATATAAATAATATATAAAAGAATGTAACTCGCGCGCTACAATGTGTGCTCAGTGACCTGTACGGTAAGCTAGCCCTCCAAGATGGCCGCCACCAGGGAATCCCCGACTCTGTGACGTCATGTGAAAACTATCTATACTTATTGAGAGATCTACATTTTATTTTTTATTGTAGTCTACTTGACTTAATACAACTTGCGACATATATACTTATTTTATTGTAGCGTACTTTACTCTTTCTATTTCAGCTTTGGTTCAATTAATGTGCTATAAAAACAATGAATGGAGAAACAATGAATGAAGGCTGCACCACAGACCTAAAATGAACTAGACTGGCAGCGCCTGTTCTAAACACTAGGTGGAAACTGGACGCCATCTTACCCCAGACTAACTCAGCTGTGAGTTGTTTAACAGTATTTTATTTATTTTCGGAGGGATTTTCACATTGCATGCTGATTTTTTATAGGCTACACACCAATAACAGTTTGCTGTGTGAAGTCTGGGGTAGCCAAAAATGGCGGCCGCAGATTCCGGTACCACGTGACCGACTGCCAGTATAGTTTACTTTAGGTCTGTGGGCTGCACTAATACAGTGATATGCTCACTGTTTTTTATAGCCAAGAGAAACAAGGAGAGAACATACCAAGTCATTAGGGGAAAAACTGTGTTGTACTGCAGGATAAAAAAATGAAATATTGTTTTTTAAGGCCACAAATACAATGGGTCCACAAAACCCAGCATCAATAATGTGTAGGGGGTCACTTAGGCTACGTTTACACTAGACCGTATCTGTCTCGTTTTCTTCGCGGATGCACTGTCCGTTTACATTAACCCCCCTGAAAAAGCAGGGAAACGGGAATCCGCCAGCGTCCACGTATTCAATCTAGATCGTATCAGCTCCGGTGCTGTGTAAACATTGAGAATACGCGAATACGCTGTGCTGAGCTCTAGCTGGCGTCTCATTGGACAACGTCACTGTGACATCCACCTTCCTGATTCGCTGGCGTTGGTCATGTGACGCGACTGCTGAAAAACGGCGCAGACTTCCGCCTTGTATCACCTTTCATTAAAGAGTATAAAAGTATGAAAATACTGCAAATACTGATGCAAATACTGCCCATTGTGTAGTTATGATTGTCTTTAGGCTTGCCATCCTTCCACTTGCAAGTAATAAGTGATATGCGCTGGGATCTCACACACAGCGGCTCAGTCCCGAATCGTGGCTTGTTCACTTCACTCGCGCGCTCTGTGAGCTGCGCAGGGCCGGAGTGCACACCCTCCAGAGGGCACTCGCTGTTCAGGGCGGAGTGATTTGGAGCGCAGGATGCCTGCGGAGCCGAGCGTATCCGCGTATTGGTGTTGCTGTGTGCACGGCTAACGGTTTTAGTGTAAACGCGAATCGTTTTAAGAACGTTAATCTGATGATCCGCTGATTCGACGTAATGTAAACGTAGCCTAAATGTTGTCTTTAAACCAGTTTGCAAAAGATAAAATGCAATGGCCAGCTAATCAGCCATTTAATGTGTGGAATCTGAATAGCAGTAGCCTAACAATGGCTGTCATTATCAAGTAATTAGGCTCTTGGCCTACTTGTGTGTGTCTGCATTTCACTGAATTTAAAACAACTTAAAACAACTTGAGATATCTGTACTTATTTTATTGTAGCCTACTTTACTCTTTCTATTTCAGCTTTGGTTCAATTAATGTGCTATAAAAACAATGAATGGAGAAACAGTGAATGAAGGCTGCACTAATACAGTGATATGCACACAGTTTTTCATAGCCAAGAGAAAAAGGAGAGAACATACCAAATCATTAGGGGAAAAAAACTGTTGTACTGCGGGATATAATTTGAAATATTGTTTTTTAAGGCCACAAATGCAAGGGGTCTACCAAATCCAGCACCAATAATGTTGTCTTTAAACAAGTTTGCAAAAGATAAAATGCAATGGCCAGCTAATCAGCCATTTAATATGTGGAATCTTAATAGCAGCCTACCAATGGCTTGCATTATCAGATAATTAGGCTCTTGCCTACCACACACACAATGAAAGGGGAACCCCGTTTGGAATGCAACTTGCAATATAATTCACTTTGTATGGTACTCTTTGCACTCTTTGTAAGTTAGACCTACTTTTGTGTATGTCTCCATTTCACTGAATTTAAAACAAATATCATACCTTTTTGTATTTTACTCTATTTGCACTTTGGTCCAATTTAGCCCTACCATAAAAATGAACAGGAGAAATTAATGAATAATGTCACACTAGGCTGGCCTAGTGTAAAATATCAAGGAAACAAAAACTGTCAGCACTGGTTCTCAGAACAACCAAAAAACAACCAAGCATAACGTTGTGTGGTGGTAGCAGTGTAACTACTGGCTAACGTTTCATATGAGTGGTTCCCTAAAAGTTCAAGGAACGTTAGCCTTTGTTTGGTTTTTGCTGTAACCAAAGGGAACGTTCTTTAAATGGTACTTTTTGGTTTGGTTATAACCTAACCTTTAGAGAACCAAATTCTAACATTCCCTTTACATCCTCTGTTACTAGGGTTGCAGCAAGAAGGTTCTGGGTTTGAGCCCATTGGCAGAGGGGGGCCATTCAGTGTGGAGTTTGCATGTTCTCTCCATGCCTGTGTGGGTTTCCTCTGGGTGCTCTGGGTACTTGGAAGGCTGTTCCATAACTGTGGGTCTTTATAAGAAAAGGCTCTGCCCCCTGATGTAACCTTCACTATATGAGGTACCAGCAGATAGCCTGCACCTTTTGATCTAAGTAGGCGTGGCGGGTCATAGAGGACCAGAAGTTCACTCAGGTACTGTGGCGTGAGACTATTCAGTGCTTTAAAGGTCAATAATAGCATTTTATAATCGATACGAAATTTGATTGGGAGCCAATGCAGTGTGGATAAGACAGGGGTGATGTGGATCATATTTTCTAGTTCGAGTAAGGACTCTTGTTGCTGCATTTTGAACTAACTGGAACTTGTTTATGCACTTATTGGAACATCCAGACAGTAAGGCAGGGCTATTCAACTTTAGTACCAAGAGGGCCGATTGGAAATATCACTGAGTTTTCGGGGGCCGCATACAAAAAGACACCGCAAAATAATTGCATCCAACTGCATTTAATGTCAAAGCAAAATTTTATCCAGTGCAAAAGCAATTACTCAAATTTGTAAACAAAAAACATTCTAACATCTTCTTCTTTTTTTTAAATAGTTTTTGATTTAGCTATTTCAATTTGATTTTATGCTGACATAACACACTTGTCCATAACACACATAACACTATCCATCCAAAACATTCTTCCTTCTGACAGATAACCAAGTTGCCACACAAGCTATGTATAATAGGCCTACATCACAGCATTAAAAACACAGCATAACAAAACAACTTATCTATAGGACAGGTTCATTGCACACAAACTATGTCTCATCTCATCTCATTATCTCTAGCCGCTTTATCCTTCTACAGGGTCGCAGACAAGCTGGAGCCTATCCCAGCTGACTACGGGCGAAAGGCGGGGTACACCCTGGACAAGTCGCCAGGTCATCACAGGGCTGACACATAGACACAGACAACCATTCACACTCACATTCACACCTACGGTCAATTTAGAGTCACCAGTTAACCTAACCTGCATGTCTTTGGACTGTGGGGGAAACCGGAGCACCCGGAGGAAACCCACGCAGACACGGGGAGAACATGCAAACTCCACACAGAAAGGCCCTCGCCGGCCACAGGGCTCGAACCCAGGACCTTCTTGCTGTGAGGCGACAGCGCTAACCACTACACCACCGTGCCGCCCCACAAACTATGTATCACATCATATCAGTTCACATCACATCAAACTGTTTTTTTTCCAAACAGTTTCTGATTTGGCTATTTCAATTTATGCTGACATAACACACTATCCATGACACACATAACACACAAATCATCCAAAACAAGCAATTTTCTGACAGGTAGCCTATGTTGCCACACATGCCTACATCACAGCATAGTTTTTGAATGTAGCCAATCAGTGTGAAAAATTGCACTGTCTTGATTTGGCTATTTCAAGATAATTAGGCTCATAAGTGGTAAGAGCAATCCTGAGGCATTCATGCAACTTCTCATTGGTCAAAGAACAACGTGACTTTGTTTTGATGGCATTCAAATGAGAAAAGCTAGACTCGCAGGTATAAGTGGACCCAAACATTGTCAGTATTTGCAAAGCCACTTTCCTTATTGTGGGGTACTGTTGCTTGCTAACATGTTTAGACCAAAAGTTGTCTGCACCCTCAGACTGCAAGTAAGTTTTTAAAGCAAAGGAAGACTGCAAATCCACTAATTCCATCTGAAACATGCTTTCATTAACACAACATACCTCTTGCACTTTTAAACTCACTTCTCCATCGGGAGCAAGACAGAAAGGGTCACGGGCAAACAACAGCATTTCTTTGGGGATGGTGAACTTTTGGAATCTTTGCGTAAAGTTCTCAGTCAGTTTTGCCATGAAGTCTGTCATTACGTGTGTAATGTGACGTCCGGGTGCAGTGGTCATAAATTCACGGAGGTGTGGAAAGTGCATTAATTTTGAGCCACTCAAGTCTTTTGTTAAGATTGTCAACTTGGCTTCGAAGGCACATAGCCTGTCCACTAAATCCGCAATCGACTTTTCACGGCCCTGTAGTTCCTGATTCAAAGTATTCAGGTATCCAAAAATGTCACAAAGAAAGTGGACCTCTGCCAAGAACTTTTCGTTCATCATCTGCTCCAAGAGCGCTGATGCCCGTGTTTGTTGAGAGTTTTTCAGAAAAGTCAGGATCTCCTGACGAAGTTCACAGAACCGGTTTAGTGCCTTTCCTTTGCTGAGCCACCTGACGTCGTTATGGAGGAGTAGATCTGAGTGTTCGGCGTCAGTGTCAAGGAGAAGCAGCCGAAAAAGTCGATGCTGCAGGCTCGATGTAGCGTGAATGAAATTAACAATGCTGATAACAGTGTCCATTGTTTTTTTAGATCGCCACTTAGCTGAGCACACAAGACTGATTGATGAATAATGCAGTGTAAAAACTGCATCCCAGGTGCGACTGCTGACAGTCTACCTATCAGTCCTTGCACTCGGCCCATCATAGATGGTGTGCCATCAGTTACCAACAAGCAAACCTTTGCCAATTCCAAGTCACGTTCATGAAAAAACGACACAATCTTTTGAAAAATGACTTCTCCTGTGGTACGGCCCTCCAAAGGAACAAGGCCGAGAAGTTCCTCATGGAATCCAGTGCCGTCAAAAAACCTGACATAGATGCAAAGTTGTGCAATGTCTGTATAATCTGTAGACTCGTCAACAGCAATGGACATACAGTCAGCTTTCTTAAGATTTTCCAAAAGTTTTCTGTTGACGTCCTCAGCAAGCAACTCCACTCTACGTAGGGTAGTCGTGTCTGATAGAGGCACTTTCTTGACAGCCGAAATTACAGTTTCTTTCATTTTTTCGTCAGTTAGCACCTCATCTATGACCGCTAGCATGCATTCCCTCACTCAGGTATGTGATTTGGGGCTGGTGAAATTATCTGAAAATTTTAGCCGGGGGTCTGGGGGCCGCAGGCCCCCAGCTGGTCCAGGGCAGCGCCCTGGTGGGGGGACAAGGGGGGCGAAGCCCCCCGAAGCTCCTGGGTTCTGGGGTTTTCTGACTTAAAAATTGTACTAAAATGGCAAGCAAACACACAAGAAAAAACTTGTCATGATTAACAAATTCAAGCCAATTTAATGGTCAACATGCAACTCTGACACACACACTCTCGCTCACTCTTACACACGCTCGCTCACTCACTCTCGCTCACACACACACTCACTCTCGCTCACACACTCTCACTCACTCTCTCACACACACACACACACACACACACTCACTCACTCACACACACACACACTCTCACTCTCTCTCACACACACACACACACACTCTCACTCTCTCACACACACACACACCAAAGAACCAGCGTGAGCAGGGGCCGCTAGCCCCGCGCCTTGTGACGTAATTCGCCCCAAGGCGAGCCGCGGTTTTTCTCCAACCATTCCCAGCGGAACTTTTTTTTCACTATTCTGTCGATTTCTTTAACTCGATTTGCATCTTTACGCCTCGATCACAGAGGCTGCCATCTTTCAACTCTTTGTTTGAAGCGAGCTTACGTACAGCTATCTAACAAGCGTGTTCATTGGTTGTTACAGAGCGATGGGCCAATCACGTACCTCGTTTCATCTTATTGACGTAATTACATCATTGAGATGAAACGAGGTACGTGATTGGCTCATCGCTCTGTAACAACCAATGAACGCACTTGTTAGATAGCTGTACGTAAGCTCGCTTCAAACAAAGAGTTGAAAGTTGGCAGCCTCTGTGATCGAGGCGTAAAGATGCAAATCCGAGGCTGCCATCTTTCAAACAAAGTCGGAACGAATAGGATACGAATGTGGATGAGGGAAAAATCGGAAAACAATTTTTCTTCAAGTTTTGAGGTGAAAAAAGTGGAATTCCGCGAATTCGCGGAAAAATCACATCCCTGCTCACTGTCTCTGCCTCTGTGAAGGGTCATTTTTTACGAGTTAGCGTCCAGGCCACTCGCAGTGATGCTGACATAGCCCTCTCTTGAGCTGTACAAAAGTGACCAAGAGCCACTTGACTGTTTTTAAATGATCTGACCAGTCTTTGTACCTTTTTCCTCCGTTCCTCCGAGCCCTCGGGAAAGTTAGTGGAAAAGGAGCTGTGGTTTGAAGAGAAGTGCCTCTTGACATTATATTCCTTCATTGCAGCAATGGATTCATTACACAATAAACATGTGGGTCTCCTACTTGTTGAAGAGGGTAAAATGAATAAATATTTGTCAGTCCATTCTACTTTAAACTGACGATTCTCGTCGTCAATTTGACGTTTGGCTTTAGACAGAGCCATCTTCAACCCACTTGTGGGAATGAGATTGTTTACTATTAACGGCACGCTCTGCTTTCGAATCTTGGCAACTTGAAATTGTTACACAGAGACGTATGACACGGAGCTGCAGACCCACACACGGACTGGCCATCGGGAGTAGCGGGAGTTTTCCCGGTGGGCCGGTGGTTCAGTGTGGGCCGGCGGAGAAAAAAAAAACAAAACAGTTGCGCGCTGGCCTTTAATATGATAAGCAATGTTAACAGTTTCTTTAAGAAACTGTTAACATTGCTTATTACAGTTGCGCACTGGCCTTTAATATGATAAGCAATGTTAACAGTTTCTTAAAGAAACTGTTAACATTGCTTATCATATTAAAGGCCAGCGCGCAACTGTTTTTTTTTTTCTCTGCCGGCCCACACTGAACCACCGGCCCACCGGGAAAACTCCCGCTGGCCAGTCCGTGTGTGTGCAGACCTATCAGTGGCATTTATTTTTATTTTAATTCAACGCTAATTTTCTCGCAAATATTCAATCAGGAAAGGTCAGGTTGAGCAGTTTCATGTGTTGTGCTTGTGTGAAAACTCAAGAATTAGTATGACCATTGGGGGCAGCGTTGCGCTACTTGCAAATCATAGGCCTATGCTCGACAATCACAGCAAGTATGATTCAGCAAGATCACGAGGAGTCCATTCTCATGGCGGGCCGCACAAAATTTTCATCAGGCCGCATCTGGCCCGCGGGCCGCTAGTTGAATAGGCCTGCAGTAAGGCATTACAATAATCCAACCTGGAGGTAACAAAAGCACGAACTATTTTTTTCCGCGTCATGTAGTGACATTAAATTTCTTATCTTAGCAATATTTCTGAGATGAAAGAAAGCTATCCAGGTAATGTTATCAATATGATTTTCAAATGAAAGACTGGGGTCAATAATCACCCCGAGGTCTTTTACTGCTGTACGTGAAGAAACAGAAAGGCCATCCAGAGTTACTGTGGAATCAGAAAACTTACTTCTAGCTGTATGTGGTCCGAGTACAAGTACTTCAGTCTTGTCAGGGTTAAGCAGAAGGACATTAATCAGCATCCAGTGTCTAATGTCCTTAACACATTCCTCAATTCTGTTAAGCTGGTGTCTCTCATCAGGTTTAGCATAATTCTGAATCACATCATGTACGAGTCAGGCTGTCGGTTTTTTCACAACTGCGCATGCATATAACGCATCTCGCTGAATATTGCAGTAATCATGTTATCAAATTCAATAGATGTGGCCACATTATCGCCCATTTAAACACGTTTTTGTTGTTTACATCTACATCTGCCAAAGCTACTTTGTGATGTGGAATTTTCTGAAAGGTGTACAGAAACCGCCAGAGACGGGCACAAAACGACTTCAGTCTGAAGAGGAGAAAAGGGCCGCCGATAAAGTGTACAAGAAGGAGAAATGACAAAGGACTTATAAGCAAACGTGGGAGCAGGGTAGGCCTTGGCTTCGATACGATTTTTATGGAATAATTAATTTTTTCAAGTTGATTCCTAGTCAATATGAAGCTCCTAATGCTTTCTCTCTCATAAATGGTTAAATACAGAAAGCATGTTGGACATATTTTGGGCGCTATAGTCATGATAGTAAGTATATTTGTTTTCAATACTCATACACCAAGTTGCCAAGTTTTCCAATATATTATTATTTGTTGATATTATGGTGCTCTGTGTTGTTCTCATTTATGTATTTAACAACAGTATCAAAATACTCGGGCGGCACGGTGGTATAGTGGTTAGCGCTGTCGCCTCACAGCAAGAAGGTCCGGGTTCGAGCCCCGTGGCCGGCGAGGGCCTTTCTGTGTGGAGTTTGCATGTTCTCCCCGTGTCCGCGTGGGTTTCCTCCGGGTGCTCTGGTTTCCCCCACAGTCCAAAGACATGCAGGTTAGGTTAACTGGTGACTCTAAATTGACCGTAGGTGTGAGTGTGAATGGTTGTCTGTGTCTATGTGTCAGCCCTGTAATGACCTGGTGACTTGTCCAGGGTGTACCCCGCCTTTCGCCTGTAGTCAGCTGGGATAGGCTCCAGCTTGCCTGCGACCCTGTAGAAGGATAAAGCGGCTAGAGATAATGAGATCAAAATACTCGGGTCTTGAAATAAATGCACATTAGTCATGAACAATGGTAACTACTCTCTTTTGTGTTATTTTTGACAGATGTTATTTTTTATTCATTGGATTTTCTGGTTTGTGTTCTGCTATTGGATCCTAACTCACCACATCTTGCTACCCTTAACAGTTTTATTCTCTACTGGCTGTACAACAAATTGCCCCTCACAGAGATAATAAAGTTTACTATACTATAATGCATCAATCAAGTGGAAGTGAGTAGGGTGAGGGTAAAGTAGCTAGTTTTGTAAAGGGCCACAGAGTGCTTCCACTGGCGATGCACACAGCTGTGTGCATATTTTGCTCTCCCATACAATCCTGTGTGCTTGTACATTTTCTCTCTGATTGGAGGCCTTGAATACGTACTCTTGTGTGATTATAAAACAGAGAAACTTCCCCTAATCCTGTCCAATTTCCATAAACAAATGCTCTTGGTATGGTCACTACCCAGATAGCAAAAGGGCGTTGATTCGACGGGGAATCATCGGCATGTTCTTCGACCATACGCCATCGAATCATCATGGATCACCGGCGTTGATTCAACACCGCTTTGCTCATACGAGTTTGCGTTGAAACGACGTTGAAAAGTGGATGGTGGCCGACAGAGAATAGACCCCCTTTCACCCTTTATTCAACTACGGATTTCGGTCGATTTATAGTTTAATTTTCGGCGATGATTCATCCAACTTTACTTCCTGTTTTATGTACAACAGGAAGGCTACAAATTAAGCAAAACAGGCTAAATTAAACTAGCTAACAATAAAGCATCGGGGCTCTTGCCTAGGATGAACACACACATGCATACTTCAACCATGAAAGTGAAACTTAATTTATATCAATGTGCGTAGGCTATGTACAACAGGATATAAAAATGCATGCAACAATGCACCTCTCCTAATGTTTGTCAAGCTATCTAATAAGGCATAACTTTTAACATTTATAAGGAACAGAACACACTTGAACAAGTTCTTAGAAACATTTTATGATTTATTTATAATTTAGAATTGTGGCCTATTCCTCCTGTGGCGCAGACACCTGTACACGGAAACAGAAAAACATAACCAAAATTAATTTGATGCAGCATTGATAAAGAAAGTCAGCAGTAGGCTATGGGTTTCTAAATGCCACCCTACCTCACGTCTCCTCATCCCTCCCTCTCTCTCTGGCGCATACTTAAGCCACTTCTTGATTGTGTCACTAAAAGTAGCGTGTGTGCTCCCTGGCAGCTGCTTTTGTAGAGCATCTGAAAGAAAAAGAACAAAACAACATTGAGACTTTGCATGGTGATAATTGTTAAAGTTTGAGTTGTTAAGACTATGCACGTCACACTCTAGTGGTAGGTGGCAAGTAATGGTACTAGTACAGAAAATATATGTAAAAATCAGAAACCATAGATCTGAATCTTGTGACAATTTAACCCTTTGGTGACTGACCCCTTGAACATGGTTCCTCCAGGAACGATGACGTTTCAGTCGTCAAGACAACGGAAAAACTAAAATACAAGAGCATTTTGTTTTGTGCACAAGAGCATTGTGACGTATCTTTCTGTTTTTGTATTTTAGTTCTTCTGTTGTCTTGACAACTGAAAAGTCATAGTTCCTGGAGGAACCATTTTCAAGGGGTCAGTCACCAAAGGGTTAAACGGGATTAAAAAAAAAACATTTTAATTTCCCCATTGACACAAAGCGGAAATAGAAATGCCACTACCGGACCGTTCGTCACTCAGTCAGCCTCCCTGGACTTGCCTGCACACCTGCTTTTTCTGAGTAAGGCGCCTGGTGAGTTTCTTAATCCTTTTTAATCCTTTGCATCTTTCACAATATGTTTGTCGTTGTCATTATAATCGTAATGTTACAGTTAGTGAAGGAGTTATCAAAGAACGTTTAGAAGTAGTGTGCAAGTACTTGCGACAGCTTACTATTTTACCCTCTTTTACAGCTTTGTGCACATGCATAACCTACCAAACAGGACATCATGGATCTTGGTGTCCTTAAACGCAGTTTTTTTCCCCCTTTCCAGCCCAGTTAAATTGGCTGGCCAAGCTGTTGACCAGGAGGCTACGCAGCATCCGCCTCACTGTGACCCCTATGTCGGTTCCTCCACAAAGGGCTAAGGTAGACACCTGATAGAATAAAATGTAGCATGAAGACAATAATGAGAAAGTATTCAGTGTTTATCATTGTTTCATTGATTCACAATTATATTAAGTATTTGTGTTTCTTTTTGCAGGTGTTGCAGATGACTGGAAAGGAAAGGTAAGACTCAATAAGTACCATTAGCTGCTTTTGTTTGGCATCTTCCTTCACCAGGGCCTCTGCTGCCAAAAGCTCCTCCATGGTGGAGAGTGGGAGCTTGATTAGGGGCGATGTCTGGGGTGTGTCTTGTCTCCCCATCTCTCTCCTTAGGGCCCTGACCTCTTGCGCCAGCCTTCCTACTTCCCCCTTCAGCTCCCTGTTTTCCTCCCTCAGCTGGCCAAGGAGAGCGATGACTGTGCTGATGCCCATGTCTGTTAAGTAACACCAAACATTAGGACTTTTATTTCATATTGCTGGTCATTTTTGAACAGTGATTACAGTTGATGACTCACCACGCAGCAACTGATTGTTCCCCTGTTGCGATGGCAGAGCTGTGGCTGAAATATCAGAGAGTACAATTTAGTTCACTACAAGGTGCGCCTTAATTTAAATTTCTGTTCTAAATTTACAATTTTCATGTTGATTGATTGATTTCCTCTTTGACTTAATGGAAGCGGTGACGTGGCTGGGGTGAATCTGAAAAATTGTATAGTCAGTTGATCAAAATGCATCTACATAGATATTTGTTTGTCGTTTTGTTGTTTTTTTGTCATTTTTGGCATAAATAAAGGCAATGCATAGTTACCATGGGTTAGTGGCTGGCTGTGAAGGAAAGGGCCTGGCGGGGTTTCTGACGATGGTGAATCTGAAAAATAGTAAGCAGTCAGTTGATCAAAACATATCTTCACTTACTCATTGGTATTTTAATTTCTGGCATAAATAAAGGAAATGCATAGTTACCATGAGTTAATGGCTGGCTGTGAAGAAACAGGCCTGGCTGGGTGTCTGAAGACGGAAATGAAAGCATTATTATTTCAGACAACTTCTAGGTCTTTAGTAGAACAACAACAACAAGTGGTACAGATAGTCACCTTCATTAAGGGAGGGGAATTGCCACTCGTTGTCCAGCTGAGTGGCGTCAATAGACGGTGGCCTCCTCCCCCTACGGCTGGGTCCTGCCTCCTCCTCGCTGTCCTCCTCCAAATACCTTTTGTTTGGTCTTTAAAATAAACCCAGGACCTTACTGACACAGCTCAAAACACAAACGAAACCGTAATTGAACTTATAACTGCAAGTTGTGATTTAAAAAAGAAAACACTTTTACCGTCTTTTCCTTGGCCCCATCTCACCATCATCCGATTGCAGGTCTGCTGTAAGGCAGCCTTCCTCAAGCGATCGGGTCAGGTAATGTCTTGCTTTGGCAAAGGTGCCTGAAAGGGAAGGCAGTCTTAATGAAATTGGCTTAATGCAGTATTGAAGTATTGTCATTGGTTTAATGAAGTAGCTATGCAGCTCACCACAGGTTGCCAGCACCCTTATTTTTTGATGGAATCGCCATCCTTGTCCCGGGGGGGGCAGTTCATGGCGGCCTTCACAGCTTTGTTTCCGCCGAAGGTTGGCCAGTAGCATCCCACTTCTCCGTCAACATCTACCACCCAGCTGGATGGCACAACTGCTGCACTCCGGTCTTGGAATTCCACAACTTTCCAAATCTGTGCCATCTATAATAAAAAAAAAATAAAAAAAGTACTCCATGGAAAGGATAGTTAGTGCCTGCCATCCAGCTGGAGTACTCCAACTGTCCAGATTCCTTCTAATGCATAAGTAAAGATGTGTTTCTTTGTGTGTGTGTGTGTGTGTGTGTGTGTTTTTTTTTCTTCCCATATAGGTTTACAAATGGTGAAGAAGAGGGATTGCCACAAAGGTCTCTCCATCTGGGAACAACACACATTTGCCCTGGACAACCTCAAGCCGGTCAACGTTAAGGCAGCTGTCTATGCCAAATACTCTGTAGCAGCCAATGCTTGTGGAGGGGCAAGGATAGTGGAAATATGACTCCCTCCTCTTGAATTTCATGTAAACCACAAAGACAGAGTCACCATGTTTAATTATGTTTTTCACCATTACGATTTCATTTTTAATCACTAGGCAATCATCGCCCTGCTTTGAAGAAAAACAGAAATCATTGAAATGCACTTTTTTAAATTGCTGGCCAGAACTTAAGTGTTGGGGTAATGGGCCCTCCTGGTGTGGGTGTAACAACTGTGGTTGTGTAGGTGGTGGTGGAAATAAACAAACTGGCTCCTCTGAAAGGCGTTTGACAACCTGTTGTAAAGGTTGAGATGGCTTGCGTAGCATTTTTTTTTAGTTTACCCAAATAATTCTCGTAAGGAAAGGATGAGATGTTGTCTAGGGAACCATACTGGCGGTACTCATGTGTCAGATGTATTGTTTGATGTACGCTAAACACAATCTCGTCTTTACCATACACCTCTCCAAAATACTTTACAAAAGCCATTAACAATTTTTCGGAAAAACAAACCATACTTTCAGAAATGTTTGGTGTGAGTAGCAAAAACATGGCCACAGAAAACATGAAGTTTTCATAGAGATCTTGTCCCTCAGAACTAATGGCCCACTGTAAATCATAAATTGGCGCAGCTCTGCCGCTTTCCACCTATCAATTTCAGCGAGTTCACGAGGTTTCCGTGCAAATTCAGCTGGAGTATAGGGACGAAGCTGTATTAACTTTTCGGAGATGGCTTTAATGGCTCTTGTAGGCTGCCTTGTAGAGTTTTTCCCCCTCATCCAAAAATGTATCAACTTTTTCATAACGCCAAGGCAACATAAATGCATATAATCTATTGGGAAGGCAGACACCATTTTCACCAGACCCGTCAGAGGACTTCTGTTGATGTGGTGGTCCTCATCTACCATATTTTCAAACTCCTCGTCTGACCTTAGCCTAACATCAGTCTCAGGATACGTCATTTTTTTCTGCCAAATACCAGTCTGATGGCATTTATCGCATCCGGAGTACCCATTATGGCATTTAATTTGTTTTACAAATGCTCGAGCAGGAGCATCACAAATGAAGGATGAAATGGCCACCCTCAGCTTTCTACCTCCAAATGTTACCCCATTGCAAAGCAGATCAGAGAGGTCTTTAACAAACTGCGTCAGATAATCAAACACATTGGAGGGTTTTCCAGGGCCACAAAAGATCTCATCTCATCTCATTATCTGTAGCCGCTTTATCCTGTTCTGCAGGGTCGCAGGCGAGCTGGAGCCTATCCCAGCTGACTACGGGCGAAAGGCGGGGTACACCCTGGACAAGTCGCCAGGTCATCACAGGGCTGACACATAGACACAGACAACCATTCACACTCACATTCACACCTACGGTCAATTTAGAGTCACCAGTTAACCTAACCTGCATGTCTTTGGACTGTGGGGGAAACCGGAGCACCCGGAGGAAACCCACGCGGACACGGGGAGAACATGCAAACTCCACACAGAAAGGCCCTCGCCGGCCACGGGGCTCGAACCCGGACCTTCTTGCTGTGAGGCGACAGCGCTAACCACTACACCACCGTGCCGCCCCGCCACAAAAGATGCCAACTGAAAACGGTGTTCTGGTGTAATCGCAATCAATCAGTGCCAAAATAGGCCAAAACTGAAGCCTGGTGCTTTTGAAAATAGGGAGACCATCGATGTTAAATTGAACTCTTATTGTTTGAATAACATCTGGTAAATGGATGGTGCTTAATTTGGACAAAATTCCCTTTGCCAAGCCAAAATGGAAGTATTCCCCATTACCTACGGTCTGTAATGGTGCTGCAGGCTTAGCCCATGTTTACATTAGACCGTATCAGCGGATCATCAGATTAACGTTTTTAAAACGATTAGTGTGCACACAGCAACGCCAATACACGATTTGCGTGCACACAGCAATACCAATACACGGATACGCTCGGCTCCGCAGGCATCCTGCGCTCCAAATCACTCCGCCCTGAACAGCGAGTGCCCTCTGGAGGGTGCACACTCCGGCCCTGCGCAGCTCACAGAGCGCACGAGTGAAGTGAACAAGCTGTGATTCGGGGCTGAGCCGCTGTGTGTGTGATCCCAGCGCACATCACTTACCACTTGCAAGTGGAAGGATGGCAAGCCTAAAGACAATCATAACTACACAATGGGCAGTATTTGCATCAGTATTTGCAGTATTTTCATACTTTTATACTCTTTAATGAAAGGTGATACAAGGCGGAAGTCCGCGCCGTTTTTCAGCAGTCGCGTCACATGACCAACGCCAGCGAATCAGGAAGGTGGCTGTCACAGTGACGTTGTCCAATGAGACGCCAACTAGAGCTCACCACAGCGTATCCGCTTATTCTGAATGTTTACACAGCACCGGAGCTGACACGATCTGGATTGAATACGTGGACGCTGGCGGATTCCCGTTTCCCGGCGTTTCCAGGCGGTTTAATGTAAACGGACAGTGCATCCGCGAAGAAAACGAGATAGATACGGTCTAATGTAAACATAGCCTTAGTGCCCAATAAGGTCCTAGCATCCTTGGGCAGTTCAGGGTGGCTTGTTCTCAAAATGGTCAACAGAGCAGTAATGGCAATCAAAGGCACAGAGAATGATGCAGCCCAGTGTTTTAATTTTTGGTGAAGCCCTGACTCTTCAAAAGAGTCACCATCAATATGACTGTCACTGTCACCCTCTAAAGACATGCTACTGCTGTCAGACTCTGCATCACTGCACCCTCCCAACTCAACAGAATCCCCACCATCCTCATCTAAACCCATTGATGATGCAGGCCTGGGCGATGCAATTGAAGGAGAGACTTGAGCAGCAGGATTACCCAGAGCCGACTCAAAATCGGACAGAATCTGCCTTTCTGACATTTCAGTAGCTGTCACAACACGTCTTCTTTTTGACCAATAAGAAGCCATGTTCTCTCCCCTAAAGAAATAAATGTCTTCAGTACCTTTTGAGGGAATGATGGGGTAGTGGTCTTCAGGTTCCATTGAGGTAAACATGGGGGGAACAAAGACAACAACATTTGCGTCATTACATTTGAAATAACCTTACACACACACACACACACACACACAGTTCAAACAATTGTTTTATAAAAAGTTCTGTTTTAATACCAACAATGTTTTAACAATGTCTGGAGTCATGTTCTAATGGCTGCGACCCATACTGCCCTACAAAGCCAAAAGACCTTAATATCACTTAAGGTCAACATGAGTTATTGCCATTTTTGGAACAGAGGACATCAGCTGTATCATGTGATGAATTATTTCGAGTCATTTGTGTTTTTTTCTGGTTACAATAAGACGTCGTTTTTACCGTAACTTCCAAAAGCAAAGGGAAAACCAAGGCAGAAGCCTGTAATGAGTCTGATGAGTTAAGGTCTTTTGGCTTTGTAGGGCAGTATAGGCCTACAGCGTTACAAAGCCCAGCCCTCTCAAGCCGGGTATAGAGCTACCGGTTATAACCACGGCCTATATACTCGATTGAAATGCTTTGTTTTCACTCCATCAAGACCGCTACTTTGACTAGTTTTCGACTAAACAATGCATCTGCATGTTTATTGTATTAGTTGAGGGAATATAAGCAATTTCGTTCGTGGTACCTCAAACAAAGTGGTCACTACAGAAGCGTTGGTAGCCTGGATAATCTTTAAAGTTCATGGCCGCGAGGCGCGACCCATGGCTACACAAAAGAACAGGTCAGCTCAAAACGACATGCAACCTAGGCCTACATGCTCGATTTAAACGCTAAGTTTTCACACCAACACTAAGTTTTCACTCCAACAAGACAACTACTTCGACTCATTTTTCGATTGAATAATGCATCTGCATTGTTGTTGTTTCAACTGGATACTAGTTGAGGGAAATTTCTCCAACGCGTGATATGACTGAAGTTCATCATGACTTCTTAAACTGCTTGAAATTGTATTCGAAATGCCCTTTATTAATAGTGACTGAATAATGGTACGTACCAGATGTCCAGGGATGAATGAAAATGTAGCGTGGTCCAGTGTTTTTCTCAATGTTGTTTCAATGGTCCAAGCGTAACAGCAGGCTGATCCACAAGAGAGTCGCGATCCAACCGAGTGGTGTGGGAGTTTCACGTGTACCCAGGTATATAACGAAAATGACGTCATCCAGTAAACAGCAGTGGTAATCGCACTGCATTATGGGACAGCGTGGGACATCCAACGACATATCGCTACGTATACGTACTGGCCCTTTTTTATATCATGCCTTGAAATGAAAGTCAATACAACAGAGATGAGAGACACCGGGTATGAAAGTAACACCAGGATAAGTTGTAACACCACCATTCCCACCAGTTAGGTATAAGATGCAGGTTTTGTAACACTTTCAATCTTCTTAGAATTAATTTATGATCATCTTGGAAATGTTAAGTTATTTGCAAAAAAACTTTCAAAGATAGAAGGTCAAATCCATTGCTGAGTTAAGAAAGTAAACTGGTTTTTGTTCTTTTTTTAATCATTTACTTATCATTATCACTTATACTTATATCATTTACTCGTATCTATGTGTAAGCAGGATAAGACAAACAGTGGCAATTTCAGGCCCGTAGCCAGCATTGTGGAGGGGGGGGGATCTTTTTTCCCCAAAGGTGGACTTCATCTGGCCCCCTACTCCCGTACCCCCCAAATACACGAGCACACTTCAAATCTTCTAATTTAGACATTTTTTTTATTCGTTATAAGTTCTCTGTTGTCTAACTTATTATTGTTATCTTCCTACAACTGTGCTGTGACTTCATTGTCTGTCTCTGTTGCTCTCCTTCATTGTCTGTCTCTGTTGCTCTCCTTCATTGTCTGTCTCTGTTGTTGCTCTCCTTCATTGTCTGTCTCTGTTGTTGCTCTCCTTCATTGTCTGTCTCTGTTGTTGCTCTCCTTCATTGTCTGTCTCTGTTGTTGCTTGATGAACCAAGTGCCTCGTGGGTTCACATACCGCACGCTGCCGTTATTTCCCCCTAATCACGAGTTTGTTGGTCTTCCAATATGGCGCAGGGTTTGTTTACTTCCGGTTTCGGGTGACGTCAGTGAAAGGGGTCTAATGGGGGCATTACCGCCACCCACTGGATTGGGGTGTAAAGCAGTCTGAACAAAACGTGTAAACATAAGCATAGGAGAAATGAACCCGTTTTTCTAACTCGTCCTCACTTAGTCTACTTTTCTTTTTTGATTAGTCTGGATTTGATATTGTAAATTTAAATGTGAATCAATGTATATTCATCGGACATGAACAAATGAATAAATCTTGAGTAATCTTGAGGGGCGTGTGTGTCCGGGGGGATCGAACGAACCCTCCGATCCCCCCTGGCTACGGGCCAGAATTTATATTCTGAACAATTGGTTGCTCATCCTACCAATGTTGAAAACTGGCCGGCAAAAGTGACGATGGTTCAACATCGTATATTCGACCTTCTCTGACGGTCGACAGATCAACCTTTACCCACGGTGATTCAACAGTGAAAAATCGACCTTCTCCGACGGCGGAGAAATCGACGTTTCACGGCGCCGTTTCAGCGTTGATTTTCTGACTTACGACGGAAACCGACCATTCTGACCAAGAATCAGCGCCGTTTCAACGTCCCTCTGCTATAGGGGTAACTTATAAATACAACTTCTCCCCACATAGTTGCTTCATCTGGAATAAGCAGCACATTAAATATAAAAATCCTTTTTTTTCCAATCCTGGTTCAACAACATAACTAGTAACCCAACTACTCAGTGATAATAGAAATCTGCTAAATTACTGAGTTCCTCCAAACATTTGGTATTCCTGTTACCCCAAAAGAGTTTGCCATTGTAATGGATGCCATTCCCTCTGGTATCCTAACTCTTCTCAGAGGGGCTGAAAAACCAGATTGCTTACCATCTCTGGACCCCATATTGACCTCAGTGGGTCAGGTATACTTCCCTGTCACAGACAAGAACAATAATCACAATATTCATGCATTATTCCAGGCAGATATCACCACTATCCCCTCTGTGGTTCAATACTGGACTGGTCTTGTTGGTGACCTAAACTGGAGCAGTGTGTGGAACCTCCCATACAGATACTTCCTTACAAAGTAAGGGAGGTGTCTTTCAAACTGATTCATAGATACTATCCTGCCAAGCATTATATGCTTAAGTTTAAGAGAGACATTTGTGTGGACTGTTCATTGTGTGAAACAGACCCGGAAACAATAATGCACCTGTTCTGGCAATGTCCCTTTACCATCATATTCTGGACAGAAATAACCCGGTACATTACAGCCAAACTTGACTCTGATTTTTCTCTGTGTTGGAAATATGTACTGTTTGGTTTCTATAACAACAAAATAAAAAAAATTATATATAAATTTGTTGATCATTTTAGGAAAATGCCATATTCATAAAGCCAAGTTTAGTCATTCAAAACCTTCATTTATAGCCTTCAAAAAGGAAACTGAACAGGAAATCAAAATCGTCTCTAACTCCAAAAACAAGAAAGCTGCTAAATTTTTTCATTTGTGCTTATTATTTAATGTTTTTATTTGAAAACTCCCCCTGGTTCTTGGTTTGTTGTTTGTGTGTGTATTAATAACTGTATTTATGTTTTGCTGCTGGTATTTTCAATAAAGATAAAAAAGAGAGAGTGTTTGTGTTGCGGGGATAATTTTAGACTGCAGGCAGCTGCTCCACTGTGTTTATCACAGAAATACGCAATAAAAAAGTAGCTTGTTTGTCCATTGCCATGCTACTTGATCAATAAAAGAATTAAGCTACTGAAAAGCTATTTGATTCAGTAAATAGTGATGTTACTGAGAAATTTAGTTAAGTTACTCATGATGCTACTTGTAGTGACGCTACTGCCCAACACTGAATTTCCCTTTGGACGGACACTTTTTGTAGACATCAACAAGATTTTGACAGAAAGCTTCTTGGGCAGGGGGCGGCACGGTGGTGTAGTGGTTAGCACTGTTGCCTCACAGCAAGAAGGTCCTGGGTTTGAGCCCAACAGCTGATGGGGGCCTTTCTGTGTGAAGTTTGCATGTTCTCCCTGTGTCTGCATGGGTTTCCTCTGGGTGCTCTGGTTTCCCCCAAAGGCATGCAGGTTAGGCTAATTGGTGGCTCTAAATGCGAGTGTGAATGGTTGTTTGTGTCTATGTGTCAGCCCTGCAATGACCTGGCAACTTGTCCAGGGTGTACCCTGCCTTTCGCCCATAGTCAGCTGGGATAGGCTCCAGCTTGCCTGTGACCCTGTAGGACAGGATAAGCAGCAACAGATAATGGATGGATGGAGCTTCTTGGGCAGTGGTGCCTAATTGGTGCAACAGAAAAGCATTCACCCTATCATCTAGAGATTGGGAGTCCAAATCCTGATGTTGTCAAAAGTCAGGAAGGGAGAGGTGTCAACTGCAAGCAGTGATGGGAATAACGGCGTTACTTTTTTTTAGTAACGAGTAATCTAACTAATTACTTTTTACATCATTATAATGCCGTTCCCGTTACTTACAATAAAATACTATGCGTTACTTTATTAAAGCTGTTTTCATCTGGCACGCTGCTCACTCAGCCTTTCTTTAATCTGCTTTAGTGTGGGGCGGGGAGACGCGAGACAACGGCACAGTAAGCCAATCAGAGTAGATTTGGACAACATACGTAGGTAGGCCACGCCTACTGCACTACGCACTCTTTCAATCAGAAGAGCCAGCGATGGCGAGCGGTCAGCCCAGCACTGCGCTTTCAAATTGGAAATACAGCCATTACTTTTCACTACTTGAAATAAAAGGCAAAAATGTTTACGTGCAATGCACATTATGTCGAGGAACAAAGCGTTTGTCCTCGTCAGTGGCCAGTAATTAGTAACATAATTTTAATAACTACAAAAATATATTAAATTTGATAGATGTCTTATCTCACATTGTCCCACAAAAATATTAATATAGTGTAGATAATGTTGCTAATTGGTTCTGTTAAGTGTCCATTTCAGTCATTAAACACATTTAACATTCACTTTTATTATGATTACACTAATTGAATGTGATTTTTTTGGGGGGGGGGGGGTTAACACAAAATGTAACGGAATAATTACTTTCCCTGGTAATTAGTTACTTTTATGACAAAGTAACTCCGTTACTAACTCAGTTACTTTTTGGGAAAAGCAACTAGTAACTATAATCACTTTTTGAAAGTAACGTGCCCAACACTGACAGCAAGTAACACTAGCCAAATGTCTATGAGTTCCTACATATAGAAATGGGTAGACAGCTGGTGTGTATGATGCTGTATGAAGAGTGGTTCAAATAGATGCTGGCTTTATGTGCCTCAGAGGAGTCTTTATTATTCCAGCCCCAGAGAATTTTAGCTTCTGGCAGAAAACAAACAAAAAACCCAATCCAGACATGTTCAGAACAACCAAATGGGTCCAGGCATGCAACATTACACTTTTTAAAATCACATTATAAATGTTATTAGTAGAAGTGTGTGAGGGTTAAGTCAGTATCTCACTGGGCTGCAACAGCCTGCGACTAGTTGGAGACACAACAATTGTGATAAAATATAGGAATTAGTGACAATTTTCACTTGGAATCACACTGAATTGATATTCACATATTTTATTGCAATTGCTGTGTCTCCAACTAGCCGCAGGCTGTCGCAGCCCAGTGAGATACTGGCTGAAGAACTCGCACTTCCTGTCTAACGGAAACTGACTTGAGAAGGGTTCGTGACGGCTTTGCGACACCAGCGATGCATTTGCGGCTATTTTGAGAGAAATTTTGTCGCACTAATTTTTTGAACATGTTCAAAATATCAGCGATGAAGGAGCGACACTTTGCGACTCATGCGAGGAAATTGAGAAGCCCCGCGAATGTTTCAAGACACTTTTGAAACACTCTCGCGCATGACGTTCGCAATTTGTCGCAGCCCAGTGAGATACTGGCTTTTGGGTTCGGCTGGGATAGGCGTCCTCCACCCTGAAACTCTGCTCCAGTCCAGGTGGTGGCGGTAACGCGTCCAGTAGCTGCTTCTCCAACCGCCAGAAAACACTGGAGAAGAAAAAACCGCTGCTCGCTTGAGCCGCTTTAGCCCCTCGAGTTATAAAAATAAAAACACGTTATTGTGTCTGGCTCTGAGGATTTAAAACCCTGAGGTAAGTTAAACTGAAGGTGTGTGGTCGAATCCCAAATATATCTCCACTTTACTGTTTTAGGAACTCCGTTCAGTATGAAATAATGCCGTATGCACCCTAGATAGTGCACTATTTATCCACTCAGGAGAGAGTTGTAGTTTGGCTAACCTGTTTAGTTGTATATTGAAAGTATTTAAAGCTTCACTTCAAGTTCATTTCCATCGCTTTCTTTTTTCTTCTAAATTGCAACTTCCTCGCAATTCCAACTTTTTATTTCTCAAAATTCCGACTTGATTTCTCGCAGACTTTTTTTTTTTCTCGGGGTTTTTATTTATTTTTTAAAATTATTATTATTATTATTATTAAGCTAATCAGGCAGAATCACCCTCTCTGCAGCGTGTTGAGCAGAAAGCTTTACACACTGAAAATGAAAATGGATGAAATCATAGGGGACTGTTTTAGGCATGGTTTCCCGAACCGGGAGGTCTTGTTGTTGGAAGAATCGTATGGTGTTGAGCTCGAAGCCTCTGATCCCTGGAGAGAGAGAACTGTGTCTAACAATTAGCTCTGGCAGCAATGAAACCTCTTACTTTAACTCAGGGCTGGTTTTATACGCAGGGCTTTATTAGGCACTGCAAACTCTTCTTCTTCTGCGTGTTTCTTCTTCTTCTTAAACTTATTCATCATATAGAGGTAGATGGTGATTATAATCCGTGGTTCAAAAGCCTGATGGAAATATAGAGGTAGATGGTGATTATAATCCATGGTTCAAAAGCCTGATGGCCTGGGGGTAAAAACTGTTTGTCAGTCTAGTAGTCCTTGCTTTCACACTCCTGTAGCGTCTGCCAGATGGTAGGAGCGTGAATAGTCTGTGTTGTGGGTGTGTTTGGTCTCTGATGATGCTCTGTGCCCTTTTTGTGACCCGGGTGTTGTGAATGTCCTGTAGTGGGGAGAGGACAGCTCCACAGATGAACTGTGCCATTTTAATGACACACTGGAGAGCCTTTCTGTCCTGAGTTGTGCAGTTCCTGTACCATACAGTGATGGAATTTGTCAGGACACTCTCCACTGTGCACCTGTAGAAGTTGCTGAGGAGTTTGGTGGACAGTCCAAATTTCCTCAGCTTCCTCAGGAAGAAGAGTCTCTGTTGAGCCTTCTTGATGGTCTGTTGTGTGTCCAGGTGAGATCCTCACTGATGTGAGTTCCGAGGAATTTAAATGTTTTCACCCTCTCCACCCAGGGTTTCCCATACATAGACCATTGTGTGGCACAGCGCCACACAATGGATTCCTATCGCCACACAATCAGACTCGCGATTTTGAAAAAAAAAATCCGTTGCATATCGTTCCGTTCATTCATAGTGCTCTTTCTTCTCGTTCGCGCGTGCACACACACACACACACACACACACACACACAGAGAGAGGCGTGCCCACAGTTCTGGCATTGCGCATACTGTATACCCGGACTGCAAGTAGGCCTGTTGGCTAATTAAAAATAACGCAGCCTTCCCGATTCGCCTTCCGACCCCTTATTTTAAAAGGTAGCCTACGTCGTGCTCGTGATGAGCTTTATCATAGCCTTCTTAGCTTACAAGAAACGGACCTCTCTGAGTCAGGCTATAAACCAATTTTGATGCATACAGTAGCAGCTTGACGCGAGGAACCGGCCTTATTGCATTATCCTGTTTATCCCGCTTCAGCAATGACTTCCCTTACGATAGGGCACTTGAGGTTTTTTTCAGGAAGCCACGCAGAATTAAATGTTCTGATAGGGCACGCAGGCTTTGCACCAATTAGGGTAATGCTTTTTCATTATTGTTAGTTGCCTTGGTGTTACCTTAAGTGGTTTCTTACATCTAATTATGATATTTTATTATTTTGTTACATTATACTATTTATTTCATTTTAGTATTGGTTGAGGTAAGTGTTGAGTTCAATCTGTGGTTGGTTGAAGAAAGCAACTGGACTTGCTTGAAGATTCTTGAAAACGTTTCGCCTCTCAAACTAAAGGCATCCTCAGTTCTGTCTGACTAATAAAGAGTATCCAGTATTTATCCTCTCATGGATCATCATAGAATCCGAATCAGAATGCTGATGGCTGCATCGTAGGTGGCTGATAAAAGATGTCATAGACACCCACCTCTGTTCAATGATGGTCGTTCCAGGTTGACAAAAATGAACGATCCTCTCTGGCTAAGATGTCTGCCATCAGCATTCTGATTCAGATTCTATGATGATCCATGAGAGGATAAATACTGGATACTCTCTATTAGTCAGACAGAACTGAGGATGCCTTTAGGATGAGAGGCGAAATGTTTTCAAGAATCTTCAAGCAAGTCCAGTTGCTCTCTTCAACCAACCACAGATTACTATGTACCTGGATGACTGAGATTCGTCACAGATAGATATGTTGAGTTCAATATTTAAAATAAAAACCTCCAGCTTGTTTTTTGCAATTTATTCCTTGAATGTCAAGTAAAGAATGATTGAAAGATTGCCACCAAAAAGGCAAAAAACTAAGGTAAAAACCAGAGATGCACCGATTGACCGGCTGCTGATCGGAATCGGCTGATTTTCACGTGATCGGCCATGACCGGCGACTGGCCGGTCAAAATTAAAATATGCCGATTTTCTAACGATCAAAACTTGTGTCTCACATAGAGATGAAAGTGGAAATACTCGTAATTTGCAACTAAAAAGACTGCAGCTACACTGGCAGCTTGAACATGCTTTCTGGTGTGATTGTGTTGCGCTTGCGCAGAACAGTGTCAGTCCTACACGCCTAACGAGCTCCGGCGTGCGCGCCGTTAACAAAAAAAATGTCACTATATTTGGATATCCAAATATAGTGACTTTTTTTGTGGTGCCAGATATTGGATGTGAAAAGAAGAAAATGTTTGTGGTTGTGTGAATTTCCCATTACAGGAATTAATACGTTAGCCTATTACCAAACATCTAGTTAGATTTGTACAAAGAGAGAGAAAAAAAATGCCTTTTTGTTTGTTTTACAGCCTTGGTTGCACTTGATTCCATTGGAAATTACTCTACAAATACACATTTGACAAAGATGATAGAATGGCTATGGTATAAGTATGACTGGAAATTTATTTTTGTATTTTGATACTGAATGAAGAAATGGGTTGTTCTATAAGGCAGAAGTTTTCAGATCTAAATAGGCTTATGAAAGTGTGTTCCATAGCAGTAGGCAAATAATATATGAGGGGGAAGTTGTTTTTGTGCCAGATACTGGATGGGGAAAAGAAAAAATGTTTGTGTGAATTTCCTATTTCAGGAATTAATATGTTAATACCAAACATGAAGAAAGATTTTACAAAGAACAATGTCTTTTTGTTTGTTTTCAACCTCTGAGGTGCTGTAAATTTATTACTGAAAATCTGGCAGAATGTTCTATTAAAGAAAAGATAAAAAGAAAATAGTCTTTGTGTGTGCTGTGAAGTGGTTTGAAAAAATGAAATCGGAATCGGCCAAAATCGGTATCGGCAGGTCACACTCCATGGGAAATCGGAATCGGCCCAAAAAATTGTAATTGGTGCATCTCTAGTAAAAACTAAACTTTAACTTCAATTTTCAGGGCTTTCCACTAAGGCTCATACTAGCCAGCCATGACAAATAAGTAGCCAACCGGGGGAGTAAACACAAACTCCTGTGCACGCAGTTCCCAGGATTAAATGTATTTTCCACAGACCATTTATTTATTCACTTTACTCAAATACAAAGTAAAATGGCAGTAAATCTTCTTTCTTTTCTTGTGTATTGCATCATGAGGCGTTCCTGGCTTGTAAATCTCTTATTTTCGGTGCATGACACATTCACGCAGCTGAGCATGCTATGAATTAACAACGACAGCGGTCTGCAGTGGCGGCTACATAAACACTCAGTGAACATTTCTCCATTTGTGTATGAAAATACACTCCAACGACTCAGTTTGGTTTCATTTACAACCAACGATGTCTTTTGATGCCAGCATGTAATTGAACGAGAGAAGACTGGTTTACCGGAGACAAAATAAGCGTTATCTCTGCTTCTGTTCCCTCCGATGTCGCCTCCGACACACTACTGCCTCCGCCGAGTGCGCGCGCGCGCACCGCATGTCGGGGCCGCGGATGAGTTACTCTCCCTTGATCAACGAAATCGGCAGGGAATTTGTGGTTATTATCGGTACAAACAGCGCGAATCACAACTTAAATGAGTGTGGTTCAGTTTGACATTATTGTCAGTCCATTAGATAAACATTTAATTTTATTAAAATCGAAAATTAATATTTAGAGCCTGTGGGCTACAAAAATAATAGTCAATAAAGTAGCCGGCTGGACTTGATTGTGTAGTCGGCTGTATGGCCGGCAGCCGGCGCTTGTGGAAAGCCCTGATTTTGGTGAGTAATTTTCATAAATTTAAAAGACAGGTTTTCCACCAACATCAAGCCCAGCAAACTAATGGCCTGCCCTGTAATGTAAAGTTGGGTCGAGGAATGAAACCAGGCAGGGTTCTGGTAAAAATTGTTTTAGCTGTCTTCTCTTAAAGAACTTAAAAGAGTTTAGATTGAACTGAATAATCTCAAATGCTTCTTGTAGCTTTAAAATAGTCCCAGCAGGTGACTCTGAAGAAAAATATTGTGTGTTTGAACACTGCCCGCTGTAAACACTTTGCATACACCCCAATGACCGACTCCACCGACCGCCACGACACCACCGCGCACGAATCCCTCATCGGCACAGTGGAGCACCACAAATTGCTACTTGGTCTGTGGGAAACACTGCCACCTGTGTCCTGTTGATGTGCAGCGAGGCGTGCTGGTCTCTGCTCCTCTTCCTCGGGTCAATAATCATCTCCTTGGTCTTCTCAGCATTCAAGGAGAGGTTATTTTCCTGGCACCAGGAGACCAGCTGAGCCACCTCCTCCCTGTAGACTCTTATCTCCGCCGGTGATCAGCCCAATGACAGTGGTGTCGTCAGCGAACTTGATGATGGAAGTGTTGCTCTGGGTGGGGGTGCAGTCGTAGGTGAAGAGGGTGTACAGGAGTGGACTGAGCACACAGCCTTGGGGGAGGGGGTCCCTGTGCTCACTGTCTTGGTGCTGGATGTTCTGGTACCGACTCTGACAGTCTGGGGTCTGTTTGTGAGAAAGTCCAGGACCCAGCAGCAGAGGGAGGATGTCAGTCCAAGGGTGGAGAGCTTCTCTGTCAGTCTGCTGGGGATGAGGGTGTTGAAGGCTGAACTGTAGGCCAAGTTTACATTAGACCGTATCTGTCTCGTTTTCTTCGCGGATGCACTGTCCGTTTACATTAAAACGCTGGGAAATGGGAATCCATCAGGGTCCACGTATTCAATCCAGATCGTGTCTGGTCCGGTGCTGTGTAAACATTGAGAATACGCGGATACGCTGTGCTGAGCTCTAGCTGGCGTCGTCATTGGACGTCGTCACTGTGACATCCACCTTCCTGATTCGCTGGCGTTGGTCATGTGACGCGACTGCTGAAAAACGGCGCGGACTTCCGCCTTGTATCACCTTTCATTAAAGAGTATAAAAGTATGAAAATACTGCAAATACTGATGCAAATACTGCCCATTGTGTAGTTATTATTGTCTTTAGGCTTGCCATCCTTCCACTTGCAAGTGGTAAGTGACGCGCATGCCCGATATGCACTGGGATCAAACACACAGCGGCTCAGTCCCAAATCGCTGCTCGTGCACTCCACTCGCGCGCTCTGTGAGCTGCGCAGGGCCGGAGTGCGCACCCTCCAGAGGGCACTCGCTGTTCAGGGCGGAGTGATTTGGAGCGCAGGATGCCTGCGGAGCCGAGCGTATCCGTGTATTGGCGTTGCTGTGTGCACGCAAATCGTGTATTGGCGTTGCTGTGTGTACACTAATCGTTTTAAAAACGTTAATCTGATGATCCGCTGATACGGTCTAATGTAAACCCCACCGTAGTCCACAAACAGCATTCGAACATGGGTGTCCCTGTGTTCCAGGTGTGACAAGGCTGTGTGGATGGCTGCATTGACGGCATCATCAGTTGAACGGTTCTGACGATATGCGAATTGAAGGGGGTCTATTGTGTCTGGGATGCCCTTTTTGAAGTATGACATGACTATCCTCTCAAAACACTTCATTACAACTAAAGTGAGTGCAATTGGGTGATAGCATGTTATATTGTTTTTCTTTGGGAGGGGCACTATGGTGGTGGTCTTGAAGCATGTGGGCACAGAAGACATGGAGAGGGACAGGTTGAAAATGTCTGCGAAGACCTCTGCTAACTGTGTGGAGCAGGCCCTCAAAGCATGGCCGGGGATGTTGTCAGGGCCGGCTGCCTTTCGGGGGTTAAGGCCAATGTATGCTGACAACCCAGTCCTCGCAGATGGTGTCTGCGTAGCCCCCCCACCTTCGCAGATGCTCTGCGCGCACCTCCCAAAAATTGTGACCACCACAGAAGCCTTGCAGACAGCGTCGCAGACGAGGGCTCTGATTGGTCCACTCCAGGTCCACTCTACATCCGCTGTACACGCACTTCCGCTTCCCTACTTTCCCAGTTTGGTTTGTTTTCACAACCGCCATTTTTAAAAACACGAGCGAAGATGGAGCAGCACGAAGAGCGGTTGATCGAATAAGTGAGGAAGTACGTACATCTATACGACTCCAGTTCTAGTCATTATAAGTAACCGGAGGATAAACACTCCACTAACCACACCCACCAACTACTCCTAGCGATTTCGCGACTTCGCGCCCCCTTGCATTGTGTTGGTGAATAACATCGCGCACGCCTATACTCCCCGCTCAACGATAAATTACAACTGTCTGCGAAAAGCTGTCTGCGAAAGCCTTGTCGCAAGAGCATGCAGAGGCCCTTAGTCCTCCTGAAGACCTTGCTCACCTCGGTTATGGTCACAATAGGTGAAGAGCTCTGTGCTGCCTCTGTTGGTAGAATCCCTCTGTGTTGGTTGGTGTTGAGGGTGTCGAAGCGAGCATAGAACTCGTTCAGCTCATCTGGTGATGTGTTGTGGTTGGCTGTGACCCTGCTGTTCTTCTGCTGAAAATTGGTGATGTGTTGCAGGCCCTGCCACATGCATTTGGAGTCTGAGGTGTTGTAATATCCTTCCAGCTTCAGTCTGTACTGCCTCTTGGCTTCCCTGATGGATCTGCGTAGGTCATATCTGGCCTTTTTATATCCATCTGCGTCGCCAGAGGCAAAAGCGGTGGAGCATGCATGTAGCATGGAGCGTACTTCACTGTTAATCCAAGGTTTTTGATTAGGATATATTTTGCAGCACTTGGTGGGGACAATGTCATTAACACACATACTGATGTAGCTGGTGACCACAGATGCATTATTCCTCTAAATCTACAGAACAGTCTTCTCTCAATGCAGCAGTCTTAAACACATCCCAGTTTGTAGAACTGAAGCAGTCCTGGAGCACCAGATCAGTCTCTTCATTCCAAACTTTAACAGTTTTACTCACTGGGGGGGCTTGTTTGAGAAGGGCCTTGTAGGCTGGGTAGAGGAACACAGAGATGTGGTCAGACTGTCCAAAGTGGGGGCGGGGCACAGCCTTGTAGCCATTTCTCACGTTGCTGTAGACATGATCCAGGATGATGTCCCTTGTCGGAAAGCTCACGTGTTGATGGTACTTTGGTAGCACAGTCCTGAGGTTGCAATGATTAAAATCCCCGACCACGATGAACACAGCATCTGGGTGTGTGGTCTCGTATTTGCCGATGATGGTAGTAGTCCTAGCGCTGTAGTGCGGTCGGCCCACGGCGGGATGTAAACAGCCAGCATAAACACAGCACTGAACTCCTTCGGTAGATAAAAGGGTCTGCACTTCACCATCAGCACTTCAATATCCGCACAACAGTGTTTTTCAACCACCTGTATGTCTGTACACCATCTGTTGTTAACATAAACACACACACACCGCCACCTTTGTTTTTACCGGAAGCAGATGTGCGGTGTCCGCGGTGCATGGAGTGGGTCTGTAGTTCAATGGCCGGGTCTGGCAGGCTTGCAGTAGTCCAGGTTTCCGTAAAAATCAGGGCAGAACACGCTGTGATCTCACGTTGAGATGTTATCCTGGTTCTCAGCTCATCCATCTTATTCTCGAGCGAGCCAACGTTAGCTAGCAGAAGGCTAGGTAGCGGTGGTCTTGTAGCTCTAGCCTTTAGCCTAGCATGTAGCCCGCCTCTCTTACCGTGCCTCCGTTTTTGGTGTGTGGATCGTCGCCATTTCGCCTACTCGAGTCTGGTGATGATGCGGCCTGTCGGATGGTGTCGGTGTAGCTTTGGTCGCTGTCAGCGATGAGAAGAAAGCTACAGTCCAGAAGGACTGGACTGGGCTCATGGTGAATTTTACCAATGTCCAGAAGTGTGTCTTTGCTGTAGGTGATCCTAGTGTACAAGCACTGAGCATTTGTCACAATCAAAATTATTAAAAGAAAGACAATCGGTGTCGGGAGCGCGTCGCAAACACGTTCGCCACGGGGGGCGCCATTGTGCAGCTATGGTGGTGATATTGCGGTCGCGGTAGAGTGTTCCATTAACATAAAGCTTGTCGACAGGCAGTGTAGCTTGTTTACCTTCTTGCCTGAGTTGTTTCATTATAGGCAAGAGGGCTCTTCTTCTTTCCTGGATTTCTCGTGGGAATAGAGATCTTGCATGTGACGTCACAGCTGATCCAGATTGTGACAGACGCCATCGTGTCGGTCAAACGCCATATTCCGCCTTCTACTTTTACTTCTACCTTTTCTTCTGGAAAACCCTACTATATACAATTCTACTACAACGACTGCGGCTATAAGCTCTCCCTACCTATGCACGGTTTTTATGTTTTTTGTGTGTATTTTTGCGTGTTGTTTGTCTGTACCGGACTTCAATATCCACTACAACCGTATGGACTTACTGGACATTGGTTTCCAGCAGAAAATGACGGTTTGTAGCGATTTCCATCGCATGCACAACATTCCGGACGAGAAAAAAAAAAAAAAAACATTCCGGACGAGACCAGATTGCGAGACCAGCGGGGTCTCCGTGGATTGTTATCGGAAGCAAAGGGAAGGAGGCAGCGCCGGGAGCCAAAGCAAAAGCGAGGCTACAGGCAGAGCCGGCCTGTTGACTAAGCTCAGAAAACAGCTACTCAAACCTCCACTGCCAAGCCTCTACCTCTCCAACGCCAGATCCATGTAAACAACACGGACGATTTGGAATTACCTTATTCTATAATCGGCTGGTCAGTGCTATACTCAATACTTAAGTAACTTACCCATCCAGTGAGGATCATTTTCTTGTTTACAAGATGCCACATCTGAGTCGCTGACAAATCCTGAATTTCTGTAAAGATAACTGTCCAGAGATTTATAAGCACGCAGTGCTTCACCACTGAACAGCGAGGGAAAGTTGATGAGGTAATCATACATGTCCGGGTATTCCGCTGGCAGTTCAAAATCCGGTCGTGAAAACTCCGTCCGGAAAGCCATAAGGGTCACAAATCTGTAGATTGTTTATTTTAGACATATATCTAGTTATCTGTTCATTAGCAAAATGAACTGTGTAGTCTGTCGGTTGAAATTGATCCATTCTGTACACGAGTGCAGCAGTATTCAGCTGTGTTTTTGACCGACACGATGGCGGTTGTGTACTTTCCGGTCACGTGACTGCAAGATCTCTATTGGTCGTTTAGTCCATATGATGTGCCTTTCAGTTCTTTTCCTTTGCTTTTAATAAGTTATTTGTGCTTGTAATGTTTGAATTTGGCTATTATTGGAGGTGGCTTTTTATTGTCTTTGGAAGTGAGACGGTGGACTCGATGAAAGGTAATCCTGTTGACTGCCTCTGATGGGATTTTCAGAGATGGCTACATGAATTCTTTCACAGTTTTCTCAGGATCATCGGGTATAGTTGTTGATGGTGGGATTCCTGAAAAAATGAGGTGGTCGTGCATGCTGCGGCATTGGAGGTCTAGTATTTTTTTTCTTTCATGATTCTATTTTCACTAGTGAGATGAGTTACCTGGCTGGATAAGTTTGTGACATTTCCTTTTAGTTCACTGTTTTCTAATACGAGTGTGTCGATCTGTGATTGAGAGAATGCGAGACTGGCTTTTAATTTGAGGTGGCGATGTTACACTGAGTCTATCACGAGACTTTGGGTGAGATCCAACATGGTGGCGCGCTGAATACCGTTTGTAAACACAGGATTACAAGAATATTCTTTTCCTTCTGTTTAAACTGGTTATTACTTCTTAACAAGAACCGGCCAATCCCTTTTCCGACGGCCACTTCTTTATTCCGGACACCATGAGATCTGAACCCAGCAAGAAACACCCAACATGCGACTGGTCAACTGAGACAGACGAGGCTCCAGAGACTAGGGGTAGGCGATACTGGGAATTTGGGTATCAATCCGATACCAAGTAAATACAGGGCTAGTATCGCCGATACTGATAGTGATCCTTTTTACTTGAAATGTTATGATCATTGAATAATTTTGTGATTTTGCCTTTTTTAGTTGATTGAGTATGATAAAACACAGGACAAAGATTTTAGGCAAATAAAAATGTTTTTTTTTTATTAATTAACTACAATATAAAACAATGTAACAGTATATTAATAATAAAATTAATTCCCTTATCACCTTCTGCTACACAAAATTGTTTAAGAAAAAAGTCACTAGTGCAAAATAACAAAAAAGCAACAATGTAACAAAAATATAAATATAACAATGTCAACAACACCACAAAAAATACCTTCCTTTGCATGCAAATATTTGTGAAAAATAGTCAGTAATAAAGTAACAAAGTCAGTAGTGCAAAATAAGTAAACAAAAGCAACAATGTAATAAATATAACAATATAAACAACACAAAAAAATGCCTTCCATTGCACGCATATATGTGTGAAAAATAAAGTCAGTAGTGCAAATCAGGTGTAAACTACAAGTGGCTTGTAACCTTTGGCTATTTACGCTCAAGGAAGTATCCCTTGAGGTGCCCTTTTGGCTCTGTTCCAATGTTGATAACAGATTTAAAGGTTTTTGTTCATGAACAGTAACACGTTTACATTCTTCCCTTTTATTGCACTTCTTCTCTGAATTTGCAACTGTCCCGCCTTAGAGAAAATCCTTTCTTTCTCAGTCAGTGCTCTGACTCTCCGCTCTCCGACAAAGCAGGGAGGGGGAGGGGCAAGGTGTGAGCGGCAGAGAGAGAGAGGCGCGCTGTTTTACACAGACAGATTTAGAGAGAAACTACACTCGCATGAACTCTGAGTGAATTCAAGTAATTTACTGGAGGTATTGAAGAGAAACTGCGACGAAAGTATCGATCTCATCACGCTAGTGTCGATTCGATTCCGATACTCACCTTGGTATCAATACTATTGCTACTCAGATCGATCTGTACTCACTCTAGGACCCAAGTTGTTTTAGCGAAAAGTGCTAAATTTTTAAACTCA